>NW_027187347.1:5848842-5936599 GCF_028583685.1 Petaurus breviceps papuanus
CTCTCTCTCTCTCTCTCTCTCTCTCTCTCTCTCTCTCTCTCTCTCTCCATCCATCTATCTGTCTTAATCATCTCATTCTTATTCATTGCTTTCAATAAAGATATGAAAAGGCCTGAGAAAGCTATTATCCTATCATTGTTCTTTTCATGATTAATGTTTGGTGGGCAATTGCATATATGGAGAAAACGATTGTGTGCTGCTGGTGCTGTTGTTGATGCTGTCATTATCATCTTAGGGCATGTTGACCAAAGCCTTAATCAGAAAGAAGCTGTACTTAAGTCCGCTGCTTTGGTGGCTCAAAATTTTTAGATTTGGAGCTAGAAGATCTATTTGAAGGTATCTAGAAGCCAATCCAGCCCCCACCATTTATACATAATGAAACTGAGGCCCAGAGTATAGGACATGTGACTTTACCAAATTCATATAAATAATAAGGAACACTTACAGGTGCCATCTTAATTACCAAGTCCAATGAAGTGTCATTATGTATGATAGTATGAGAAGGGGGACTTAATTTTTTTTTTCCACTGGCATATGTAGGGATGAAACAGTCTACCAAATACAGGTGCTAAACTCTAGATTCAAAAATAAGAAAAGGAGTCAGTTACTGACCTCAAGGAGCTTACAATCTAATGGGAAAAGACAACAACAAAAAAAGGTCAGCACTTTTTCTTCAAAATATAGTCTTAAATAGTTACATAGAATATCAAAAGTTTTAGGTCAAGGGAGGACTTGAACCCATATCTTGCTAATTCTGAGGCCAGGAATGTGATCCTTCCTTTCTCTGAATAATAGCTGATATTTATAAAGCACTTCAAAGTTTGCAAAACTTTTAAGTTCTGTTGTCTCTCCTGACCTTCACAACTTTGTGAAACAGTAACTATAGATATCCTGTTCCCATTTTACAGATGAGCAAACTAAGATTCTAAATCGTTAAGTGGATTATGCATGGTAACAGAACTAGTAAATTTTCGATTCAGTATTTGAACTCACATTTTTCAGACTCAGTTACCTATACTTCATCCATTGTGACATGTTATCTATCAAGTGAATAACCCATTTGATATCAAAGTAAGTGGTCTATTAGACTACTTTTCATGTATTAAACAGAAATTTAGGATATTTAATAAAAAGCACACTGGACTTAAAAGAGTTAGGAAGACCTGAGTTCAAATCTGCTCTTAAATCCTTCCTGTCATCTTGGGAAAGTCATTTAATCTACAAATGTCTCAGCTTCCTCATCTATAAAATGGGAATAAAAATAGCTCTCTCTTTGCAGACATTTTATGAAGATAAAATGAATGATCATTTATTAAGTGCTTTGAAAACCTTAAAGGACTATATAAAATGTTAACCATTATCATGATGTTTTTTTTTCCTTTCTTGCCTTTGTTATCTAGATTCTAGCATTAGTGTTGCTACTAATTTGCTGTGAGATTTGGAACAGGTCATCCTGCTACTTTGGTACTCATTTTTTTTTCTTTCATTTGTAAAATGGGAGAATGGTACTATACATGATGCCTAAACTCTCTGCTCAAAAGTATATGCTTCTATGGCAACGTAATTTTATATTAACTCTCAGTTCCTTTTACAGTTTTACTTTCCTGGAAAATAAAATCGGTCACATCTCTGACTATAAAATTCTTACTCATTTTTAAGGCCCATGTCAAAAGCTTCCTTTTTCCTAAAGTATTCCTCGGTCATCCCAGGTAGAAGTTATCTGATATGCTATTGTCCCGTATGTCTTATTTCCCATTCTATGCTTTCAGCTCCTTGCCATCAGGGCAAGCCTCTGACATCATTATTTCTCTGACAGTACCTAGATGCTTGCAGCTGCATAATGAATATATATTGAGTAAAAAGAAAAAGGTCAGTGAAGGATTAAAAAGATATCTCTGGACTTCTGACCAGTTCCTGTACTCAGCTGACTTTCCTGCACTTATTAAAAACTAAATTTTGCTACATTTGAAGTATTACATATTTAATTTTATAAAGAATGTTTTTGTTCCTATTTTAATCAGTCAGGGATATATGAATAATTGACAGAGTTCTCTCAAATTTCCCACTGTATAGATGGACATATTTCCTCTCTTTCTCCCTCCCTCTTTCTTCTTCTCCTTTTGCTCCTCCTCCTCCTTCTGCTTCTTCTCTTCTTTTTCTTTTACTTTTTCTTCTCCTCTCTCTCTCTCTCTCTCTCTCTCTCTCTCTCTGTCTCTCTCTCTCTCTCTCTCTCTCTCTCTCTCTCTCTCTCTCTCTCTCTTTCATTGTAGGCATTTTTCAAATCCATCCATGATCTTCAATCTGGCCCTATCAAGACTACTCAGAAGTTCAGGAGACTTTTTTCTCCTTTTTTCTTTTCCTTTTCTTTTTGTGGTTTGGGATGGGAGATCTTATTTGTATTTTTAATGATTTAGGAAACATATTATAAGTAAATTTCCTTTGCCAGTGTAGTTTGGTGCCTGCTCTTCATTGTAAAATCTTAGAGAGTTACCTGGAGTAATGAGAGGTTACATGACTTGCCTAGGATCACACAGAATGTGTCAGAAGCCAGAAGGTCTTTGTAACTCCAAGTATAGATCTCTATCTCTGCCTCTCAAAAAAAAGTTGAGTCACTTTCTTAAAAACTTTCATTTTCCCCATTACCAGTTAAAATGATGTTTAAACATTTGCTTTTTTAAACTGTCGAACTCCAAATTTTCTCTCTCCTTTTCTCCCTTACCTCCCCACCACCTTGAGTAAAATGTTGAGTACTTAATAAGCATGTGTCAGTCACTGTGCTAATCATTAGAAATTCCTAAATGAAAATACATAGCTCTATTCTTACAGTCTAACATTTATTGACACAAACACACAGAAATATATGCATAATGTGCAATAAAAATTTAACTTCATTTTTTAGCATTATACACTATATATTCTTAATGCCTGGTACATAACAAGCACTTCATAAATGTTCATTTATTGACTGATTAGAAAACATTTGCAACCAAGTTGCTTATCTAATAAATACCTTTGTTTCAAGAGTTTTATGAAAATTTGGGAAGTCAGATCAATTATTTCAAATTTTGAAATGGCCCTATTTTCTTTCATCTCAATACAAAAAATAGCCTCACAAGTAAATAAAAAAAATCTTCAATTCAGATTTAGCAATACACAAAAATATAGATCCAGACTTCTGGCTTCATGTAGTAGCATTGAGAAATCTGATGTGGGGTCTGACTTTAAGAGCAATACTGTGCTGCTAAATGTGGTAGTAGAGCACTAGAAGGCTGCAAAGCTTTCTTGAAAAAGTCAAATTTCTTTGGCCTATCTGAAGAACTTTGACACAGACTGTCATGCTGTGCTGTCAGTGAGAGAGCATTGAAGAGCAACTTTTGGAAGATGATGGCTAACAAAATATCTGGCTCTCTTCATGATCCCTATTCCCTAATGACACATTTAAAGGATGAGAAGTTACTGATGGTGTGAACTGCAGATGGGGTCTTTTTACTACAGACTCCCATGTGCACAGCTGTCAGTGCTGCTTGATACAACTACAAAAGATCCTTCCATTAATAAAGAAAGAAAAGAAAGAAAAGCAATCTGTTCCAGGTTTAAGATTGGAAACATAACAGTGTCCCTGTACAATTATATTGGAAATCACTGTCATCTAAGGCTCAAGTTCCTGTGTGTACTTTCGCACTAATTAAGCTGGTTGGTCTCTGAACTCTTTTTCCCCACTGACCTCATATTCATTCCAGCTTCTCTATCTTTTCCCCATGCTATTGTCTTTTCCTGAGATGCATTCATCTCTCTTGTCATCCTCTCTAAGTCATGTCCATCCCTCAAGGCCAAATTCAAGCTTCACCTCTTCCATAATGTCTGATAATGCTCATCTCCACTAATCTCTCTCTTCTATAAAATCCTGCAACATTTATGACCAACACAGAATGATTTGTTATTCATATTCTATTCTGTCTCTAAATGTTTCTTATGTATATGATTCTTGTTTCCCCTATCAGATATGAGGCAAAAATGTCATCCCATCTCTATAGTAGATAAAGTTGCTTCAGTGAACCTGTGATTTATTCATGGGGATTCTTCTTTGCAATATCAAAGAACACAACCCAAACAAATAGCTTCATGTCTAGTTTGATTCTTATCTATTTATTCAAATTGATCATTCACAAGGGATCTACCACATATGCTATAGTGGGTGTGTACCAGTTTCTCACAATACAACCAAACTACCTTCTTTTCTGGTTATACTTTTTTGAGAGGTAATGATAACTTCTATATAGTTTTGATATATAGCTATAGATATATGGGTATATGTGTATATACATTTATATATATAATATACATACACATAAAATATATAGCTTCTGTATCACTTCCTATATAACATTTATGATTGGATACACAATATGCCTACTATGGGTTTGTCTATTGATCTTTGGATGTCCTCCAATTTTGATTCCCTGAAGACTTTGTACAATACTAAATCATGTGGCATTTCTAGATGATTATTGCTAGTTTAAAAGTAGATTTTTGTTTCCTAGAGCATCTTAACCTCATTTGAAGACATTGTAATTTTGGCAATTCACTAAATAAACTACAGCTCACTCTCGTACTTCCTTCTGAGTCCAAATTGTTATTCACCTTCAAGAGGCATCTTAAACAGTACATGTAGGATATCCCAAATGCATATTGCCTTTTGGGCCATCCATGCAACTATATATTGTCTGTACCAATACATGATCAAAAAAATGACAGAAGTGTAATAAATAAATGTAGGGTTTTAATATTAATGTTAGTGCTAGGAAATAATAAGCCAAGCAGAAATGTTGGAAGGGGAGGTCTATAAAAATGTCAAGAAAAGAAGGAAGTAAATCTGAATGTATGGAGCTATGCCTGTCCTCTTGCTTTAATAGTCAGTTTTTAATATTAAATTAAAACAAACAAACAAAAAGAGATGCATTAAGTGTAAACTTTTGATAAATTTGTCACTCTCTCCTCTTTGTGTTTGAGATTACTGGCACCAAATGTCTAAAAAAATTTGAATATTTATGTCAATATTAAAGGATTTAGAGAACAATCGGGACCTTAATAACAAAATAGGCTAACTCTATTATTTGAAAGATGAAGAAACTAAGGACCTGAGAGTTTATATCACATGCTAAGGGTCCTATATAGAGTAAATAATCAGACATAGATTTTGAACAGTTCCTATTCTAAATCAAGGACTATCTTGACTATTATATTTCATTCTGTGGAATTTAGATTCTGGAATAACAACTAAATCAAGAGAATTTATGGGTAAAATTTTGCACCAGAAATATGGATCCGATTTCATGAAATAACTTAGAAAATCAAATTTTAAAGGGATAAAAGTAAAGTCCTGCTCTTGACTTCAAAAAATTAATCCCAGATATATAAGATGGAAAAGGCACAGCTAGATAACAGTTCCCATGAAAATACTAGAGCATTAAAAAAAAATGTTAGCCAAAGCAAAAAAAATCATCAAAAACCCTTTGGTATGTATACAAGTATATGAATACGATATAAAGGTTCAAATATATAAACATATACATATCAAAGTACATCTATATATCTATATCTATATCTATCTATCTATCTATCTATCTATATCTATCTATATCTATATCTAATCTATCTATCTATCTATCTATCTATCTATCTATCTATCTATCTATCTATCTATCTATCTATATCACTTTTTTTGGTAGCCAAAAAATTGGGGAAAAAGTTCCGAATTGCAGAAAAAAGCTGAGGTTGGTGAATTAATTCAATATAAAATCAGATTTATAATGTGAGTGACTCCCCCTCCCAAAGTTTCTGTGTTATGTCCCTTTCTCATTTGTTCCCTGTTTTCCTCTATATTTAGTCATCTCATTAGCTTCTACGGTTCCAGTAATTAGCTCTACGGAGATGATTCCCATATCTATATAATCAAGTCTAGTCTGTTCTAAACCACAATCAAGTACCTTCAATTGTCTTTTTCACATCTTCAATTGTATTCTTCTAGGCATTTTAATGTCAATGTATCCAAAATAGATCTTATTATCTTCTCCCTACAACCTTCCACCATTTCTGTCAAGGGTAACTCCATTATCCCAGCCATCTGAGGCACCCATAGTTGGTGTCATCATCATCTCCCACTCTCACTCTCCACAATAAATCATCCATTGCCAAATGTTGTGGTTTTTCACTTTCATAATATCTCTCATAAATTCTACTAGTTACTAATGCTTTTTTCCTTTCAGATTAGTTTCCTTATGCCCTATATGTGTCATGTAGTTATTTACATGTTTTCTCTCCCAATAAGTGTAAGCTCCTTGAGGACAGGAACTACTTTTTTCCTTTCTTTATATTCTTATGTTTAACATACCCTGGTACATAGGAAGTGCTTAATAAGTGTTTGTTGACTGACTGAATAACATACTATTGCATCATAAGAACTGATAAAAATAAGAAATTCAGAGAAATATTTAAAGACTTATGTGAACTGATGATGAAATATTTAAGTAGTGCCAAGAAAAGAACAAACATAATTACTACAGTAGTTTGAATGAAACTATTTAGAAATAAAACAGCTAAACTATGGTTAATTGTAAAATAACTTATCTCAGTACTAGGGAACAGATAAGATATCATGCCTCCTTTCTCTGGGTAGGGAGGTGGGAGACTACAAATGTGGAATATTACATCTATTGTGATCAATGTTTGTTTTTAAGTATTTTTTTCTTTATTTTAAGTGAATAATCAATAAGAAGAGACAGATAAGGAAATTACTATGACATTTAAAAAAACTTGTAAAGAAAACTTGAAAGAAAAGAAAAATACACATTGGGAACTTAACATGAACTACAAGCACATTGTAAGTGAACAGTGTGATACTATGCCAAAAATGCTAATGAGACCTTTGGTTGAATTGAGAGAATAAATGCATCCAGAAGAACTGTTGTACTTTGCCACAATCAGATCATGTCAAATACTGTTTTCTGTTCAGAGTGGCACATTTCAGGAAGAATATTTCTAACAATTAATAACCACTACTGGGACAAAAGTGTCTGAGAGACTGAACCTATTGCTTTTTAACTAAGTAGTCCTTCTGCTCTATTCCCACGAATGTGGTTGAAAATGATTTTTGTCCTGGAAATAATTGATTATTTGGGGAAATAGGGTGAGATTCCTTATCCCATACTATTTGGCTCATTATATTCCCAATCTCTGCCCCCTAATGAAAAACAGCTTGAGATTTATAATTTTGTCTCATGTCTAAGTTCTCCCAGAGGGAAATTATAAAAGTACTCATATACAACACAAATCAGCTATGAGACAAGCATTTATTTCTCTTTAAATTAATTTTTGTTTTTATTTTATTTAATTTTATTTTTATACACAAAGAAAATACTAAAAGACACAAAAGACTAATTGTATGAATTGATTAGACTTAAGAAATCAATAACTCTACAATTATTAAGTATTATTAATAACTACTATTACAATCTGTAAGAAAAATGAATCACAAATACTGGAACATGAATCAGTTTGTGGGACTTTTAAATATTCCATATTCCATCTTTACTCTGTATTGTTCTCCTCATGGTAGTCATCTTTTGACAAATAGGGTCAGGAATCAGGGTCATCCTCCTACCAATGGTCACCTTCTTCAAAGATGTAGTGAAGTAGTTTTGAGGATGATTTCTTTCTCGGTGGCCAAGCAGCCCTGACTAAAGGACCCGGGATCTCTAAACCTGTTAAATTTACAAGGTGACATTAATCCTGGATAAACCCAGTTTTAGAATTGATGTTTCTTTTCCTAACATAAGGTCAAGATATAACAAATATAGAAGAGACAGTCCAAAGAACAGGATCTGTTTGACCTAGGTAAGACATGGATTTTAGTTACCATGTACTCATGGCCACATAGAGTTAGTTACCCTTCCCCCATACTTTATGTCAATCGGTTCAAAAATATCCTAATATGATCCAGAGTCAGCAAGATAAGAGAAAGAGATAAAGTGTCAGTCCTTTTTTATCTTTTCATTTTAAAAGTCTTTTATTATTTTTTAAAATTGTATTTTTTAATCTTATTTTTAAATGAGTACAAAAATTCTCTCCATCCCTCCCAACCCTCTACTACCAATTGAGAAGGCAACCAGATGATATCAGTTGTGAAATCTTGCAAAATATTTCCGTATTACCCATGTTCCAAAATAGGAACAACAATAACAAAAAAAAACAAGATCAAGTGAAAAATAAATGTTTCAATCTGCACTCACAGATCATCAGTTTTCTCTTTGGAGACAGAGAGCATTTTTCATCGTGGGTCTTTTGGAATTGTTTTGGATCATTATCTTAATCAGACTAGCAAAATCTTTCACAGTTGATTGTTGTTACAATTTTGTTGTTACTGTGTACAATGTTCTCCTGGATTTACTCACTCTAATTTTAATTAGTTCACATTAGATTTCCCAGTTGTTGCTGCTTTTTTTTTCCTGAAGCCATACTGCTCATCATTTCTTATAGCATGATAAAATTTCATCACAATCTTATACTACAACTTGTTCTAACATTCCAAATTTAATGAGCTTCCCCTCAATTCCAGTTATTTGCCCTCAAAAACAAAAAAGAGCTGCTTTGAATATTTTTTGTAAGATAGGTCCTTTTCCCTTTTTGTTGGTCTTTTTGGGATACAGAACTAATAGTAATATTACTAGGTAAAAGAGTTTTATGACCTTTTTGGTATAGTCCAAAATTATTCTCCAGAATGGTTGGGCTAGTTCACAACTCCACCAGTAGCACCTTAGAGTACTTATTTTTGTACATCCACTTCAGCATTCATCATTTTCTGTTTCTGTCATGTTAGTGAATCTGATAGGTAAGAGAGGTGGTATCTCAATCATTTAAATTTGTATTTCTCTAATAAATAAGGATTTACAGCATTTTTATGTGACTATTGGAAGTTTTGATTTCTTCTTCTGAAAACTATCTGTTCAAATATTTTGAACATTTATCAATTGGATAATGGCTCTTATTTTTTATAAATTAGTTTCAATCCTCTATATATTTGGAAAATTAAGTCTTTATCAGAGAAACTTTCTATGTATTTGTAAATTCCTCACTTCTATAGTTTCCTACTTTCCTTCTCATTTTGGCTGCAATTATTTTATTTGTGCAAAAACTTCTTAATTTTGTGTGATCAAAATCATCAATTTTACTTCTTGTGATCCTCTCTATCTCTTATTTAGTCATAAACTTTTCCATTTTCCATAAATCTGACTAATAGGTTTTCCCCATATTCACCTAACTTACTTATGATATAGTGTGAGATGTTTTATGCCTAGTTTCTACCAAACTTATTTCCAGTTTCACCAGCAATTTTTGTCACAAGGTAAGTTCTTGCCCCAATAGTTTGTATCTTTGGATTTATCAAATACTAAGTTACTTTTGTCATTTAGTACAGTGCAATTTTGTACCTAAGCTATTTCATTGATTCCCCAATTTCTTTCTTGACTAATACCAGATTGTTTTGATGATTACTTCTTTGTAGTATAGGGTCAGTTCTTTTGTAAAAAATCCCCTGAGTAAGGGGATTTTCTGACTCAGTGCCAATGAGGGGACAATTTCCTTATCTCAAATCATAAGGCCCCTTCACCCCTGAATCACATGCAGCCAGAATCAGCTAGGGATGCTCTATTTATGTTTTGTTCAACCCCACAGTTACAAATTGATAAATTGGAATACATTCAGAAGAGAGTGACCAGGATATTGAAGGGGCTGGAAACTGTATAATTATGACAGTGTAAATAACAGTCTGTACAAGATAAGACAGGAGGAACTCAGTAGTTTTTCTCAACTGTTTGAAGGATTTTCATATGGAAAAAAATGATTAGATTTTTTCTGCTCAGTTCCAGAGGACAGTATTAAAAACAGTGGGTGGAAGTTCCAGAGGGGAAGATAGAGTTTTATTATAAGGAAAATTTTCCAAATAATTAGAAGTTCCATGGGTAGAATAGATGTTTTCATTATGTTGTGGATTCCTGTAATGTGAGGTCTATAAGGAGTGTCTGAATGAACATTTATTACTTGTGATGTCATAGAGGTATAGGCTGTTCTAGATGTCCTCTGGAAATTATATAACTGATTGAAATGATGTACAGTCTTGTAATTAGATTCAGTTGTAAACTCCTTGAGGTCAGGGGAAGTCTTTTGCCTCTTTTAGTATCAGTAAAACTTAGCACAGTACTTGGCATATAGTAGACCATTAATAAATCTTTATTACTTAATTGTCTTATGTGTGGTCTGGTGAAGTCTGGGTGTTGAACAAAACATAAATAGAGCATCCCTAGCTGATTCCAGCTGCATGTGATTCAGGAGTGAAGGGGTCTTATGATTTGAGATAATGAAATTGTCCCCTCATTGGCACTGAATCAGAAAATCCTCTTACTTTGAGCTCCAGCTCAAACAGGGGATGACTTATAGAATTCAAGCCTCAAATATTACAATTATAATACTTTTTCTAGCATAAGGTATGTGATAGTAAACAAAATCTAAATTCCATTACATTTTTTTGTGTCATTCAAAGCAACACTATTTTTCTCATTATCTCTGAAAAGTCTTTTTCTCTTCTTGAATTGGAAGGACAAATATAAATAGAAGGGGTAGGAGATCAGTCAACAAAAATTTATTAATAATCTTCTATATGTTATGCACTGTGCTATGTGCTGGAGACACAAAGAAAATTAAAAAAAAGTCTCCTCTCAGAAAGTTCTAATAATAATAATAATAATAATACAATATTTATGTACCTTTTTAAGCCTTATGAAATGATTTACAAATATTCATTATCAGCTCTCAGTAACCCAGGGAAGTCTACACTATTATTATCTGCTTTTACAGATGATGAAACTGACACAGGAAGAGGTTAAGTGTCTTGCCTAAGGTCACAGCTCGTAAGTGCCTGAGACCAAATTTGAATTGAGACCTCTCAAACTCCAGGTCTAATGTTCAATTCACCATGCTACTTAGCTGTCCAAGTGAAAACAATATGCATATAGAATAAATTTGAGATGATTAACCAAAAGGATGTACTATCATTAAGGGACAACAGCAAAGACTTTTTATATGATGTAGAACTGTATGTGAGACTTCAACGAAACCTGGGAAGACAGAAGAGAAAGTTCAGTAGTATCCTACTCCTTGCTGAAATGAGCCCATTCATTCAAAATAATATAACCAGGTTGTCATTATTGTTATTACTGTAAGGAATGAAACAGCTAAATAATGAAAATAAAGGTCCATTTTAGTTATTAAAAGTCCAACAATTCTTTAGTCTTTTTGACATTCAAAACTGAAAAAAAATGCTTAAAAATTTATTTTTGACTACTTAATATGCTGCCAGTACTCTGCACTCAAAATCTTGTGAGAAGTTGTTTTGCAGACTCAGGTAGAGCAGAAGTAGAAGAAACATCCCTTTCTGTCTGTCCTTCAAAAATCCCATAATGTTTGCTTTACAGATATTTTATCCTGACTAATTAAAGTTTTTATAACTTTCCTTATAGAAATAAGGACCATGATTATTTGCATTGTCTTTTTATCCTTGCTTTTAAGGTAAAAAGAATCACAGGATATCTGAACTGAAATAATTCTCAGATACCTTCTAGTACAAGATGCACATGGTGAATAATTCCCTCTACAACATACCCAAGCCCTCATTTAATCATGAAAGGGAATGGATTGTCAACTGAGGCAGACTTTTATTTCTGTGTGGTGTTAATTGTCAGGATAGTTTCCTTATGTAAAGTCTAAATTTAACTATTTGCACCACTGGTTCTAGTTTTGCTTCTGGGGATAAGCAGAACAATGCTAATCCTTTTTCTATGTGACAGGCTTTCAAATATTGAAGATGATTTTCATGTGTTCCTTACATCTTCTCATGATCAGACTAGAAATCTTCAATGCTTTCAGTTGATCTTCATGTATATGATATCTAAAATATGACATTAACTTTAAAATGTTATATCATATCATCAATTTTAACCTTAAGTGATAAACTCATAACTTGCTGCTATTGACCTTGCATTCCACAAAGACCCACTTACAAAGGTTTTTTTTGCTTTTTTTTTAAATGAACTACTTTGTGTCCATGTCTTCATCTAATAAAATGAAGGAATAACTGTAAAGTCATAGACTTTGGAGGTTTGAATCTAAGTCTTAGAGTTTACAATTATTCCTATGATGTTTCATCTTAGTAGATTTGACCCACCATTTTAGTCCATCAAGAGCATCTTCAGGAGAATGATCTACTGTAGAGTCCCTCTGTGTCAGATTATTCTGGCCTGCTTGTCCAATACAAGTGTTACAGATACCAAGGCTCCTTAAGAGTCTACCCATTATGGAAAATCTTTAATAAACTTTGCTTTTCTTTGACCAAGAGAAGGCTTGAGTTGAATTCATTCAGCAGGACCTGGCATTCAGGACAGGAAGGTTCTCAGTCCAATTTGGTAATGTTGGATAACATGGACCTGGGTGCAGCTTCTGAAGAACGGAGGAAAAGGACAGATGCCCCAACCAGAAGTATAAGGTAGATTCTTTCTATTTTCCCAGCACTAGGGAATTGGGAAAACTTCAGGTTTGTCTCCTCCAGGATTCAAGCCATTAACCTCCAGATGACCACTCAGTTATATACCAATCTCCAAATTGATTCCAAGTTCTCCAGTCCACTGGACCTGGCATCAACCATGTTCTGTAGTCTGACCCTTTGAATGTGAAGTCTGTCCCCTTGAATGGGACCCAAAGAGGCACAGTTCTACAACCATTGCCAGCAGGAAGCACTTTCAGAAGCTGAGACATTCACCCTTTACCCTAAAGGAATTTTGGTACCATTTGTTTGAGGGAAACCAGAGCTCTGTGAAACCCCTTGAGCTCTCCTTGAATCTTCCCACATGAGACATTTGCCTGAGGCCATAAGCCTTTCATTATAGATCTACACAAACCTCTGTTACTAGCCTAGCCTTCTTTTATCCAGCTACTTCCCACCCTAGATCCTCCCAAAATATCTATGCCAAAATCTGTTACCCATAAACTAGCCTAGCTCTCCATTTCATGTCTTCTCCAGGTAGTCTCCAGCTATTTCCCATCCTTAATCTCTCATTACTGGAGTCTGACCTCATCTGACTCCTCTTAAAGACCCTCCCCAAACTCCTCCTCTAGATCCCCCCCCCCAGATTCCTCCCACAACCTTTCTGTATATAAGACCCATCTTGCCTCCATGAAGGAGCCAGAGAATTATCTCTGTGTTAGATTTTTCTGGCCTGCTTGTCCAATACAAGCATCATAAATACCAAAGCTCCTTAAGAGTCTACACATTATGGTGAATATTGAATAAACTTTGCTTTTCTTTGGATGAAAATAAAAAAGATCATCTTCAATCCTGACGCTATATAGTGCATTATGCCTCACAGCATTTTGTAAATTTGATAAACATGTCATGTGAACTTTTATCCAAATCACTGAAAAAAAATCAAAATCACAAGGTCAAAACTTCCAAAGATACCCTTCCTTTCAAGTAGACAATAACATATTAATGATTAATCTTTGGGTTCAGCCATAAGTCACTTTTGAATGCACTGAATTGTATAATAGTCTACTTCACATCTGTCCATTTTCTCAAGAGGAATAGCATTGAGAATTTCTCAAATGCTTTACAGAAATATTATTTGCCACTTTTTATAATAAATAAATTAAATTTGAAATAATCAATCAAATTCTGAAAAAAATCAGAAATAAAATTGCCACTTTCTGTGGCATGTCTCTGATCTATAAGTTTAGTAACCCTTTTGATAGTGCTGTACGTCAATTGTTAAGATCATTAGCAATAATAGTACTAATATTAGTACTAGCAGCAGTGACAAGTATAGGTAGTGTTAGTGGTTAGTGGTAATGGTAGTTCTGGTGGTGGTGATGGTGGTGGCAATTGCAGCAGCAGCAGTACAAGTCCTAGTGGTAGTGGTTATAGTAATTTGACCTGGCCTGTTCCTTTTGAAACCATTCTGATTCTCTGTGATCCTTGCTTTCTTTTGAAGCTATTTACTTATTATTTTTTATTACATTTATCTCATTAATACATTAAAATTTAGTATATTTTTCAGGGTGGCTAGGTGGTATAGTGAATAGAGCACTGGCCCTGAAGTCAGGAGAACCTGAGTTCAAATCCAACCTCAGACACTTAATACAAAAAACTAGCCATGTGACCTTGGGCAAGTCGCTTAACCCCAATTGCCCTCTGAAAAGCATATATATATATATATATATATATATATATATATATATATATTCCAGGAATAGAAATAAATTTTATTAGATGATATGCTTAAAATTCCATTTTTTTCCTTTTAAAAAAATCAAAGAAATATTTGTCTTTCACTAGTGGCAATTCTTCAATTTTCCACAATCTTTCAACAATAAAAAAATGGTTTAGCCATCACACTTGGCAGTTCTTTTAGTGTCTAAGAATGTAAATCTTCTGGATTTCAAGACAATTTGTTTTTTTTTCTATCTTATCAATTTTTCTGGTTATCAGCTACATGTATTCCATTTATTGTCCCAGACTGTGCTGTCCAAAGATCATTCTCTTTAAAAAAAAAAACAAATGAAAAGTAAAACTCCAAAAATCAAATTAAAATAAAAGCAAACTAATTGTTCAGAAGTCTTCCCTGCTGTTTGTTTCCATCCTACCATCTGTTGAGTGGTGGTATTCTCCTTTCTTTGATGCTTTTCTTTTCCTCAATGTGACTAAAAACCAAAACAAAAGAAACAAAACACCTTTTCTTTGTTTGTAATTAGTTTTTTCTCACCAGCTTCTCTTCTCTCTGTGCTTTAAAAGTTTTTGGCTCTGTTCCTACAAAACTATATCATACTTCTATATTCCTCCTCCATATCCCACCCTTGTTTCTAGCTTGTCCATATGTCTTTTCTAACTTAAATTTTCTAAGTAGTTGCATCTACATCTGTTTTTTAAAATCAGTTTCCTTTTTCTTCTTCATTAAAATTGTTTTTTTAATGTCTTCTAGTGTCAATGTATTGTTATTTTTGTTTTTATTTTCAACTCTCATTAAGTAAATCCATTGTTGAAGGAAGGGGACTTAATTCTCTTAAGTTCTTCCCAAAGATGAAGAAAGTAAATTTATATTTTTTTGGAGATTATATGAGTTTTGATTTAACTTCAGTGGAGATCAAGAGGGAAATTTTACATCTGAAAAATAGAAACTAGGTAATGAACAACTAAATGTGGTCTAGGTATAGGCAAGGATACTATTTTCCATTTAAGACATGCTTTAACATTATAGAAGTCTCTGATTCACTATCTGTAAACTGAATTCAGTTTTAAACTGTATTTCAGTTCTAGCACCAAGGAATTCAAAGGAAAAGAAAAAAAATAACACCTTACAATTGAAACATTCATTTCTTTTCACTGTGTTTAATTACCTACCTTGCCTTTGGTTTGTTGGGCGAACTTGTGCAAATTTGCTTAATCTAACAGAATTCTGGATTCTTTCTACCAACTCCCACTTTCTAAACATTTAAACAGGCACTGTAATCCACTTTCCTCCAGGAGGTCACCAGGAAAATTGAAAGAGAAATGGTTTCTATCTTCCGATATGCAACTCTAATAATTGCTCTTCCTTTAGTATCCCCCCTAAACACCTCATTGTTTTCTTTCAAGGTAAATGCATCTTATGATTTATAGATTTATTTAACTAATAGCTTATTAGTCTATCTTGAATATCCATATCTAATCAGAATTAATTAATTAATCTACAATCAGATGAAACAGCCTCAGAAGAAAATGTGTGCAATTTTGGTATCTGGTTTTAAGAGATGGAGACTGCTAAAGAAGTTAATCATTAACTGGGGATCGCTGTCTATGCAGAACTGTGGATACCATATGACAGCTTGGAAAAGTTATTGAATATATGAGAGGTAAACATGGTGCTGAATTTGGAGTCAAGAAAACCTGGTTCCAATCTTTGATAACTCTATGACCAATGGAAAGTCACTTGATTTATCAGCTTCAGTTTCCTCATATATAAAATAAGGATAATAATATCTGTAGCATGTTCCTCATAGAAATATTATGAACCTGAAATGCATGCAAAGCACTTCACAAATCTTAAAGTATTACATACGGTCAGCTATTAATATTCAAAGACAAATCTTGGATAAAAGCAGTACATATTGCTTCAGTATTAACCTATAAAGAGGAAAAGGATTAGATATTTGAGATATAAAAATAATACTGAGAAAGCAAGTGCTACAAAATTTGCCAAGAAACTTTTAGCTGATAGAGGTTCAAGCATAAAGAGTATGTTCTTGGAGAAATTCTAAGTACCAGGGTGCTGTGAAGTCTGACAGGTAAGTAATATTAGGCAAGAGCTCAGAAGATGTGGCCAAGGATTCAGCTATCTCCAACTTCTTATCAGGGTGTCACCACTTTCCAGTCTTTGTGAAGATGTGATACTGTTAAAGATCTATAAAGTTACAATACATCCCAATGCATGAAACATGCTCCAGGGACACATATGATGCAATGGAACACAAATTCATACACAGAAGGACAACTTTCCAGGTAACCAGATTTTTTTAATAGTATTTTTTTTTACATGTAAAGACTTACTTTTAAAAATTCTTTTTTTTAATTGAGTTACAAATTTTCCCTCCTTCCCTACTCCCTCTCCAAAATGGTAAGCATTTTGATACAGGTTATGTATGTGCCAATATGCAAAATATATTTCATATTAGTCATGTTGTCAAAGAAGAAAGAGTCCAGAAGGAAAGAACCATGAAAAAATAAAGTGAAAATAGTGAGCTTTGATTTGCATTCAGACACCATCAGTTCTCTCTCCAGATGTGGATAGCATTTTCCACTGTGAGTCCTTTGAATTCTCTTGGATTATTGTATTGTTAAGAAAAATTACATTTTTCATAGCTGATCATCATACAATGTTGTTGATACTATGTACAATGTTCTCGTGGTTCTGCTCACTTCCATTTGCATTAATTTCTGTTAGCATTTCCAGGAATTCTGAAATCTGCCTGTTCATCATTATTATGGTAATGGGATTTGAGGATCTACAATGCCCTTTGAACTTGCTGATCTAGCAGGAATGGGTGGGGCAGGAAGAAGCTGGAGCCAAGTAGGATCCGGCTGGAGCCAGCATGGTGACTAGAAGTGACTGCGGTGGCAGGGCAAATTCCTTTTATTGAGACAGCCAGAATTTCTACTAAGGACTCCTGCTGAGGCCTGCCAGGGACAAGAACTACAGGGTGCCAGAGTTTCTGGGAGAGAGCTGTGTGGAAGCCGAGCAGTTACCGTGAGTGAGGAGAGGAGGATCTTTGCCTGAGGTAGCCTCTTCTGTTTTAAAGGCTTGAGAATTTGGGTGTTTACTACATTAAATATGTGTGCCAACTCTATGACTACTTTGACTTTCTGGTTTTGGAATGCAGTTGTCTGGTATTTGAATAAATGTTCTAGTTATGTCCCCCACATAGAGAACCTGTTATATTTTGTGATTAATAACCATATCAGCATATTTATAGTTACTGTAGGCATTTTGAATACTAGGACTACTGCATTGCAGATACAACCATTTCTTAAAGGACAGTAGTATTCCATTACATTCAATCATTGTAACTTGTTCAGTTATTCCCTAATTGATGGGCATCCTCTCAATTTCCAGTTCTTTGCCACCACAAAAAGAATTGTTAAAATATTTTTTGTATATGTAAAACCTTATCCCTTTTTCCTCTTTTAAAATCTCTCTGGGATAGAGACCTAGACATGTAGAGTGGTAAAAAAGGGTATGTACAGTTTAATTTCCCTTTGGGCACAGTTCCAAATTACTCTCCAGAATGGTTGGATCAGTTCACAACTCCACCAACAGTACATTAGTGTTCCAATTTTTCCACATTCTCTCCAACATTTATTATTTTACTTTTCTGTAATATTAGGCCTTCTGACTGGTATGAGGTAGTACCTCTGAGTTGTTTTTAATTTGCATTGCTCTAATCAATAGTGATTTTGAACATTTCTTCATATGACTAGGGATAGTTTTGATTTCTTCATCTGAGAACTGCCTGGTGAATACTTTGACTATCAATTGGGGAATTACTTGTATTCCTATAAATTTGTTTTAGTTCTCTATATATTTGAGAATGAGGACTTCAACACTTGCTATAAAGGTTGTTTACCAGATTTCTGCTTTCCTTCTAATCTTGGTTGCATTGGTTTTGTTTGTTCAAAAGCTTTTTAATTTAACATAATCAAAATGATAAATTTTACATTTCATAATGCTCTCTGTCTCTGGTCATAACTTCTCCATGGATTGGACAAGTAAACTATTTCTTCCTTTCCTAATTTTCTTATGGTATCATTTTTTCTATCTAAATCATATACCCATTTTGATCTTATTTTGATATGCTGTGAGAAACATAGTGAGATGTTGATCTATGCCTAGTTTCTGTCATACTACTTCTCCAGCTTTCCTTACAGTTTTTGTCAAATACTGAGTTGTTATCCCAGAACCTGAGGTCTTTGGATTTATCAAAGCCTAGGTTACTATGGTCATTTACTATTATGTCTTTTACCTCACTGATACACCACTCTATTTCTTAGGCAGTAACAAATAGTTTGGATGATTGCTGCTTTATAATATAGTTTGAGATCTGGTATTGCTAGGTAACCTTCTATTGCATTTTTTTTTCATTAATCCCCTTGATATGCTTGAACTTTTATTCTTCCAGAAGAATTGTATTGTTATTTTTTTTGAGTTCTATAAAATAATTTTTGGTAGTTTATTGTTATGGTGCTGAATAAGTAAATTAATTTAGGCAGAATTATCATTTTTATTATATTGGCTCAGCCTACTCACCAGCAAATGAAATTTATCCAATTGTTTAGATCTGAATACTTCTCTAAATCTTAGATCTAATATGGTTCGAAAGGTGGAAATGTGTCTGTAACCATGATGTCTTGGAAGAAGGAAGTCAAGATTCCATTTGATCAGGTATTTTTCAGTTTTTCAGTTTTTTTTTTAAGTTCCTAACTAGTAGTGAAACAGATCAATGTTGAGTATCCCAGAGGCCTCCTGAGCATGGGTACCATGTGTATTGCCATGGGTATCACAATAAATTAGCATTAATAGCAATTAAATGAATGACCACTGAAACCAAACAATGACTGTATAAACCCCACTCAACAGAGCAGAAAATTTCACAGAATTTTCAGGCATGGGGTAATGAATAAGATCATGAAATCTCAGTTGCACTCAATGAGATCACTGTTATATTCATGGGACCCACTTCCCTACTCCCAATTTATTTTCCAGTAATGTTTCTCTGGCACCAAAACATGAAATATGCATCATTGCACTCAACCTTTAGGCCAGTATATAGGCATTTATTCATCTCTTTTGAATAAAACTTACTATAGGAAGCAATGATAATGTTTTATGTTATACTTGAGGACAAGGTTGAAGCTCCTCTTATACCATAAGCCAGTCCAATAATTTCTCCTAGGCTTTAAAGTGTCTTCCTGCCACTAAGGTAGGAAGGGAGTAAGGGATAAAAGGAAGGTTCATTGACTATTATTCACATGGATAACCACTCAGCATTGTAAGACAGTGCCAAAAGTTGTTGTACATTCTTTGGAGGAAAAAACATGTTAAACTTGGGTGAGCATTGAGGGTAACACACTTCAGTTCAGAGAGTACCCTAACTTCTCCCCCGCCCTACCCGGGTTCAGTAGTCTGTGATAATCCTTGCTATAAATTCAAGGAAGAAAATCATCTTTTTATTCTCTGTGTGAATAATAGAGATCCTGGACCACTCAGAGAGACAAAAGCTCACTAAGTGGTTTACTGTCTTCTTTGGATGCCATATCGCTCCCACGGACCCCTGTGCTTGTAAGGTTATCTTTACCTTTCTAAACTCATTTCCTTTTTTTCTTTCTTTTTTTTCTGCTAAGACAGTGAAAGGCAGGGCACTATGCCAGCCAATGACTGTGGACAGTGCTGTAACTTCAGTGAAAAGTATTATGCATAATGCATCATTTTATTGAAGGCTTTTGAAAATAAAATGACTAGTTGGTCTCACAAATGCCTTTTCCAAGAGTTTTCTGCATGATTAGGAAGACAAGTACACTATTTCTACTCTAAGAACTCCTTTATTTCTTTTCATGGCATAAGCAATTGCCCTGCTGCTTGCCTGGAGAACAGCTACTTGATAAGAAATAAGCAGAAATCTTGAGATAGTTTCTCAAAGTTTCACCATGTTAGGACTTCAAGGGCTATAATCCCAGGCTACTTCTGTCTTCATAAGTCTGTCTTTAATATGATTTTACACATATGGTAATGAATTTTTACCATAAGACATGGCAACCTGCTTATACTATTACTCAGTACTTACTTGGATCACACCTTAGTGAAGAATAGTTTCTAATATACATTAAGATTAAGAAACCTGATTGATTATTGATATATAAACAGTTAATTCCTGTCATCCTCCTCCACTCCCCCTACAATGTGTATCAAATTAAACTCCTGACATTAAAAACATCTCTTTTTTTCTGTTTAAAGTTTATAAAAAGTTATTCTTTATTATCGTGGAGGAGATCCATTGAAATCCAAGTTGAAAAGGGATTCTTTAAAGTGCAGACTGATACTTTCTCTAATACTTACAGTTTTAGAGAACTGCTTAGAATATTGAGAAATGAAGTAACTTACTTGAGGTTACACAGGCAAATATGAACTGTGTGTGGGGGGAAGCATAAAGGATGTCATCAAAGAAATGTGGAGTTGAAAATGATGGGTAGGAGACACATCAAGAGAAAAGAATAATTGATTATTAGCCCCTGTGCTATACTGATATTCTTATCATGGTAAAAGAAAGCTCCTGGTACAACTAATGTTTTACCTATGGTAAATTCATGGAAAGACATGGCAAAGACACTGACCTCATGAACAAGCCTGGGTGGGCTGAGATCTGCATCATTGAAGGACACATACAAATTGATAATATCACAGACCCATTGGAGTAATGGAGTTTATATTGTAGTAATGGTTCTTTCTGTGAAATATAGCCCCCCAAAGCCCCATAACTTAATTATTGGTCCTTAGGCACAACTAGTCACCTTACTTTATACTGGCTAAATATAACGAAAAGCTCTTTATTTTACACTTCATAGAGAGGTCACTTATATATAAATTGATTCTGCAGGAAGAAAAAATAGGTGTAATAATACAAATCATATTTACTCAAATATCTCCTTTACTCACCTGCCCTTTCTTCCTTTCTCCACAGAATATTAAAGAAACATGTAACGCTTCTTGCTATTTTATTTTTACTCTGATAGTTAGTTAACAGCAAGAATCACTCTGAAAGTTTAGTCTAAACTGTTTAAGATGCATAAAGGACCGTATTTGCTGAAATACATAGAAAAAGGAAGCATAATAAAAAGATATTTTTAAAGTAATTAGCTGATGTTTATAAATCAGAAATTCTATGCAAAAATCTGAGCATTGGAAAAAACCTTAGAGACCACAAAATTCTATTTTTTTTTCCAGAGTAAAAATCTGCTTTGTAATATAGCCAGAAAGTAATCATCCACCTTGCCTTCCTGTAACCCTATTGGGGACAACTCAACTTTTGGGCAGCTACATATTAAGAAGGTTTTCCTTACATGAAATATTAATTTTTATTAATGTAAAATCCACGTGTTTCCCTGAGGATCACTCTGTAGGGTCAGGCAGAATATTTCTAATCCCATAGCCACATACTACATGAAGATAAATATAACCTGATGAAATTTCTTCTTCCCCCAGATAAACATTTCTAGTTTCTTGGATTGATAAATGAAACTTATGGTTTCCATTTTTCTCATCATCTTGTTCATCCCCCTATAGATATGTTCTGCTTTATCAATGTCTTTCCTAAATTATGGTACCCAGAATTGAGCATAGTACTACAGATGTGGTCTGACCAGACCAGAATGCATAAAAACGACCTCTTCCCTAATTCTGGCCACTGTGCCTCTATTAATGCAATGCTGACACATAGGAATACAATTTATCTCTTACTGAAGTGAATGCAGTTATTTCATTACTGGCTACAGGAACAATTTATACAAATAGCTCCCAAGTCCTATATATAGGAGTGTTTTATTGGAAAAAAATATGATATATAGAATTTTTCCAATCAAACTATCATTGTAATTGTGCCATTTTAAATGGAGAAATCCTATCACATGACAATTTTTCTTGATATATTATAAAGCAAATGTGATCTGAATGAATGAAAAATATTTGTTAAGTAATTATTATGTGTCAATATCTATGCTTAGCTCTGGGAATAAAATATAAAACTAAGGCAGTATCCATCTCCAAGGAGTTTATATTCTAATACAGAACAGAACAGTTTAGGGAAATTCTGAATAGAAATAAATGTGATGACCTTTAAAAAAAAAGTCTGGTAATTTTAATCTTATTAATTGCTGTTGCAAGAACAACAAGCACAAAAATCTAGATTTTAACATCTGTCATTCACCAATTAAATGATCAGGTGAGGGGGAAAATGTCTTTAGATGGAGTCTTGTCATCAGAAATAAATATAATTACATGGAGAAGCTGCAAATCTGAAAGAAATTAAAAAACCACAACCAGGGGATTGGAAATGACACTGAAAGTGTCATGCCCCTACTGAGGAAAGGTGGAAATGTGTCTGTAACCATGATGTCATGGAAGAAGGAAGGCAAGATTCCATTTGATCAGGTATTTTTTACAATAAGATGGAATTGCCCGTTGGTAAATGATACTAACTCTGTAGGGTGAAAAGTGGGTGGAGAGAGTGGAGAGAGAGACCAAGGATGAGGTAGAAGGTCCAGGTGAGTGCAGGCAGGAGAACTTATGTACTTCATTTCCTTCATTCTGTTCAGGGTACTGTCCCTTTCTAAACTATTTTCTGCATGTTTTTGAAAGCTTATTTGAAAAGATGGTTTTCTCATTCCCATTGGGGTATGTGATAATGTACCTAAAGAGCTTGTTAAGAGGAATATCTTTTAGTTCCTGGAGGGTCAGTTTATTCTCAGGATGAATCTTGTTATAGTCTACTTAATTAGCAAAAATCAATGACAATACATCTTGTCTCTTCAACTTGGTTTCATGAATCCTAGCTAAGCTCTTGGTTATGATGGCTGTCTTCCCCTAGTGCCTTGGTTTAGGGTCTATGTATTTCCAGCTATAGTCCTCAGAATTTTCACATATAATAACCAATCATTTGATGCCATTTTCCATTTAATGGTAAATACTACCCAGGCCTAAACTCAAAGTTTTAAAAACAAAGGCTAAAAAAATGTGTTTTGGGGGATGGCTAGGTGGATCAGTGAATAGACCTGGCCCTTGAGTCAGGAGGACCTGAGTTCAAATCCAGCCTCATACACTCAATACTCACCAAAAAAATAGCTATGTGACCTTGCGCAAGTCACTTAACCCCAATTGCCTACTTTCCCCCCTCCAAAAAGCAAAAACAAAAAACAAAAAGAAATTTTTTTAATGTATGCAACCAGGAAATAAGATATACAGACAATAGTGTATAGAAATCCATCTTTTCCTACAAGAAAGCAAGGGTGGCGGGGGGGGAGGGGAGGGGGATATAAGAGAGGGCAGTCTGGGGGAAGCATTATTCAGAATGCTTGTCATCTTGGGATGGGGGTGGGGAGAAATGGGAAGACAATCTGTAACTCAAAATCTTTGCTAAATGAAGGTTGAAAACTAAACATAAATTAAAACAAACAGATTTGCACCAAAAAAAAAAATGTGTAAAACAACAACAAAAATTTCTGCCCAGGCCTAGCCAAAATTATTGGATCATCACATTCCCCTATGAGTTAGCTTTCCTGTTCTAAATATTGTAAGTTGTGGTCAGTAGCTTTTTGCAAATGTCTAGGTAGCTCCAGAACTTGAACCAAGGTCCAGCAACTGAGATGTAATAATCATTTTCCTTTGATCTTGAAGAGGATCTAGAGATCTCCAAGATCTTGGACATCTCCCTTATCACAGAGTTCTAGAAGCTATAGTAAATATCAGGGCTCATGTCCACTATCATCCTATTGATGTATCCTGGTCAGAGGCAGACTCCATTTTGAGGAATGCATAAGGTTCTAGTTGATTTTCTTATCATCCTTTTGTCAATTAGAAATTCTATTTCTGGATAGAATTTGAGGATTCTGGGATGGCTAGACTTTAAGATTTAAAAAACAGTTGTCAAGGTTAGCATCATTGTAGCCTATGGAGTTCCTGTTGTAAGATATGACAAGTACATTATTCTTTCCCCTCATGATCTCTTTTCTGTCCCACAAGCCAATACTAAGGCCTCAGACACTCGTTAAGACAATGTCTCTCATAACATGTAGAGTCTGCGTGTAATTGTCTCTCTTGATGCTAACCTGGATATGCTCAGATCTGAAAGTGATAGTTAACTGAGACTTGTATGTCAAGCCTTGTGCTAGCATTGGTTTGGTCATTATTGCTGAGGGACCCATGTCCTCATTAGCTTAAATTGGTAGAGCTGACAAATAGTCATGCTCTTATGTCCAAGGCCAGCCTTTCTTTTCTACTACAACTCCTGCATCAACCAAAGGGTGGGCCAGATTCAGGATGAGGAGTCAATTAATATAAAAGTTTTAGATGATTGAGATTAATTTTAATCACTTGTTCATAGTAGCAGCCAAGATCAGGCCATAAACAATCTTTGAATTCATCAGCCAGTTTAGTTCAGCTAAACTTGTTCAGATATTTCTCCAATTTGTTTTGTGGAAACACAAAGGTGATAATGCAGATCTCTGTATCTGTGTTACAGATTGTCATTGTGACAGTGGAAGATTCAAAGTTCATTTGCCCATAGCACTCCATGATAGCTCTGGTGATACCTTTTACAATGAGGGTCCTGATCAACTTCAGGTCTATATCCTGGGGAGATATCTAGCCAGACAGCAAACTCATCAACCACATAGAATTTACTATGAACCCTTTGGTCCCCAAGGGATTCCTGCCATGATTTCCATAGCATCTCCACCAACGCTGATCTAGATGACACCTAGGTCACTCCCATTATGGATGTATAAATTTATGCCTATCACTAGAATCCCAGGGTAAAAGTAATTCTCAAGGATCATCCAATGGATGTGACTCAGATTTTTAAAACTTAATTTGTAGTTGGTGTTTACTTTTACCAGCAAGTTATAGACCTCCTGGTTAATAATGTAAATGTCCTGCCCACTGACTTATACTTCAACCAAGTGGTCATAGTGGATAGTGGAGGGCACAGCCATATTAGGTAGCCTAATGCTGATGAATTTCAGCTTAGCCATCTGTACCATGGCACCTCTCCTAGCTGCCTGGTTCAGCCAGAGCTTCAGGTATGTCCTAGCCTGCTCAGTTTTCTAATTGGCAGAGTCATGTGAATGACCATAAGAAATCTTCTCTGCTGAGATTAAGGAATAATTTTGCTTTTTCAAGATGATGTTAATATTCTTTTCCAGCATCTCATAGCAATTGTACTTGTTAGGTTCAAAGGGGCTCATGGTCACGATGACCTGCTGGCATACAGTGGGAGCAATGTGGTAGCTGCAAGTCCTACTGCCCAGAGCTTTGACATCCAGGTCAGCAGCAGACATTAGGGGATTTTTTTCTTCACTAAAAAAGAGATAGCATTTTCTTAAATTAAATTAAATTAAATCTGGAATTATGTTAGATAGTAAAGTCAGGTGAAAGGTGCTTCTTTCTTATTCATCACTTTTAGACTAAATAAGCTTATTTCATGGATACTGCAATTGTCTAAACAGTTTGGGAAACTTCTCTTTTGGAATTACCTTCAGAACCTTGATTAATACTTAAGAATTCCCTATTATGCCAAATATTCATTCTTTGTAAGTGGATTTAATTTCTTTAAAGAACTAAAAGTTTATTTTTGGGTTTACCTGGAATATTCTCCTTTTTATTTGTTGAAATATATATATATATATATATATATATATATATATATATATATATATATATATATATATATATATAATCTTCCCAGGTCCTCTTCAAATGCAGTCTTCTCTCCAAAGCCTTTGAATTGAATTGAAGTGAATTTTCTAGTCCCCTATTTTGAAATTATTTTTGTCTCAGATTTTTCATTACATTTTATACCATTCTTTTTTATGTGGATGGATCCATAGTTTCAACTCTGTTCTTAATTCTTCCATTGTCATAGATCATACCACCTTAATGTGAGTCTTATCTATGTTTTCTCCTAACTCCTCCACAGAAGATTCACCTAATAATTTGAAAGCATTACTTTTGTTTATTTAGTATCTCTGGAGCATGAGGAAATAGTTCAACATTCTCTAAATGTTGTCTCTAATTCTCCTTAACTCACTAAGCTATCTCCTTTTCCTTTGGCTTTTGTCTTTAATAATAACTTTTATCCAATTGCTCTCAAGATACCAATATCATGGTTCTGCCAACTTATGTCTATTCTTTTTAATACCCTTTAGGTTATCCACAACTTCAAATTTTCTGAGCCTGTGGTATTTCCTAATTCATAGATCTGAAGTATCAATTAAAAAAGACTAATCTTAAGAACTTTTGAATCAATTTGTACACCTCCTATTTTTTTTTCCTAAAGTATGTTGAGAACATAGATTGAGTAGGCTCCCAAAAAAAAACCCATCCTGCATTGTCTTTATTGAGCAGTTATTAAAGGACGACTAGGTAAGGGTGGGATTCAGAGTGTGTCACCAGAGACAACAACCATATGAATGAAATGACAGATCTTTTGAGAATTGTATTTGATTACTATTTTTTCATATTTTTTTCTACAACCACTCACTGAGAGATTGTAAAGTCTAAAAGGACAGGAATTATAGGAATCATATTTATTTTAGTTTTATATCTCTGAAAGAATCCTACATAAAACTTTGAAAATAGATTTATTTGATAAATATTCATGGAATAAATGAATGAATGAATGGAGTAGTGAAAGAATGAATTTTGAAGCAACTTCCTTCACATCATGTGCACTCAAATATATACTATTCATTAGCAAAAGTTGTTTAGAAGAAAGCAAAAAGTAAAGCAGAGTACTGATGTCATGGTCAAACATTGTGTCATTCCCATTGTATTTCACAGTGTCACAAATACTTCAGAAATTTAACAAAATAAGCTTAATTATCTCTGTATGATAAAATTTGAATGGACCATGCTATTGAAATCAAAGAAACAAGTTGGTATTGCCTTCACCTAGCATTTTTGGCACCTGCATTTAATTATGTTTGGGGATAATTGAATTTTTTTTCCTACTACAAGTGTTTTCCATTGGCTCATAATGGAAACATTTGTTTTACCACCTGTTACTATATTCCTCAAAAAATTATTTTGTCAAACTTTCCCTGAAAGATGAGAAAAAATAAACCTTTGCTGGATTGGTTTATCATATGAAGTGCATGACATAGTCTTCATAGGAACTTTTCTCAGTTCTTTAATATATTTTCTTTAGAATAAGCTCTAAAGAATCTTTATTTAATTAAAAATGTCATCAACCACAAACAGGAAAAGAAAAAAAAAACAACAAATTATGCAGGAAGGTTAAACAGTTTACATCCCTAAATGGGAAGATAATACTTATAACTCTTGAGAAACTCTATTAGGGTAGTTGGAAGGAGTAGACATAGACAGAGGCTGTGGGTATAACTTGAATTTGATATTATTATATGAAGTAATTGTACTGGAAGAAGAGGAAAGTGAGAGACAGAATAGGGTAAATTACATCACATGATTAAGAGTAGCAAAAGACCTATTATAGTAGAGGGAGAGAAAGGAAGGGGTGAGCATTGTTTGAACAGTGAAGTAATATCAACACTAAACATACATGTACCAAGTGGTATAGCATCCAAATTTTTAGAAGAGAAGTTAAATAAGTTACAAGAAGAAATAAACAACAAAACTCTACTAGTGGTGGACCTCAAACTCTTCCTTTCATAAGCAAATATATCTAGCCACAAAATAAACAAGAAAGAAGTTAAGGAGGTGAATAAAAATTTAGCATAGTTAGATATGATAGACCTCTGGAGAAATTAAATGGCAATAGAAAGGAATATAACCATATCTCAGCAGTAAATCACACACACACACAATGTATCAGGGCATTAAAAACCTCACAATCCAATACCAAAAGGCAGAAAAATTAAAAACATTCTTTTCATATCATGATGCAATAAAAATTTCATGTAATAAAGTGTCATAGACAGATTGATTAAAAATTAATGGGAAATTAAATAATCTAATCCAGAAGAATGAATGAGTCAAACAGCAAACCATAGAAACAATGAATAATTTCATCAAAGAGAATAACAATAAGACAACATACCAAAATTTATGGGATGAAGCCAATGCAATCCTTAAGGGAAATTTTATATCTCTAAATGTTTGCATGAATAAAATAGAGAATGAGCAGATCAATGAATTAGTTGTGCAATTTAAAAAGATAGAAAAATAACAAAAGAAATATCTCCAATGAAAGAGCAAATTAGAAATTCTGAAAATCAAAGGAGATGTGAAAAAACTAAAAGTAAGAAAACTATATAAATAATAAATAAAACTAAGAGCTGGTTTTATGAAAATAAAACCATCAAACAGATAAACTTTTGAGCAATTTGATTGAAAAAAAGAAAGAAAACCAAATAACCAGCATGAAAAATGAAAAAGAACAATTAATCACCAAATGAAGAAGAAATTAAAACAACTATTAGGAGCTATTTTGACCAATTGTATGTGAAGAAACCTGACAATCTAAATCAAATTGATGAAAATTTATAACAGCATAAATTGCCAAAATTAACAGAAATGAAATACTTAAATAACCCCATTTTAGAAAAAAAGTGATTGAAAAAGTCATAAAAGAACTCCCTAAGAAAACATCTAAAAGACCAAATGTATTTAAAAGTAAATTATAATAAACATTTAAAGAACAATTAATTCCAATACTATATGAACAATTTGGAAAATAGTCAAAGAAGGACTCCTGCTAAATACCGTTTATTACAGAAACATGGTGCTGATACCTAAACCAGGTAGAGCCAAAGCAGAGAAAGAAAATTATAGGTCAATTCCCATAATGAACATTTATGCAAAAATGTTAAAAAATATTAGTAGAGTTTAAAATAATTTGTGATGAGGATAGTACACTATGAGCAGGTAGGATTTATACCACTAATGCTGGGCTGGTTCAATATTAGGAAAACTATCAGCATAATTGACCATATCAATAACAAAACCAAGAGAAACCATATGATTATCTTAATAGGCACAGATAAAGACTTTGACAAAATACAACTCCCATTCCTATTAATGAAAAAAAAACATTAGAAAACACAGGAATAGATAGAACTTATCTTAAAAGTTTAAGTAATACATATCTAAAAACATCAGCAAGCATTATCTGTAATGGAGATAAGCTAGAAGCCTTGTTAATTCAATCAGGGTGAATCAAAGATGCCTATTATTACCAAGATTATTTAATATTGTACTAGAAATATTAGCTTTTAGCAATAAGAGAAGAAAAAGAAATAAAAGGAATTATAATAGTCAATGAAGAAACAAGACTACCACTCTTTGTTTTGGTTTATATATTTATTTATTTGGAGAGGGGAAGGCAGGGCAACTGGGGTTAAGTGAATTGTCCAAGGTCACCCAGATAGTAAGTGCCAAGTGTCTGTGACCAAATTTGAACTCAGTTAATCCTGACTCCAGGGCCAGTGTTCCATTCACTGTACCACCTAGCTGACTCTAGACTACCACTCTTTGAAGATGATAAAATGATGTATTTAGAGAATCCTAAAGAATCAACTAAAGAACTATTTGAAAAAAATAAAAAAAATTACCAAAGCTGCAGGATATAAAGTAAATTCACATAAGTCATCAGCTTTTCTATTTGTTAACAATAAAACCCATCAACAAGAGAAAGAAAGAGAAATTTCATTTAAAACAACTGTAAGCTATATAAAATATTTGGAAGTCTATCTACTAAGACAAACTCAGGAACTACATGAACACAATTAGAAAATGCTTTTCACACAAAGTCAGATAGGAGGGCAAGGAATAATTTACCTGTCAGATTTATGGAGAAAGGAAGAATTTATGACCACACAAGAGACAGAGAGCATAATGAAAATGGAGAATTTGGGTTGTATCATTTAAAAAAATTTACTCATTTTTTTTTCAATTTTTACTTTATACATAAAAATAAAATGAGAAAAAAAACACCTGACATGTACAGAAGACCATAAGAGAGGATTCAATATAAAACAATAAATTTCCATTTCAAAAAAACTTATATGATAAATACTGAATTGTTTTCAAAGCATTCCAGCATAAACTATGATAAATACTGATCATTGTTTTCAAAGAAGCCCAGCAAAATTCCTTTGCTTCCTTGTTTGTTTTCTTTTGTTCTCTACTGTGAACCACTTACTTTTTTTTCTTTTTTTAACATTTGTTTTTAAAACTTCGAATTCTAGATTCTTTCCCTTTTTCCCTCTTCACCCACCCCCACTGGGAAGATAAACAAGTCAAAATCACCTCCCATCTTATCATCTTCCCCCTACTTTGCTTTAAGGTAAAACACCCAATTGAGTGTGTATGATATTCCCTCCTTAAGCAAAATTCAATGAGAGTGAAGTTGACCCATTCCCTTTCATTTTCCTACTCTTCCCCTCCACTGTAACACTTTTCTTTTACCTTTTTTTTTATATGAGATAATTTACTCTATTCTATCTTTCCCTTTCTCCTCCCAATATATTCCTCTCTCACCAATTTATTTTATTTTTTAGATATCAACTCTTCCTATTCAACTGAGCCTGTGCCCTCTGTTGATGTATACTTGTACACACATATATACACACTCACATATGTATTTATACACACAAAGACCCTGCCATATATATATGTGTGTGTGTGTGTGTGTGTGTGTGTGTGTGTATATGCATATATATATACACATATATAATCTCTTCAAATACCCTCATACTGAGAAAAGTCTCATGAGTTATAATTATTGTTTTTTTTTCAAGTAGGAACATAAATAGCTCAACTTTAATAAGTTCCTTATGATTTCTTTTCCCTGTTCACCTTCTCATGCTTCTCTTGCTTCTTATAGTTGAAAGTCAAATTTTCTATTCAGTTCTAGCTTTTTCATCAAAAATGCCTGAAAGTCTTCTATTTCATTGAATGATCCTTTTCTCCCCTGAAACATTATACTCAGTTTTGCTGGATAGGTGATTCTTCATTTTAGTCCTACCGTGTTTCCCTGACAATAAGACCTATCCCGAAAATAAGCCCTCCCCTTACTGTGTAAGATTCCTCTAAAATAAGCCCTCCCCCGAAAATAAGCCCTATTGAGATTGCTACTGTAGTGAAGGTGATCCCCTGCGCTACACGCTACATTACAGTACCCTCTGTATGCACCGCCCCCCCCCCCCCGGGTGAAACGCACGCCGTACTCCGAGCTGCATCCAATCAGAGCTGCAGCAGTGAGCGCATCATCCTGTTCTTCCCCAGTGATTTGCTTGCTGGCGCCATTGAGAGCAGTGCCACGGAGGAGAGCTGAGGCAGGACAACATAAGCCCTCCCCTGAAAATAAGCCCTCTGGTGTATTTCTTTCCAAAAAAATTAATAAGACAGTGTCTTATTATCGGGGAAACACAGTAGCTCTTTTGACCTCTAGAATATCATATTTCAAGCTCTTTGATCCCTTAATCTAGAAGCTGCTAGATCTTCTGTTATCCTGATTTTGCATCCACAATACTCAAATTGATTCTTCCTGGCTTCTTGCAATATTTTCTCCTTGACTTGGGAACTCTCTAATTTGGTTATAATATTCCTAGAAGTGTTCTTTTTGGGATCTTTTTATAGAGGTGATTTGTGAATTCTTTCAATTTCTATTTTCCCCTATGGTTCTAGAATATCAGAGCAATTTTCCTTGAGAATGTCTTTTTTTCTTCTTTTAAAATTCTTTTTAAAATAAATTTGATGTTTATTTTTCATTTACATCATTCATTTCCACAAGATTTTGAGTTACAATTTTTCTCCCGGTCTTTCCCCTACCCACCACCCCAAAACAATGATCCCACTGCATAACCCCTCCCCCAATCTGCTTTCTCCCATATCCTCCCCCATTCCCCCTACAACTTACCAATAGGGCAAGATATATCTCTATACACCAGTGCTTGTATATCTTATTTCCCAGTTGCATGTAAATTATATATATATATATTTTAACATTTGATTTTAAAACTTAGGATTCCAGATTTTTTTCCCTTCCTCCCTCATCACCCACTCTTACTGGAAAGACAAGCAACTCAATATAAGTTGTACATGTGTAGCTATGCAAAACAATTCCATAGTGGGTATATTGTAAAATATTGACTGTATTTCACTCCATCCTATCCTACCCCCCGACACACATTTTCTAATTGGACCCTGTTCCTTTACAAAAGTGTTTGCTTCCAACTACCATCCCTCCCAACCTTCCCTCCCCTCTATCATCTCTGTCTCATCCCTTTCCTCCCTACTCTTCTGTAGGGTGAGATACCCTTTTTAGTGTATATATCATTCCCTCCCTAAGCCAAACTCAATTAAAGTAAGGTTGACCCATTCCCTTTTGCCTTCCTGTTCTTCCCCTCCATTGTAGCAATTTCCCCTTGCCTCTTCAATGTGGGATAATTTACCCCATTCTATCTCTCCCCATCTCTTCTCATTATATTCCTCTCTCACCTCTCAATTTCACCTTTTAAGTATCATCCTTTGCCATTCACCTGGTCCTCTGCTCTCTATGTATAACTGTACACATATGTACACACACTCACAAATGTATTCAGACTCCCATATACGCTCCTATATAGATATATGTATGTATGCTTATATATATATACATATATATGTATGTATGTATATATACATATATACACATTTATATTTCCTTCAACTATTCTCATACTGAATAGTTTCTTAAGTTACAATTACCATTTTTCCATGTCAGAATGTAAATAGTTTTATAAGTTTTTTTTATTATTTTTTCTTTTCCCCATTTACCTACTCATGCTTCTCTTGCTTCCTTGATCTGAATGTCAAATTTTATATTCAACTCTGTTTTTTTCATCAATAATGCTTGCACATCCTCTATTTCATTGAATTATTATTTTTTCCCTGAAACATGATACTCAGTTTTGCTGGGTAGGTGATTCTTGCTTTTAATCCCAGCTCCTTTGACCTCCAGAATATCACATTCCAAGCCCTTCGATCCCTCAGTGGAGAAGATGCAGGTTCTGTGTTATTCTGATTGTGTTTCCAAAATATTCAAAATGTTTTTTTTCTTAGCTGCTTGTAATATATTCTCCTTGATTTGCGAACTCCAGAACCTGGCTATAAGAATCCTGGGAGATTTCTTTTTGGTATCTTTTTCATGAGATAATCAGTAGATTCTTTCACCCTCTATTTTGCCCTCTTGTTCTGTAATATCAGGGCAATTTTCCTTGAAAATTCCTTGAAGGATTATTTCTAGACTCTTCTTTTGGTCACGGTTTTCAGGTAGTCGAATAATTTTTAAATTTATTATCTTGCCTTAATCTATTTTCCAGGTCAGTGTTTTTTCCAATGAGATATTTCACATTGCCTTCTTTATTTTCATTTGCTTAGATCTGTTTTATACTACCTTGATATCTCATAAAGTCATTAGCTTCCATTTGGTCCAATCTAAGTTTGAAGGAATTATTATCTTCAGTGAGTTTTTGAAATTCCTTTTCCATCTGGCCAATTTGGCTTTTTAAGGCATTCTTCTCCACGTTGGCTTTTTGGCCCTCTTTTGCCATTTGAGTTAGTCTATTTTTTAAGGTATTATTTTCTTCAGTCAGGTTGATGACTATCTTTTCATGATTTCTTTGCATCACTCTCATTAATCTTCCCAAGTTTTTCTCCACTCCTCTTACTTGATTTTCAAAATTCTTCTTGAGCTCTTCCAATGGCCTGCCACTAGTTCATATTTTTCTTGGAAGCTTTTGATGCAGGAGTTTTGACTTTGTTGTCTTCTTCTGGTTCCATGTTTTGATTCTTTTCATTCCCCCAAAAAGATTGTATGGTCTGATTATGCTTAGTCTGCTGGCTCCTCTTTCCAGACACTTAACTTCTGAGCTCTTTGCCATGGTAGGACTCTGCTTCCAGAGAAGAGAAAGCTGTTTCTCAAATTTCTGGGGTTTTCACAACTGTTGTTGAATCTTTTGTCAGAGTTATGAGGAGGGAGCACTCTCCACAGCCACCACAAGCTCTGGCACACTGGAGTTCCACACCCCAGAACCACCACCTGAGACTGAGAACCAGATTCAAGCAGGTCAAAGCAAGAGTGATTACCCTGTGAATGGTCACTTGGTAGAAATACACTCAGGTATTTTTTCCTTATTAGGTACTTTAAGGGATTTAAAACAATCTCCCCCTTATTTTTCTATGTGTATTTCCCTTATTTTCATGTTTCCTGAAAGCCACATACCAATTAATTCAAATTAATCCTCTATCCATTCCCATTTTGAGGGTAAATTTGTCCCATTCACATTTTATGTAAAATTGTTTGTGTATTTTCCTCCATATTTTCCCTTACTATCCTTTTTGTTCTATTTACCCTATATTTCCTCACTCCTCTCCTTTTTTTCTACCTGCTACCTTGTGCTCCTACTAATTAACCTACCCACCCTTCTTCACCGATCCTCTTGACCTCTTCTTTCTGAATTTTGAATATATATATATATATAAATATATATATAGATATATGATATTCCCTCTTTAACCCATTCCTGATGAGAGTAAAGTTCCAGCACACTACCTGCCCTCTCCCCCTACCACTAGCTTCTTCTGTATCAAGTATTCTTTTTATGCCTCATTTGTATGAGGCAATTTCTCTTATTTCTCCCTACATGGTATTATTATTTTAGAATCATTCCATTATACTCAGCTCAGTCCATACCTTTCTTTCAAACCACCTATATAATGATGACAATCATAAGAGTACTACTAATATTTTAATATATATGAAGTAAACAACTTGATCTTATTGAGTCCTTTATGATTGGTATTTAATGCTTGCCTTATATTTTCCCAGATGTCATATGTCAAATATTTCCTTAAGTTTTGGGGATTTTGTCACAAAAATCTGAAAGTCTTTTAGTTTGTTAAATGTCTTTTTTTTCATTCAGGGTTGTACTTAACTTTGCTGGGTAAGTTACCATTGATCAGAACCCCTGGGCTTTTGCTCTATGGAATATTGTATCCCAAGACCTATGGTCCTTCAATGTAGTAGCTACTAGATCTTGTGTAATCCTTATTGTAGTTCCATGATATTCAAATTGCATTTTGTCTTTTCTTATGGCTTCCAATATTTTTTCCTTAACCTGGGAGTTTTAAAGCTTGGCTCTGAAATTCCTGTAAGTTTTCCTCCTGGGATCTCTTTCAGGTGGTAATTAGGTGGATTTTTTTTTCTATTTCTACTTTGCCTTCTTGTTCTAGAATTCAGGGCAAATTTTCCTTGATAAATTCTTATAATATTTTGTCAACATTTTTTTTCACATTTTTCAGGTTGTCTGACTATTACTGTGTTATTATTTCTCCTTGATCTTTTCTCCAGATAGGGTGGTTTTTTTTTGATGAAATATTTCACTTTCTCTTCATTTTATTTTCATTCTTTTGATTTTGATTTATGATTTTTTCTTAAAACATTTCTACTGTTATTAACTTCCCCTTATCCAATTCTGTTTTTCAAGGAATTATTTTCTTAAGGTTTTTTTTTTTGCTTTTTGGGGGGCAATTGGGGTTAAGTAACTTGCCCAAGGTTACACAGCTAGTTTTTCTGTGTGTGTGTGTGCGCATGCGCTTCTGAGGTCAGAACTGAACTTGACTCCTCCTGACCCTGGCTGGTGCTTTTCTCACTGTGCCACCTAGCTGCCCCCTTTACTTAAGTTTTTAATTCTTTATTTCTAGTTGGTTGATTTTCTTTTCATAATTTTCTTAGATTGCTCTGTTTAATTTTTGTTTTCCTCAATCTCTCTTATTTGATGTTTAAAGTCCTTTTTAAGTTCTTTCAATAACTTTTTCTGTACTTGGGACCATTTAATGCTCCTCATTGGAAAAAAAAGTGACATTTTTTTTAGCTCTTTTATCTTTCTCTGAATGTGAATTTAGAAATTCTCTATCCCAACAATAACTACCTATACTTCAGTTCTTTCTTATATGATTACTCCTTTTTATTTATTTTTTTCATTTAACTTTGTTTTTATCAGCTATTAGTTGTAGTCACAGGGTATGGGGAATGATCCCTAAAACCCTGGGTCCTTCTTATTCTTATTTTCTGAGGTCTGTCTCAGGTCTCTCTTCCCCTCTGCCAAACCACATCTAGGGCTCTCAGACCCATTGACCTGCAAATGATCTTGCTCCCTATTGTTCCACCATGCCTCCAAACTATGACTATCCTTTCTTCCCTGACACTAAAATCAGGGGCTCTGCTCTCCTGCAGGTGACAACAACCAACAGGGTCCTTCCTTTTCTGTACCACACTCACCAGGCATATGTTAAGTCCTTCTCCCAATAGCCACAGACTGGGATGCATCTTGTAATCACAGCCATGCTTGAGTCCCTTGACAATGGAAGGTCTTCAGTCTTCTCCTACTTAGCTGTCAGACCCCTCACACTGTCTGCAAAATTGAAGTTTCTAAAGTGAAGGTTGCTTTTCAACCCAGCTGCCCCCAGGGATTGTTATTTGTTAATTCTGCAGGGTCAGCCTACAGGTGTTGGCACTTCACTCAGGTGAAATCTCCACCCCTAGAGGTCTAGTCTTTCCTGGGGTCTTCTCAAATTATCTTAGGGGGGCAACTCTTTTACCCCATGTTTATTTTAACTGCTTTGAGGCAATGTTCTGTCTTTTTTTATGGAGAAAATTTGGAGTCCTGGAACTTTCTGACCTACTCTGCCACCTTCCCAGAATCCTCTCCTTGATTACATTAAGTTTAAATCTTTTTATGCAAGTAAAGCCAATGCAACCAAGGTTAGAAGGAAAGCAGAAAGCTGGAGAACAACCTTTTCAGCAAAGTTCTCTGATAAAGGCCTCATTTCTTAAATATAAAGAGGTTGAGCCAAATTTTCAAGAATATAAGCCATTCCCCCATTGATTAATTGTCAAAATATATGAACAAGCACTTTTTAGATTAAGAAATTAAAGTTATATATAGACATATGATAAAATACTTTAAATCACTATTGATTAGAGAAATTCAAATTAAAACAATTCTGAGGTACGACTTCATACTTATCTGATCAGATCATATGACAGAAATGGAAATAATAAATGTTGGGAAAAGAAACTTAGAACACTACTGCATTGTTGGTAGAGTTGTGAACTAATCCAACTCTTCTAGAAAGCAATTTAGAACTATATCCAAAGGGTTATAAAATTGTTCATACCCTTCGATCCAGCAATACCACTACTAGGACTGTATACCAAAGAGATTTTGGAAAGGGAAAAACCCACATGTATGAAAATATTTATAGCAGCTCTTTTTGTGGTGCCAAAGAATTGGAAAGGGGGGGAGAAAGACAGAGAGACAGAGAGAGAGAGAGAGAGAGAGAGACAGAGAGAGAGACAGAGAGAGAGACAGAGAGAGACAGAGAGAGAGACAGAGAGACAGAGAGAGAGACAGAGACAGAGAGAGAGAGAGAGAGAGAGAAAGAAAGAGACAGAGACAGACAGACAGACAGACAGACAGAGAGAGAGAGAAGTTGAAGGAAAGAAGACAACTTGATCCTAGTCCTCTCTAAGGCAGCCCATTCATTCAACTTGACCTGCAGTCATTTTTTTCCTATAATGCAAAAAAAAGTTACACATTTGTTACCACAAATGGGGTAAGAGGTCAATCTGAAAAATGCAAATTCTGCAAGTTGAAATATGTCACGATCTCTTCCTACTAGAATTGTTCCTCTTTTATATTGACAAGCCTGGAAAGAAAACTTGTGTAATTCTTTCTTAGTCATATGTCATACAACCTAGATATGAGTTATGTTAGATAGACATGCTCTTAATGGTAGAAATTCTTGCCAAAATATGCTACTTAGGTAATTACTGAACAACAAATTAAGGTTCAATATTTCAGAGGATCTGTGACCTTATTGAAGTCAAGTAAAATCATGCAGCATTTATTAAGCACCTAATTAATGGTAGGTGGGCTTTACCACCATCAGTGCAGATTGCAACTAATTCACACCCTCTTATTTGGTGTGATTACTGTTTGTGTTCTATAGAACCTGTATAATTATATGCATTTTCCATCAGATGTTCTATGTAGTTTCAACCACCTTCTCTAGGATCAGTCCAACCCTAAAATCTTGTTAGAATGGACATTAATTTAGTTTTGCTACCCAATACTTTCTCAGTCCCCTAAGTTCCCTCTGCCCTCCAAAAGGAAGGATGGAAGATAGAACAATAAACTTTTCCCAAGGCTTCCTTTTATGGAGGGTTCAGTATTTTCTGGTTACCTTCATTTTCCATCAGCATCTCTGTTTGGTGTTGAGTCCACAAGCCCCCATGTTTGGCATCTTCATTAGGCCCCCTCCCCTCCCATGCTTTTTAAATTCCTTTTGTGTATTATCACCCTCATTAGATTGTAAGATTCTTAAGGGGAGAGACTAAGATTCTTAAGGGAAGAGAATATCTTAGTTGTATCTTCAACTCCTAGTTGGGGCTTAATAAATATTTATTGATTATTGAGTTCATAAAGGTTACACCCAACATGCAAGAGGGCATCTTGAGTACATAAAGGTTATATCTAGCATAACAGAAAATAGCTTCTAGGACTTTTTTGGCATTTTATAAGAATAAGGAATTTACTCAAGCTATCTCTAAGGCAGCTAGTTGGTACTCTGCATGAGCACTGAATTTGGAGTCAAGGAGACTTTAGTTCAAATATGGCCTCTGACACTTTCTACCTGTGTGACCCTGGGTAACCTACCTAACTTCTATCTGCCTCATTTCCCTCATCTGTAAAATGGGTATGATTACATCACCTCCCTAACTCATCAAGTTATTGTGAGAATCAAATTAGATATTTGAAAGTGCTTTTCAATTCAAAGCACTCTATGAATGCTAGTTATCATTATTATCTCTTGCTTTTTCTTGTAACTACCCCCAGTTCCATTTCCTCGTGGACATCCCTTATGCTACTCCTTACATATAGGTCATCATGTGGGAAAAAAAAAAGGTTTTGACTACATTTTTTTCCATTTATTTCCTCATTGGCCTTTGGTCATATACAGAATTGATTTTTAGGAAATTGTTGTGTTATAGGATCTCAAAACAGACAATGTCACCTACGAAAACATTCTTTTTTTAAAGTATTATGTGTTGTGTATATGTGTGTTACAAATGTATATACACATATATGTGTATATTGGAATATGTGTGTATGTAAATTGATGGACTAAACCATTGGATTATTAACCTTACTGTGTGTGATAACATGGAAATTGACATTTTTTTCAGCTCATTATTTTTTCCCTATATGTTATGTGAGTCTGATTTATTTTGAGTAATCATGGGTCTCATTGGGAGGCCACACAATGATCTGGGATTTAATGTAATCAACATTATACTTCATAAACAGGAGTAGTTAGATGACCTCATTATCTATAGGGAATTAGCCCTCCAATGGCACACAATTCAATACAACCTTTATAACAATACTAACCATCTTTGGCAAGCATACTTCCCTTATTTTTTTTTTATTCCCTCTCTGTTAATAATTGTAGTCATTGAACATAAAATATTCTTTGAATTTCATCACATAAATTTAGCAGTAAAAATAATATCAGCAATGAAAAAATATTCAAAATGTTTATTTAAAGGAGAAATAATTTTCTAACAAAATATTACTGGTTGCAAAGTCTTGTTTATCTAGCATATTAATAAGCTCACATTTACATAGTATTTCACAGTTTCAAAAGCCACACATTTTTTTTCCCTCACAATAATCCGGTGAGGTATTTATTATAGGCATTATTACAGATGAGGAAACTTGGTCAAAGAGCACATAATTGACTTGCCCAGGGTCATATAAATAATCAGTATGAAAGGGCAGATTTGAACTCAAATCTCCTAACTCCAAGGTTGATTCTCTATCCAATGTACCTCCTGGCTACTTTCCTTTAGTTAGACTTCCCTTAACTTCAACTATATGGAGCAGGGCTTATTTCCTAAATTTTAAAGTTTATAAGCAATGATTAAAATGAGATCACAAATTTCCACTTATCCCATTATTTGACATGATTTATCATTTTACTAGTCAGCAGTTTAGAGATTCTCTCATTGGCTTCTTTCAGAAGATATCTTATAGAAGCCAAGGTTTTACATAGCAATAAAAGTGTTTTTTTTTTAATAAATAATAAAAACTTTCTGGGAAAGGAGAGAAAAGAGGAATAGATTGAAGGTTTTTTTTTTTTTCCTATTTATCCAGTAGATAGCAAGGTCTGCCCTACTTAAAGGAATTCCATTATTCAGAAATTTGGACTTATGGGAGTAATTAATTGAAATTATTCTCTTTTTAAAAAGCACCTGATATCCTGCTATTTGGAAATACAAATGACCTTCACTATAAAGTGGAATGGACAACTACTAATGTCATGGATGGACTGCTAAACATACAAACACTATTACTGGCAAAAGAAATCACTTTAGAAACTCAATTAGGCTTGAGATTTTTGAAAAAAAAATCCAATGTTGTATTAAAGATATGTCTTTAAAATCTAAATTTCCATTGCATATAAGATATAGTTCAGGCAGAGGGAAGAGCCAGTCAGGGAGATAGGAAATGGAGTTTCCTGTGTAAGGTGAAGCTATTAGACCAATATGTTTGGAATGCAGAGTGGGAAGCTGGAAAGAAATGTAAACATAAAAAATTGAAAAGGTAGGGAAGGACTAGATTAAAAATACATTTAAATGACAAGCAGAGAAGTGTATATATGATCTCTGGATCAATTTGGGAATCACTAAAACTGGTTAAGTAGGGCAGTGATGCAAACCTATTCTTTTAGAAAATCCCTTTGACAGCTGTGGAGGGTGAGTTGGGGAGCAACAGGTTTGGGGAAGGGAGACCCAAAAGGATGCTATTAGAATTTATGGGAGAGATGATGAGAGCCTAAACTATGGTTATGCTCCTGTGAGTAGGGTGAAGAAAGCATGTTGAAAGCTATTATGGAGATATAAACATGGAATATGAGTAAGGAGTCAAGAAAGACATCCATTCTTGTGTTGTGCTGTGAATTTGGGTGAGTGGAAAGATGGTAGTGCCACAGACATTGACATAAAAAGTTTGTAACAAGGAGAGGTCAAAGGAAAAGATCATGAGTTCTCTTTTGGACATATTGAGTTTGAAATGTTTTCACAATATGCAGTGTGAAGTGTGCAGTAAGTAGTTAGTGATATGGGACTATACATCTGGGAGTCATCTGCATAGACATCATAATTGAACCCATGCGAGTTGATGAGGTCACAGAGAGAAAGAATAGAGAAAAGAGAACCCAGGACACAGTCTTGGAGGTGCACCCACAGTTAGAGTACATAGAATGGAAGACGAATCCCTGAAGGACATTGAAAAGTGGCCAGACTTGTAGAAGGAGAAGATATTCTGAAACAAAGAGGAGGAAGTATTCAGAAAGGAAGGGTGATTGACAGCATCTGTTACAGTAGAGAGGTAAACAAGAGAATTAAAAAGAAGTGATTAGATTTGGTGATTAGGAGGTTTTTGGTATCTTTGGAGAGAGGTGACTCCTCTCTTCAAAGAGGGTTAAGTTATAAAGTGAAAAAAGAGATTGCACCTTTAAAAAGCATTTAAGAAAAGAGGAAGTTGAAGTACTAACCATAAATAGCTTTTTTCAGGTAATTTGGCAGAAAACAAGAGTAGAGATACAGTTTAGTATTTAGTAGGAATGGTAGGATCAAGGGAGAGATTCTGAGGATTACACAATTTGGACATAATAGTAAGCATTGGAAAGAGAACCTTCAGTAAATATTGAGAGATTGAAGACTAGCAAAAGGGGATGATGGTGGAAGCAATATTCTATGGAAGCTGGAAGGGGATAGGATCAAGCATGCAATTATAGGTCAACTTTTCATCAGAGAATAGATTAAGGGAGAAAATCATGTGAGAAAGTGATATCAGGTGAGAAAGAGAGAAAAGGAAATTCATAGTGGCTAGCCTCAATTTTTACATTTTTCCTATAAAATAGGAGGTGAGGGCCTCAGCTAAGAGAGTAGAGATAGGAAGGAGTTGGGGATTGATGAGAGAAAGTATTTGAAATGACTGTTGTGTAAAGTACATAGAGAATAATTTAGAGAGTTACAAGCTTCATGAATGTTCAATTAAGTATAGAACCTTTTTAAAACTTCTAGAACTTTAGATGCAATTGCTTTCCTTAAATTAGACTAGATAGTATTTGTGAAGTACTTAGTATAGTGCATGGAACATAGCAGGTTTTTAATAAATATTTGTTCCCTTCCCTCTTAATTGGGTAGAATGGGAGTGGCACTGGGATTGGGACCACAAAAGAGGAGGGCAATTTGGAAGCCGTCTATGAAACAAAATGAATAAATAACAGAAAGAACATAAACAACCTTTTTTAGATGCTGAATGGAACAGAGATTATCTCCGGGCTAGATATTTTCATGTCACCTTGCTTGGGTTAAAGATCAGCAACAGTAGGGGTGGCCAGGTAGCAAAGCAAGTAAGAGCGCCCGCCCCAGTGTTGGAATGACCTGGGGATCGAATCCAGGCTCAGACACTTAGCACCCACCCAGAAACACCTGGCTGTGTAACCTTGAGCAAGTTACTTAAACCTACTTGCTTTAAAAAAAAATCAGCAAGAGTATTAGGGACATGACTAGCCCTGGAAAGTATCAGAGTCTTGGCATGAAGTGAGGGGAAGAATCATTTAACAGGGAGTTGGTGGCTGAATGACACTGGCTAACAGAACTAGGATTTAAAAAGAAATATATCCTTATGAAATAGATAAAAAAGAAGATTATATAGGTTTAGGAAAATAGTTTTGATTTTATTTTCTATAATTTGTTAATGGAAAGACTGATAATGGTTGTAAGTAGGCTTCAGAATATTATCAACAATGACTCCAGTGTATAAAGTTGATTAAAAGATATTAAGGGCATTTATGATGGTATCAGGAAGTGAACCCGATATGCAGTGAGTATAAAGATAAAGAAACGAGGATAAGACAATTGAATCTGTCCCAGAGCATCAAGATCTAGGGATAGGGGACACATTTTCTTTTTGTAGTGTTTTTCCTAGTCTGCTGTGTAGTTGAGTCATAATAAACCATAAACACAATCCTGGGCTTTTATCCTCAGTGTCCCATCATGGTTGCACCTTTGATCCACTACTACCATCTCCCACAGCTTCTTGCCTCCATATGCCCATCTGTAAGAGAGAACATGACATGATGTATCGGGCACCATACTTGGAGTCAGGAAAACCTGGGTTCGTTTTTTTCTTTCTCAGACACTATCTGACCCTGGGCAAGTCATTTAACCCCCTTGAGGTTCAGCTTTCTCATGTATGTAAAATCGTGGCAGGGACAGAATTGATGGACTCTAAGGTTCCTTCCATCTCAAATTTCTGGCCATCTTTCTACCACTGGCTCTACTTTCACTCATTTCCCTGACTCGCTGGTTGAAGTGAGGGAGTTGGAATACTTCTTGCTCTGCATTGAGACTCCTAAGGTCTCTTCAACTACCATCACTCAGTAACCTTTCTTCAGAGCTCCATTCAATCCATATCTACCACCCAATCAAAATTCTGGTGGTTGTGGTCTACAGACCTCCAGGCCTCTTTCTTTCTTTCCAAATTGTGTAACAAAAGTTTCTGATTCACAGTCTTTGTCTTCTCCCTAATTTCAGTTCTCATATTTGAATTTTTATAAATGCAGGGTCCTGCAGGTATGTATGTTCCCTCAAACATCCTAAACTTCTAATTCCTCAATTTATTTATTTTCTATCAGTATTCCTCTTCCTTTTACTATTCCTCCACCCTACCTCAGCTACAAACAGAGATGGCCATACTCTTGATTTTATCATTACACTCAAAGAAACTTTTCCATGTTCATGAATTCCCAAATTGCCTCATCTGATCCCAACTTCTTGTCATTCCATATATCCCTCTCATGTGCAAATTGTAACCCTGTTATGCATCCTTAAGGTAACCTTCAATCCCTCAACCCTTCAATTCTTTCCCTGACCATCATTATTTTTTTGCATTTACTGAACTTTCCTCCTTCTCCCATCTTGGTGAACTATTTGAACCAATTCCTACTTTGGCAAATGAGTTGCACTGAATAATATCTTATTTTCTTGAGTTTCATATCCTCTTAACTTATTACTAATACTTGGATTGCTCCTACCATGCACTTTGCTCCTGCAATCATGCTGGTGATAAAAGCAGAAGAAAATCGTGAAGTTATTCTGACTGGATCCACTACAAATTGGTGGTATAATCTTAACTGGGTCCTCACTGTAGCAAGGCAATCTTTTTACAACTAACTAATAAAATCACTATTCAATTCACCAAAGCATCTCTTCCAAACCTTTTTTTTTTCTTTCCTCAAAAGTTTCACAATTCCTCCTTCTGAAGAGGTTACCCATAAAGAGGGTGAGGGTTGTTCTGGAGACCCCAAAATACCAACACGCTGGGTCCAGCCAAATGAATTCAACTCAGGTCTTTTCTCAGTCAAAGAAAAATAAAGTTTATTAAAAGTTCGCTTATATTAGATACAGAGTAAGCCTGTGCTAGGTCATTCTATGGCACTCTCACGCACATGGAGACAAGTTGGGGTCTTATATACAGAAGATTGAGGGTGGAATCTAGGTCTAGAGGAGGATTTTGGGGAGGGTCAATAAGTGATTAAGGGTGGGAAGTTGCTGGAGGCTATCTGGAGACTACAGACAATGGTGGTTTAGTCCAGTTCCAGGGTGGGTCTAGTAATAGATGTTTGGGCTCAGCCACATGTAAGGGTATGGCCTCATGCAAATGCCTCATCAAATGGGATGATTTAATCAGAGTTCAAGGGGGTTTCCCAGAACCTATACCTCAAAGATTCAAAGAGAGCTCAAGGGGGCTCCCAGAGCCCATACCTCATCACATCCAGAGTTTGATCTAAGAAAGACAAACAGGATTAGGTTGTATGAGTGATTATTTCTTTCAAAGTGGGCACATTCATGCATCCATGCATGGGAGTTAGTTTGCTATTGAGCTCACTTTGGAGTTAGGGTAGAAGTTTATATGCCCTTCTGACAGGAACTGATATCATTCCATCATCATTTCACCCCTGGACACTTTATACCAGACAACTCCTAGCCATACCAGACCACTCCCAGTCTTAGGCTATCTACACAAAAGAATCTCTCTCCCCACAAGTTTGAGTAGAACACAATGGGTTTTCCTACTTTAGATTAAATTACTTACAAGTTTGGGTAGGGGACTGAGCAGGATAAGGAGAGTTAATACAATTTCTTTATCAGAAAAGCTGAACTTAAAGTCAGGATTTTGGAAGAATGGAGCTGGAGGGGGAAGCTCTAAATATCCAAAATATTGATTATTAATCATCATTTTTCACACCTCTCATCAGAGAACCTTACCTCATATGTCACTAAAAATACTGAGATGATTCATTCATCTTCCTTCTTCCTCATCTCATGTAATAGAGATGCCTTTTGCTAGTTTCTCCTCCTTTACTTCTCACCTGAACAGATAATACTTTTCCTTACCAATGCTAAGATGCACAAGTGATCCCACTTAGCCCTATATTCTCCAGTGGATTATCTCAGGGGTCATACCCACTTGCTCTATCTTTTCTGGTCTTCTAGATGCTTCTTCCATATTCAAAGAATGCTCACTTAATCCCCTAGCTGTTGTTCCATGTCTCTTTTCCCTTTTGTGGCTAAACTTCTTGAGAAGTCCCAGGACAACCTATAACTCCACTTCCTCTCCTTTCATTCTCTTCTTAACTCTTGACCAGAGCTTAGCATGCTCCTGATGCTTGACAGGAATTTAATAAATGTTTATTGAGTGAATAACTTACTAAATCTAGGACCCTATGACTGAGCAATGTATTTTGGCACAGCATGATGAGGAAAGTTCAGTGGGTTTGATGAGGTATGGGCTCTGGGAGCCCCCTTGAGCTGTCCTTGAGTCCTTGAGGTACAGGCTCTAGGAGCCTCCCTTGGACTCTTGATTAAGTCATTCCATTTGATGAGGCATCTGCATGAGGCAATAAGCCTTACAATGTGGCTGGGCCCAGACCCATAGCCTAGTTACTAAACTGCTAACTACTAGTCTAGCCCTCCATTGTTCATCTACTTCCCACCCCTGAGCCTTTCAAAATATCAATATACCCTTGAACTGGCCTAGCCCACCATTTTCTGTTGCCCCAAGCTACTTCCCATCCTAAATCACTCATTGACCTCATTGACTCCTCCCAAAGACCCTCCCCAAGCTCCTCCTCTGGGCCACCCCTGGATTCCTCCCACAAGCTTCTGTATATAAGACCCCATCCTGTCTTCATGTTTATGAGAGTATCATAAGATAGGGAAAGTTCTATAGAATGCCATAGAATAGTGAGAACACTATAGAAAGACCTAGTACAGACTTACTCTGTATCTAATTCAAGCAAAGTTTTATAAATTTTACTTTTCTTTGGCTGAGAAGATTTGAGTGGAATTCATTCGGCAGGACCCTGCACCTTAGTACTTTTGGGTCTCCAGAGCAACCCTAACCCTCTTAGTGGGGATGTTTGAGATCCAAGTTCCACTCCTGCCCTCCACAGATTCACTTTTTGACCTTGAAAAATTAATTTTCCCATCCATAAAATAAATTATCCTAGCAATCCCTTACATCGTTAATAGTAGTATCTAGGCATTTTCTTCTTAATTTGCTTGGTGTTGTTTTTCAGATAGAAAGTCCATTTTATTTTGTGCCAATGGCTCAGCAGATTCCCTAGCACACAATAGCCAGGGAATGCCTTTTGACTGATTGACAAATTGAAGAATTCAGGAGTAAGGGAAGTGGTTTCCAACAGCCACAAGAGTTGTCACAAATATACATTGCATAGAGAACATAAGAGCATCCCTTAGGCTCTTACATAGAGCTTAATTACACTTTACACATCCGTTTAAAGAGCTTGCTTCTATGATATCTAAAACCACAGATTAGAAGCAGAAAATTAGAAACCAGTAGCAGAATGCAATTCATCTTATAAGTAAAAGGAGGTTTTGTTGTTATTGTTGGTGATGGTTATGAGGAATAGGCTCTGGGAACCCCCTTGAGCTGTCCTTGAATCTTCCTGTATAGGGTATTTGCATGAGGCCACAAGCCTTTCCTTGTGGCTCTGCCCAAACCTAACTTAGCTCTCCTTTGTCCAGCAACTTCCCACCCTTCATCCTCTCAAAATATCTATACCCAAATATGTTACACCCTTGAACTGGCCTAGCACACCATTGTCTGTCATCCCCAGGTAGCCTCCAACAACTTCCCACCCTTAATCACTCATTACTGTAGTCTGACCTCATTGACTTCTCCTGAAGACCCTCCCCAAACTCATTATTGGAGTCTGACCTCATCTGACTCTTCCTGAGGACCCTCTCCAAACTCCTCCTCTAGACCACAGTTAGATTCCTCCCATAAACTTTCTGTTTATCAGATCCCATCTTGCCTCCATGAAAGGAAGAAGGTCAGAGAATGATCTAGCACAGACTCACTCTGTGTCAGATGATTCTGGCCCACTTGTCCAATGCAAGTATCACATACCTAGACTCTTTAAGAGTCTACCCAATATGGTGAACTTTTAATAATCCTTGCTTTTCTTTGGCTGAGAGAAGACTTGAGTTGAATTCATACAGCAGGACCTGGTATGTTAGTCTTTTGAGGTCTCGAGCACCCCTAAATACATATATATATATATATAATATAATATACCTCAACATTTTAATGTTACCCTGACCTCTTCAATGGTAGTGGTAGTGTTTTCAAGCAAGGGAGTGACATCAGACCTTTGAATTTAGATTATTTTTGTAGTTATTTGAATGCAGGACTGGCAAGGAAAACAAGCTAGGTAATTATTAAAAATTACAGGCCAAAACTATTGAAGGCCTGAACATAATGAAGAGGGTACCCACTAAGAGGGTTAGGGTTGTTCTGGAGGCACCAAAATACCAACACACTGGGTCCTGCCGAATGAATTCTACTTGAGTCTTCTCAGCAAAAGAAAAGTAAAATTTATTGAAAGTCCGCTTGCTTTAGACACACAGTAAGTCCTAGGTCCTTCTATGGCACTTTGACTTTTCTATGGCATTTTCACTCTTCTATGGCATTTTCACTCTTCTATGGCGCTTTCAATCTTCTATGGCATTTTCATTCTTCTATGGCATTCTATGGCACTCACACTTCTATGGTGTGAGATGCGTTCTTAATATATAAGAAGGTTGTGGGCGAAATCTAGGGGTGGTCTCGGGGAGTTTGGGGAGGGTTTTCAGGAGGAGTTAATGAGGTCAATGTGGGATTAAGGGTAGGAAGTAGCTGGGAACTACAGAAAATGGTGGGCTAGGCCAGTTATTTTGATAGGCTTAAAGGTGGGAAGTCTAGTAATAGAGGCTTGGGCTCAGCCACAAAGTAAGGCTTATTGCCTCATGCAAATGCATCATTAAATGGGATTATTTAATCAAGAGTCCAAGGGAGGTTCCCAGAGCCTGTACCTCAAGGACTCAAGGAGAGATAAAGGGGGCTCCCAGAGCCCATACCTCATCATTGATTTTGGAGAGGATTGTAGGCAACAAAGTGTCACAGTGTTCTGGACATGAAGTGGAAAACCTGAGTTGAAATCCTTCCTCTGACACTTACTAGCTTCATCCCCTTGCACAAGTCACTTAATTACTGTCTGCTTCAGCTTCCTCACCTATAAAATAGAGTTAATAATACTATCTCTCTCCCAAGGTTCAGGGGTAGATTAAGTGAGAAAATATAAGTAGCATATGCTAACCTTAAATGGCTATATAAATTAAAGTTGTTTATAGTTTTTATTCTGATGATGATGAGGTAACTAACTGGATGAAGTGGAGAAGACTTAAAGGTTTCTAGCCTGAGATCCTGAAGGATAATGAAGTTATCACTAGAAATTAGGGGGCTGGCAGCAGAGGCAGGTTTTGGGCTGAAGAAAATGAGTTCAGCTTTCTATATGTGGAGTAGGAAATTCTAAATTAATGCTTACTTGAAAGTCATAGGATATTCCAAGGTCATCTAGTCCAATTTCCTCATTTATAGCGAAAGACATTGTCATATGTATGATGAAGTTGGAAATTTGGTATTAGAGGGATTGAGGATGGAGATGAGATGGGAGGGAGGGAAGGAGAGAAGGAGGGAGAGGGAGAAAGACATGGAGAGACAGACAGAGAGAGAGAGAGAGAGAGAGAGAGAGAGAGAGAGAGAGAGAGAGACAAAGAAGAGAGACAGACACAGAGACGCAGAGACAGAGGAAAAGAGAAAACAATCTGCAAATAGGTAGTAATTAAAGACAGTGAAGCTAAGATTGCCAAGGAAGAGAGAGTAGAGAAATAAGGTGTGAAGAAATTATGTTCTATGGCCTGTGGGTTGGAAAGACATCCAAAAGGTAAAAGCTCTTTCTCCTTGTAGAGTTGTAGCAGTTTATAAAATGTATTGTGAATAACCACATTTCCAGTCTGATATACAGAGACAGAAATCAGTATGAGTATGCAGCGGTTCCAGGAAGTATTAAGATTCATATTGCCCTTGGTGTGATAGAATCAGACTGGTTATGACTTGAAGGTGAAGATGAGAAAAGAGTGTGATCTAAGAACAGAACATGCTATTTAAGCATGTAATGTTAAAAGAACATCTTATTAAAGACAAGACAGCATTGGACATTTGTAACTCAGACTACCTAAACATGAACATACAAACAAAACTACTTCCCTTCCTCCATACTTTAGATGGGATAATAGGGGTGATATGGATCCAATCAGAGCAAAGACAGCATCTGTATGTACCAAATACAGGAACTGTGGCTTACTGTGAGATTTTGGAGTGGGCATCATTCCCTATTCTATCTAGGTCAACCATTTTGTAATACTCAGTGATCTTCTATGCCCTTTCCAGGGACACTGGTAGGAAAATTTAGTCTCTTTGGGACTGACAGGACCATAGATTTAGAGTTGGGAGGGCCCTTAGAGATCATTTTGTCTAACCCACTCATTTTACATATGTTATGTCTCAATTCAGAAAAAGCTACTAGATTTCTATCCTTCCCTGAATATGGAGGCACTAAGAAGCCATTATGTAGGGTTGAGAAAATGAATATAGCAGCAAAGTGTTTTGATAAGTGCCCAAACCCAAACTATTGGATAAAAGACTTACTCTTAGGCAAAAACCTATGGGGAAAATGTAAGTAAGTATGACTGAAATTAGTTACAAATCAATATTTCATATCACCCACCAATTTGAGTGTCAAATTGATATTTAAATTAGATCTAAAATATTAAATCATAAAAGTAATGGAGCAGCCAAGAGGAAAATAAATTTCATAATTATGGATAACAGAAGAGTTCATGACCAAATAATTAAGAGGATCACAGAAGATTAAATGGGCAATTTGGATCACATGAAATTTTAAAAGTTTTGTGCAAACAGACCAATGCAGTTAAAAGTAGAAAAACAGAAGTTAACTGGGAAAACAATCTTGCAAACTTTCTCTGATAAAAGTGTCATGTCTCTGATCTATAAGAAAATGATTCAAATTTATGAAAAGGACTATTCCCCAATAGATAAGTGGTCAAAGAATATGAACAGGCAGTTTTCAAATGAAGAAATTCAAGCTATTGCCAACCATTTGAAAAAATTCTCCATATCACTAATGATTAGAGAAGTGCAAAATAAGGAAACTTTGAGTTCCATATAATATCTATCCAAAAAATGTAAGTGTTGGAGCAGCTGCAGGAAAAAAGTCCATTGATGTATTGTTGGTAGAATTGTGGATTGAAATTCTGGAAATTTGGGGGAATTATGCCCTCAAAGTCTAATTGTGCTAGACTTATACCCCAAAGAAATAAAACGACAAAAACAATCATAGGAACACAGCTACTTATCATAGCCTTTTTGTTATGTCAAAGAACTGGAAATGAAGAGAGTGTTTACCATTTGGGGAAAGGCTAAAAACATAATAGTAGACAGACAGACAGACAGATAGAGAGATAATGAAACATTGTTGATCTATAGAAATGATGAAAGGGGTGATTTCAGAGAAAGTTGGGGAGAATACTGTGAAGTTATACAGAGTGAACAGAACCAGAAGAACAGAAAATAGAGGGCTGGTCAGATGGAAACAGAGACAAGCAAAACACTCAAAATTTTGCATTAAGTTGGTTGTAGTGGGTACATGGCTTTAATCTCTGCTGCTAAGCAGTCTGGGGTTCATTGATCTCTTGAGTTGAGTAGTTCTGAGCTGCATGGTGGAGTGGGAGGGGGAGGAGCTATTATGATTTGGGGTTCCAAATGGCATCAATGTGGTAAGCCTCCAGAACAGGGGAACCATAAAATTGTCTAGGGAGGACCAAACCAGTTCAAATTGGAAAAAAACAAAGTCAGTGGTGGGATCCAGACATAAGTAATCCTTTATTTCTAACCTGCACTGTATTGATAAACTTGGTGTTAGGAAAACAAAGCAAAACAAAACAAAAAAGAAGAGAAAAAAAAAGAAAGCTGCATATGTCGGATTTATGAAGTGCATATGCATATGTGTATATGTATGTATGTAATCATATATATCATACATTTATCATATATTTAAGTAAGTACATAATAGAAAAGTGCAGTTTCATTTCTCAGTTTTGCTGTGTATTTGGAAAGGTTCTTTTTGTGCGTGTTATAAAAGCACAACAAAAAGGGCTGAGAAAGAAATATCAGTAAACTTGGTCTTTATATTTAGGGCTCTGTCTCATAAATAAAAACTTCAAGAGGAAGGTGAAATAGAGGGTATAACTGTAGTGACCCTTAGGTCCACTTATTCCTTTATAATAAAGACTATGGGGAAGAATCACAGTAGAAGCAAGGTACTAACTAATGGGAAAGAGTCACTGAACAAGCCCTTGGGGTTTTTTCTAACAGAGGCCTAGCAAAAGAGAGAGTACTGGCAGATCTCGTCCTCCTTAAGGAAGGGAAACCTGTGTGTGTACGTGTGTATGTGTGTATAATTATTGTTTTTATTATTGTTATTATGCAAGGCTATCTGCATAGGGTTTGGTGGAGAGATATATTTGAAAAAGGGAGATATAAAAGCAAAAGATATCAATAAAAATAAGAAATGCTCTATTGATGTGAGTTTGTTTTCCCTTTGAAATATGAAGAGAGATCAGATTGAACTCTATTTTGACAGAAGTTGGTAGAAGTGTGAACTTTGGGTGGGAATTAGAAAATCAGGGGGTGGATAGGTGGTGCAGTGAATAGAACACTGGCCCAGGAGTCAGGAGGACCTGAGTTCAAATCCATCCTCAGACACTTGACACATTTACTCACCCTGTGACTTTGGGCAAGTTACAACCCCAATTGCCCTCCAAAAAGCAAAAAAAAAAAATCAGAATGCTATAGGGTAAGGAATAAGTTAAAGGAGAGAGAGACAGAGGTGCATAGGATGAATGGTGAGGAAGACTTGATGCTATACATCTGTGGAAGTAAGGGAAGCATGAAAATGACACCATGAGTAAATGTGACATATTTTGAACTGTGGGGTCAAATTGTGCATAATGCTTATTAGAGGTATGTCAGTAACTACTAAAGATGAAGAATGGATGAACAGATAATGTGGCAGAGAAAGAATTTGGTCAAAATTTTTTTGAATGAGGATAATTAATGTTTTGAATGAGGTTAGGTAGCACAGAGGATAAAGTTCTGTCCTTGGACTCAGAAAGAACTGAATGCAAATCCAGCCTCAGAGACATTCTGGTTGTGTGACCCTGGGGAAGTAATTTAATCCTTCTTCATCTATAAAATGAATTGGAGAAGGAAATGGCAAACCATTTCAGTATTTTTGCCAAGAAACCCCAAATGGCATCACAAAGAGTCAGATGTGAATGAAAATGACTGAACGAACTCGGAAACAACTTGAGAGGTGTTGTCCAGTGTTTTCCTAAGTGAATGACTAAATAAATGAGTAGATAGATAGATAGATAGATAGATAGATAGATAGATAGATAGATAGATAGATAGATAGATAGAGAAACAAGTAAGCAAATAAATACAGCATTTTCAAAGTGTTTACTATGGACTAAGCACTGTGTTAAACAAGGGGGGATATAAATATAGAGAAACTTTTAATGAATTCTCAGTCTAATTGGCAAATACAAACACATGTAAAATGATTCAGCTGCAGAGCATATGGAAAGACTTAGAAGTCCTAAGAGTGTAACAAAATGTCAGATGATAAGGTCCAAAAGTTCTGAAGATGCATATGCTTCCACAAAAGCAGTTCATCACTTTTGACTGGTGTTGCAGAATCTCATCCTTGGACCTGCTTCTCTAATAGAGTGATGATGGGAAACTCAAGGTATTATTGACTGCTATGTCTACTGAGTTCAGGCACATATGGGATATATAGCAATACATAGTATGCAGTGATCATTTCTATGGTATCCAAAGCAATTTGGTATTATTTTCCTCAATCATACCAACTTCATTTGTGATTGGTCCCCATGCTGAGAGCAGGCTGTCAAAATGCTAATGCCAAGTTGGTGTAAAGTCAATCATGAGTAACTCTCCTGAGGACTGCTGCTATGAATAAGTTTAAAGATGTAATCATGGGGCGGCCAGGTAGCACAGCGAGTAAGAGCACCAGCTCCAGTGTCGGGATGACCTGGATCAAATCCGGGCTCAGATACTCAGCACCACACCCAGAAATAACTGGCCATGTAACCTTGAGCAAGTTACTCAACTCCAATTGCTTTAAAAAAAAAAAAGATCTAATCACATAGTATAGTGAACTCTATTTATTCAGCAATAAATTAAAGCAAAACATTCAAGGAACTAAATCACAACACTCACAACAATTTAACTTATTACTAAGGTGGCCACATAGTCTTAAACAAAACATATCATTTAGTAGGTTACAATCTCCTCAATCACTATAGAGTACCTAAGTCAAATCTTTTTTCATATTGACTCCAACTGGCTTCCAATTATCCTTAAGGGGCAGCAGAAAGTAAAAACATCATCCTCCCCTAGGTCACAGTAAGTTACAATATCATCATTCAATACCGAGTACCCAAGTAAAGTCTCCTTTCATTTTAATTCAAGACTGACTTCCAAACCCCATGGCTCCATTTCATCGCTCCTAGATGTTGCTTGGAATCATAGGTAGGCAGCTTCCTGCTTCAGTTCTATATCTCAGCCGACAGGACTATTCCACTCCAAGCCCTTCATAGTTTTTGTTTCTAGCAAGACAAAGCTTAACAGAGCTACAACATTATTTACACACATTAGGCTTAACAGAGCTACAATATTTACACACATTGCCAGCACTATCATCTCAATTCACTTTCTAATAAAGTAACACCAACCAAAAGACTGAGCTTCTGTCTGAGAAATATAACACAAATCAACAGTAAAGCCCCAAAACTTCTGTAAACAGCAGTAAAGTCCTCTTTCAGGGTTTCTGTTATCAGGAGTAAAATCCTGTTTCAGGGCTTTTGGTAAAGTTCTTTTTCAACAGACAGAATGCTTTGTTCTGACAAAGTAACATCAACATAGACAGAACAGAGAGACAGAGTGCTGGACATCACAAACATTCTCCCTCTCAGTTCTGCTTGGTCCTAGCTCATGCTCAAGCTTTTCTCTGATCTGCTCCTTCCTGTTCTGCCTTTCCTGTTGTGCCCTTTCAGCAAGCTCCACCCACTGTGGGCTCCATGTGATGATTTAGGCCTATTAAGGACAGGAAAGTTTTCCAAACTCCCTTAGGCCTATTAAAAGCAACACAAATGTATACTGTTTCCAAAAAAGACTTGACACAGTCAAAGCCAAGGCTCAAAGGCACTTGAATAGCTAAAACAAGCAACAAAATACTACTTTACTTGCCTTTACAGTTGGGCATTTATAACTCAGGTTACCTGAAAGAAAAGTGAGTCCCAAGGATGACAAACACATTGGAGGTGAAAGAGCATGGAAGAGAAACAAGTCAGACAGGTAGGAGGAGAATATGGAGAGAGGACTTAGAAACTAAAGCAGACAGTATAAAGAAAGTAGGTGTGGTCAATAACATCAATTACTAAAGAAAGATTAAGAATGATGAACTGAGAGAAGGGTATAGGGTTTGACGAGAAGAGGTCATTAGTGACCTTACAGAAAATAGCTTCAGTCAAGAGGTATGGACAGTAGCCAGAAGGAAGAAGGCCAAGGCTTGAGTGAATGGTAAAGAATGTACATGTTTTGGAGAAGTATATGTTTTGAAGTGAGGGGGAGCAGAAAAAGAAGACAATGGTTTGAGGAATGACAGTACACATTTATTTCTTTATTTAACCTGTAGCCCTGGCAATTAAAGCTTAAACAGAAACACAGTTATGAGTTCGTTAATTATTATTCACTCATTGATGACATTTCTATATGCATTGAATCCCATTGGTATAGAATATTACCATACAGTCAGATAATGACCAAAAGATGGGCTAATTTCCTATTTGTATAATGTGGTAAGACAGAGGACAAATGTATCAAGTGATTAAGTTGGAAAATCTAGGTTTTCTATTCCACTGGGCATTTTAATTTCTGATTTCCTAAAACTGGGACTTTCAAATTGGATAACACCCAAATCAGATTATGGCTGTAAATTAAAGTGCATTTAATCAGCTGCACACAATTCAATTGTCTTGAAATTCTCTTTAGTATTCAGTCAACTGACACTTATAAAATTTCACACATTACAATGAAGGGAAATGCATAAACTTTGGGATAGGAAGGAAAATGAATCCATAAATTAAGATTAGGTGCCTTAGAAATTTCAAACTGTGAATAATTTCATCCAGGGAATATTTAGACAGAGATGTGCTAATTTAGCAATGGTTTTGGAAATATAAAATCTTTTGAATGGAATTAAATGTAGAATATGAGTTCTTGGAACAATTTATAATCTTCCACACAGAGAATATAATGAAGAAAATTAATTAATGCAAAATTAGATTGTAGGGATCTCAGCAAATATATGATTTTAATGTGTTTGTGAAAACAAAATGTTTTCCATATAGTATGAGCCATGTTTATTCAAATCTAGAATTACCATCATTCATTATGTAGAAAATTCTATAATGATGTAATGAACATGAAAGTGATTTATTTCCTATTTTACAACAGAATTGCAATTTTTCACTGAAACATTACAATGGTTTTAATATTTTTTAAGGAGTGCAAAATGCACACCTACATAAAAATTATTTTCAATTTATTCAACAATTTCGTTGCATAGCTAATAACTTTGTCTTACAAGCACTGCATCCATGCCCAATGATCTAAAGCAACAATGAAATATTAACTACAGAAGGTTAATTATATGCTTTGTAGTATTTATATACATGGCATATGCTCTGTTTTTGTGACATACATACCTTTATTAGAATGATTCCCTTGCAGAAAAGAACATAGAAAAGATACTGTATTCTGTGCATAATCCACGTGCTGTCAATTTCTGGAGCTGACACTGTCACTGTTAACCCAACGTGAGCAGTGCATGGCATTGTATTTACTATTTAGTCTGAGATACTCATAAAGCCAGGGTTTAGATACTAGTCCTATCAGTTACATAATGGATCATCTAATCCAGTTCCTCCTCTATAAACACCATCTCCCCAACCACACACAACATTCTCACAGAGAGCAATGATATTAACATGGTGGGGACAAGAGTCAGAATGTGGGGTGGTGGTGGTAGTGGTAGAGCAATTGGCATGGAATTGGAAAGCAGTCAATGGAAAGAATTGGTCTTTCCAGAAAGTCATCAAGGAAGGAAAAGAGGATCTACTTGAACACTTAAGATAGTAATTAAATTGCCACTTTGAAAGGTTTCCCATCTTGTCCTTCCAATTATTTCTCATATGACATATTTTCCTAATTCTTAATCATTCTAGGTGCTTTCTTTTGATGATGCTCTAGTTGAGGGCTTCCCTAGCATTTTTGAGGATTGCTCATATACCTTTGCTGTCCACCTGTCACCCAACTCTTACCAATGACTGCAAGAAAAAATAGCATGCATATCAGCCACAACTCAGTAAACCATCATGGCAGATGGGCTAAACTAGGTTGAGGGTAACGAGCAGGGCCCAAACCCAATGATGAGTTGGAGAGGGTGTCTACCCCAAACATGTGAAGACTTCTTCCAGCAGAATGGGCAAATGGAAACAATTGGTTCCAATGGCCATGAAGGTGCCTGAAGCAGGTACTGAGGAGTGCTTAGACCTTAGTCAGACATCAAAGATGCCAACGTCATTCACTACTTCCTGGGCCATTGCCAATTATCTTGACTTTTGTCTTGCCACTGGACTTTGTTGATTCTGAAAGAGAGAATCAGGATGATGACTTTGTGTAATTCCGTCTTACTTAAATACAGTTCATGAGCACATCAAGACATTACTCCATGATGTCATTGGTCCCCTTCAAAAAACAAAGCATACACAAGTTAGCCAATATCCCTAAAAGGCTACACCTTGAATTGAATGAAAAATTCTACAAAGGAGGAGTTCTTCCTCTATGTGTGTGTGTGTGTGTGTGTGTGTGTGTGATGGGTTGCTGTGGCAGCTTGCTGAAGCCTATAGATTCCTTCTTAGGGCAATGCTTTGTATGCATAAAATTCAATACACATAAGTACAAGGGAAGCAACTTTAAAATATAGATATGAAAATATTAAGGAAACAATTTTATGGGACCCAGATTAAGAAATAGTGAACTAATGTAAGAAGAGTAGAGTAGTTGTTTCCCTTACCATAGCTGGGTGATACAGGGGATAGAAAACTGGACAGGAAAATGTAAGTTTGAATTCTGCCTCAGACACTAAGCTGTGTAACCCTGGGAAAATCACTTAACTGTCCGCCTCAGTTTTCTCATATATAAAATGATATAATAATAACACAAGATTCACAGGATTGTTAAAAGGAGCAAATGAAATAACATGTATAAAGCATTTTGTAAACCTTAATATATTATGGAAAAGTGATTATCATTATCGTTATTAATCAGATAACACAACATAGCATGGAAATGTTGTTGTAGTGATTTGACATAGTAGATAAATGATGGCCTTGAGGATCAGGAATAGTTGAATTCAATTTCTGCCTCAGACATTTATTAGCTTTGTGACATTGAGCAAATCACTTAACCACTTTCAGCCTCAGTTTCCTCATCTGTTAAATGCAAAATATAATAACACCTACTTTACAGAGTTGTCGCGAGAATAAAATGAAATACGTGAAGTAGTTTCCAAATTTTAAACTGCTATATGCTGCTGCAATTACGATCATTATTTCCATGCTTTGATATTTTATTATTATATATTTTACTAAATAGAATAAAAGTTGATTGATTTTGTAAAGAAAAGAGTGAAAAGTTGATGTGAATAGAGAAGCAAAACATTTAATTTATTTGTTTTTTGCTTCTCTCATTATTCTCTACATAAGGAAATCAAGGAAAATAAACCAATTTAATTTAAGAAAGCCAAGATCATATTGTAGCCAAACAGTGCTATCTGTGGACTCTAAGGATATATGTAAATAAAATATTAAGGAAGAGTCAGTATCAACTTAACTGTCATATATGTAAAGCCAAGGTAGCTGTGTGATTAATTATGGCTTGAATGTCCAAATGGCCAGTATTTAAACCTATATAAGTCATTTCCCATGCCTTTTATTGCTCCATCAATATCTCTTCTTTCAGAACAGTTCATAGCATTTTGCCTGGGAACATGGGAAAATCTTGGGAAGTACTTATAATGGAATATTGTAATGATGGGCAGGTTTCCAATATTGAGTAGATGAATGGCCTGATCTAACTGCCACAAAATGGACTGAATTTCCCTTTTTGCAATTTACAGGGAGCACTGGTCCCTGATATTGTTTACTGCCTAAGAACTCTTCATAAGCCTGCTTATGAAGTTGACTCTTCCCCATTTCCTCAATCTTCAGAGATAAATCACCTCTATTTACCTGCAGTGTTCAACAAATTTGTTACTTACTCTTTGTGCCAGTAGGTTTCTTTGTACTTTCATCATGAATATGAACTAGGTGGAGAAGCAGTCAAGGTTTAAGCACACCTTTATTAGTTAAGCATTCAACCTGATCCTAGCAATTCACAGGGGCCAGCTGTGGCCAGGTTGCTAGATGAGTTAGGAAGAACAGTTAGAATTTTGCTTTTGCAAGAGGAAGCAAACCTGCTTGCTTGAAATTCAATGTCTGAACTCATGAAAATAGTTTAATAGGGATGGGGTTTAAGCTTTGGGAACCCCCTTGAATCTTCCTACTTGATGAGGCATTTGCCTGAGGCCATAAGCCTTTCATTATTTCTATGGCCCAAATCTGTTACTCTTAACCTAGCCTAGCCTTCCATTGTGCACTCTTGATCCTATCAAAATACCTATACCCAAACCTGTTACCCTTAAACTAGCCTAGCCCTCCATTGTCTGTCATCTCCAGGTAGCCTTCACGTATTTCTCACCCTTAATCCCATTCCTGGATTCTGACCTCAGTCCTACTCAAGATCCTCCTTAGACTCCTCCTCAACATCCTCCCCAAACCCCTACTCTAGACCATCCCCTAGATCCCTCCCACAGTCTTTCTGTAGATAAGATGCATCTTGCCTCATTGAAAAGGCTGAGATTAATCTAGCTCAGACTCACTCTTTGTTAGATTATTCTGGCCCACTTGTCCAATACAGGAATCACAAAAATTTAGGCTCCTTAAGAGTCTACCCATTATAATGAATCTTTAACAAACTTTGCTTTACTATGGCTGAAAGAAGACGAGGTGAATTCACTTTGCAGGACCCGTAGTGTCAGCCTTTTGGTGTCTTAAGCACCCTAGAACCCCCAAACAACAACAATAGCACCACATAGTTGTTACAGCAATTAAACTTTGCCTATGTTTGCTCTTGTTTTTTTTAAGTTCATTCACTTTCAGATTGAACTATTTATAAATATTTTAAAATATAATCTCAATAAATTGTAATATAATACAATGAATGTCATATAAATATAAAAATAAAATTAATATAATTATTTAATATAATAAAACTTTCATATCTTATTTGCATAGTGGTCACTTAATGCTTTGTTGGCATAGATAAACCATACCCTGCTTGACACTTGTACCAATAAAAATGCACATGGTCCACTTTTTTTTTCTTGCTTTTTGGAGGGGGGAAGGCAGAGAAATTAGGGTTAATTGACTTGCACAAGGTCACACGGCTAGTGGCTAGTAAGCGTTAAGTGTCTGAGACCGAATTTGAACTCAGTTTCTCCTGACTCACTGTGCCACCTAGCCACCCCTTTGGTCCATTCTGACAAGGCTAGGAGAGTACATTTTGTTCCTGTGCTGTTCCCTCTTTGACTTGCTTCTATGTTCTATACACCAATCTGACAATGCTGACTAGAATCTGAGAGAACACTCTTTTACTACTGTCAGTAAGGCCTATTTGTCACGGGGTCATGAAGATGAAAAGGGAGGTTTCACTGGAGATAAACTATAGAGAAATCCCTAATGGAAAAGACCTATTAGGAAAACAGTAGTAATGAAACTAAAGTACCTCTAGGAAAACAGATTGAAAAAGAAAGAAAAAAGTATAACTGTTAATCTTAACTGAGTAGTAAAATTATGAGTAGTAAAATGAGTACTTAAATAAGTAGTAAAATAGGTAAGGCATTTTAAATACAGTAATCAGACAAAATAATCACATCTAGAAAATAGTGATTTGATTTGAGTTGAAGGCCCCCAAAGGAAACTAACTCACCCCACCTGATTTAGGAATCTTGGATTTTCCAACGTTGAAAGTTATAATACTTAAATTTGTGAAGTATTCCATGCTTTTATCTTTCAGTACCCAGTTCAAAAACTACCTAGGCAAAGACTGACATCTCACAACACGTACCAAGATATGGTCAAAATGGGTATATAATTTAAACAAAAAGAATGATATTTTAAGAAAATTAGGGGAACATTTACGAACTGATCAGTCAGATGTATGGATAAGGGAAGAATTTGTGATAAGAGACAAAAAACATTATGGGGTATAAGATGGATAATTTTTATTGCATTAAATTAAAAATGGTTTGCACACACAAGTTCAATGCAGCCAAGATTGGAAAGAAAGGAGAAATCTGGGGGGGGGAGGGATTAATGAAGGTTTCTCTGATAAAGGCTTCATTTCTCAAATACATAGGAAACTGAGTCAAATCTATAAGAATATGAGTCATGCCCCAATTGATGAATGGTGAAAGAATATGAACAGGTAATTTTCAAAAGAAGAAATCAAAGCTGTCTATAATCATACACAATGTTTTAAATCACTATTGATTAGATAAATGCAAATTTAAACACATCTGAGGTACCATGTCATACCTATCAGATTGGTATGACATAAAATGGAATATGACATAATATGACATAAAAGGAAAATGATAAATATTGGATATGATGTAGGGAATTTGGACACTAATGCACTGTGGATGGAACTGAGTTGATCCAGTCACTTTATAAAAAAATTTGGAACCATATCCAAAAGTTTAGCAATACCACTTCTAGGTCTGTATCCCAGAAGAGATTAAAAAAAAAAGGTAAAGGGTCTAGATGTACAAAAATATTTATAGCAACTCTTTTTGTTGTAGCAAAGAATTGGAAAATGAGGGAATGTCCTTCAATTTCAGAATGGCTGAATGGGTTATGGTATATGATTGTGGTGAAATACTATTGTGCTATAAGAAATAATTAGCAGGTGGATTTCAGAAAAAAACAACAACCTGGAAAGACTTAGATGAAGTGATGCAAAATGAAGTGAGCAGAACCAAGAGAACATTATTCACAGTAAGAATATTATAGTATGATGATCAGCTGTTGATGATGATAGCCATTCTCAGTAAGACAATGATCCAAGACAGTTCCAAAGGATTTATGATGAAAAAAAATGTGTAATGGTAATGTAATTTGAAGATCCCTTTGTGTTTGCAAAAGTAGCAGGAGGGCAACTAGGGGAAATTTAGATGATATAAAGAAAAAATATGGGGCAGCTAGGTGGCACAGTGAATAGAACACTGGCCCTGGAGTCAGGAGGGCCTGAGTTCAAATCTGGCCTCAGAAACTTAACACTTATTAGCCGTGTGACCTTAGCCAAGTCACTTAACCCCAATTACCCTGACCTCTCCCCTCCAAAAAAGCAAAAAAAGAAAGAAAAAATATGGCATTAATATTTATATTTTTAAAAAGGGGAAAAAAAGTTAAGCAAAACTAAGTAATACATTGCAACATTTTGACATATGCAGTGTTCCAAACCAGTGGTGCCCCATTGTTTGTGCAAGTGGTGCAATTTTCAAAAAAACATTTGAACTCCTGCAATTTGGAAGCTGGTTTTACACTTTATCTTTATATGACCAAGTGCTTAATACAGTGCTTTGCTTGTAACAAATATTTGACTATCAATATTTTTGTGCTTTTTGTTTTTTTATTTTGTTTTGTTTTGTTGACTATTAATACTTTAAGCTTTTAACAAGAGCCATTAGCTAACCAACACCTTTGAGAAACAAAACCATTAAGAAATACGCAACACAGGATGGGTGCCTGGGGAAAGGTAAGGACACTAGGAAGAAGAATACAAGTTTTAAAAAATAAACTGAGGAAACCAAAGAAAAAGTGTCTGATAATTTTGAAGAGGGTTGGCCCTGGAGATAACAGTCTACTAAGTAATGAATCACATTCATATAGCACTTGAAACCCTACAAACATCTATCCTCACAACAACCCTATACGGTTAGTGATAAAAATATAGTTTTCCTTATTTTACAGACCAAGGAAGTGAGGATCAGAGAGGCTAATGGATTTGGAGTCAGTATTAGGACCTACTCTACCACACACTTCAGCCCTAAAATTATGACTGAGCAAATCTACATGGTCCTTTTGGTCCTATCACTGACAGAGTAAATGTCCTTGACAGAGTCCCTCTGCTGGAAAAAGAGATATTGCTCAGATTGCTAGAGAGATTCCCACTCTATGACTCCATAAAAATAAAGTAAAGCTACGTAGATAAATATAAATACTTAGATAAATTTATAAACACACAGAAATATGTATAGAAAGACAGGCAGATAGACAGATGGATGGATGGACAGACAGACACATAGATAGATAGATGGATGGATGGATGAATAAATGCCTCTGTCAACTCAAACTGCAGGGGGGTAGTTTCCAGAAAGCAGAAAGTAATTATCCACCTGGAAGTGAGCCAGGACACCAGAGAGAACTCACATCCCATCCCAGTTAGAAATGCTGTGGGATTTTTAATGAACACAAATGGTCATGACCTTGAGAAAGAACTTCTGAGCAGTGGTGGCCTGTGCTGCCTCCCTCTCCCCACCCCATGCTGGGGAGCATTGATTTGGGACCAAGGATTAAGAAGCCTGTTCAAACCATCGGGATAATGAGGAACCCCACAAAATGAGTCAGTTCAATTAAATGACTAATTTCACAGGATGGTAACAGTATAGTTTAGGGGCTGGTAGCAAATTGCAAAACTGCTAATGAATTTTTACAGTGAGACTTTAACATTTTAATGACAAAAGGGGGAAATAGTCTGTTGGGATTCTTAATGCTTCTCTTCTGAGGGCAACTTGACCCCCTCCCTGACTTGTTCTGGTTAACTTCTGATCAGCAGGCACAATGTGTTTTGCCGTAATTTTGCATACCCAGATTTGATTGGAGAGAGGGAAGGATGGATGACAGATTAGCCAGATTGCAAATCATAATTGAGCAGAGAGCCATGTAATATAACTTTCACAGCACAGCTTCCTCTACTCCTTGCCAAGGCAGTGCCGTTAGTAGTTGCCAAGTAAAATTATGGCAACATTTTTGAGTACAGAACGGCTTACAGGGATGGATGACTTGGTTGCATGTTCCTTAGAGTAAAACTACCTGCTATCCTGGCTATCCAGTCAAATTTCTCAGGGGAAAAGTCCCCAAAAGGCTGATCCTTCTACCTAAGAATAGAAGTACTTGAAATTTAGCCAAATTATGACTGGATAGAGATGGTGCTATTCCAATGCTAGAGCCCAGATAAAAAGCTCCTACTTTTTTGGACTTTAAAGAGACATAAAAAAAATAAGACAAAACAAAAAAACAAACAAAAAAAACTGAAGCCATGGTTTTATAGTTCATGTCATTTCCCTTGCTTATAGTACATTACCTTCTTTCCTTTGCAATTTCAAATTAGGAAAAGATATAGATGCAGGAATAAGGTATATGTCACTTTCCTCTTTTGACTCTAGTAAAATATCAATTTTTAATGTCCTTTACAATCTGGCTCCAGCCCACCTTCCCAGGCTTAGGATACATTAGTCACCTTCATATACACCATAATCCTGGACTTGTTGCTATTCTTTACACATAACATTCCACGTTCTCACCTACTTGCCTTGACAAGGCCCCATCCCATACCTGGACTATATTCCTTGGCTTGTGCTTCTTGCATTCCCTATCTCTATGTAAGCTTCAGATCAAGTTCCACCTCCCATGAAGGGCCTATTGTAATCCCTCCTGGATACTAGTACCTTCCTTACACTAGAATTATATCACAATTTTTTTATATTCTACCAATGGAATATAAGCCCCTTAAGTTCAAAGACTCTTTAGATTTTTTTTTTGTATTCCTATCATGTGGCACAGCAACTGGCATATAGCATACTCTAAGGTGTGGCAGCTGGGTGGCACAGCTAGAGTGCCAGGTCTAGAGTCAGGAAGACTTATCTTCCTGGCTTCAAATCTGGCCTCAAACACATAGTAGCTATGTGACCCTGGGCAAGTCACTTAACCCTTTTTGCCTTTCCTCATCTGTGAAATGAGCTGGAGAAGGAAATGGCAAACCACTCTTGTATCTGCCAAGAAAGTCCCAAATGGGTTCATGAAGTGTAAGACAGTGCTGAAAAATGACGTAAAGTAGATGATTTCTGAATGAAAGGCAGTGAAGAGATAGGTCTAACTAGAACAGAGGGTGTGTTTTGGTTATAAGACTAGAGCAAGAAGAATCATTGAAAGAATTTCAAAACCATAAAGAGTTTACAGTTGATTAGAGAGGAAATAATCTACAACTATGCATATAAATATAAATAAAAGGAAGGAAATAAACACTTATTTAGTGTCTATTATGTGCCATTTACTATGCTAAGCATTTTAGAACTATTATTTGATCTTCCCAACAACCCTATAATGTTCCCATTTTGTAGCTGAGGAAACTGAGAAAGGCAGGGTTTAAGTGACTTGCTAGTCACACAGCTAGTGTCTGAGTCTGAATTTGAACTCAGGTCTTTTTGACTCAAGGTTCAGAGTTTGGGAGTGAGATGATCCTCACCTTCAAGGAGCTTACATTCTACTAGTGTGGGGAAAATATATCATATGATGCACCAAAACAGAAAAAAAAAATTAAGGTCAGGGGTACTAATTTAAAGGAACATAGAGGTAAGGCAAGGAGATGAACTCAAATGATTGTCAATAAGAATAAAGAGAAAGGAGAAGTTATGAGACATCTCAAAGGAAACATTTTGTAGGTACAGTCATAATCACCTTAATTATTGATTTCACTTTATATGACTAGATAAAAGATTAGACCAAAAATATTTGAAAGGCAATTATTTCTGTTAACATTCATAAGAATAGTTTTCATAGTTTAGTAGATTTTGAAAAAGAAGTGCTTTTCATTTTGATACATGATATTAAAAAAAAAAACTATACCCTAGTTTAATTTTTTTGGAGACTAAATCCTCAAAAGCTAATGAAAATAAACACGAATATTTTAATAGGTTTAAAATTGTTATGGGTCTTTCTGTGAGTTTTTTTTCTTTGTTTATTTTAATTTTTTTTGTTAATCCAGAAAAGAAAAAAAAAGAAGAGAAAAGAATGAGAATTTTACGTAATTGCTTTTAGATTTGTCACTCCAAAGCCCTGATCCATGAGCCCTTGGATACTGGCTGGCAGTCAGGGAATTTTCATAATGACTTAAATGTTACCAAACATGTCATTATGTGGATAGCAAAGTTAACAGACTCTCTTATGACAGCTTGTTCATTAAAGGGGGGAGGAGATCCCAAGAACACTTTGTCATGAGGGAGGCTCTTAGTCCTGATGCTGCGTTGCAGCTCATAGTTATTAGCTCACAGTAGTAGTTGAACACAGAGGAAAACTTGTTTAACTAAAACTGATGTCCTGTGAAATGCTGCTCAGACCAATACAGGGAAAAGGAACAGCCCTCCTTTCCCTTCTCATTAGAGCATCCAAATTAGATGCCAAGCAGATGTGAAGCTTAATTGAAGCACTATAGGTTGCTATTTCTCCTCTCTTTCTAGTGTCCACTTGGAATGGTAAAGGCTCTTGAGTTTCTCAAATTTCAATCCAAACTCCATCAGTTGAAATAAGGTTTTCCTTTGGCCTAAAATTCCTTTGTGTTTGGTTGTTGATTTGCTATTTAGATTCATTGGAATATTCTAAATTTTCATATGCCTACAAGGGCAACTAAGTGGCACAGTAGATTGAGTGCCAAGCTTAAAGTCAGGAAGACCTAAGTTCAAATCTGACCTCAGACACTTATTAGCTATTTGACCCTAGGCAAATAAGTGAACCTGTTTGACTCAGTTTTCTCATCTGTAAAATGAGCTGGAGAAGGAAGTGGCAAACCACTCCAGTATCTTTGCCAAGAAAATCCCAAATAGGTTCACAAAGAGTCAGACATGACACGAATGATTGAGCAACAAGCCTACAAAATCTCTAAGATGGGTCAAAAAATCCATAGTTTTAAAGGTGAAAAGAACATTAAAGATCCTCTAGTGCAATATTCTTAACCTGGAATCCATTGACCCCTTTCAGGTGTCAACAGAAGATTTCAGGGGGTCTGTGACTTTATTAAGAGAAAGAATACACCTTTATTTTCTTAAACTTTTGGTTTTCTTGGTAATCTTATATATTATATTCTATGCATTAAACAACAACAACAAAAAAACCAAACATTTCTTCTGAGAATACTGAAGCTTAGACTGCCAAAAGGACCCATGACATAAAAAATTAAGAATCCCTAATTTAGTCTAACTTTCTCATTTAACAGATAAGAAAACTGAGGTACAGAAAAGTGATTTTTCAAAGCTCCAACAGCTTTACCTGTCTTTTGAATAGAAATGCATTACATAGTTTACCTAAAATAACATTTTCTCTTAAGACACCAAAGTTTCCCTTCATGTCATAACATTACTTTGGTTTATAGACCACTTTTCCTGGAGGAATTAGTTAATTTAGTAAGCAAGATATAAATCAACTGTGCAACTACTGTCCAGTTTGCCTACTTGCAACTCAGCCAAGAAGACTGATGAGGACTCAGAGAAAAATCTTGATTCCATGCTAAATAAGGCTGGCTAGATCTCTGCTGGCTGAACCTCCTCTGGCCAGAGCTCAAACTACTTGTCACAATCGAACTAATTACTTTTTAACTGTGCCCTCTGTCTCAGTGTTGTTTTTCACTGGCTTATCTCAGCATTATGGAAATGTCCCAATAGTATCCTTATTTTATCAAGGAAACACTCAAACAAAACATTTTACAACTCACTATTAATGTAATTGTCTGTGTGGAAAATGATGAGAAGAAAGTGGAGGAGGCAAGAAGTGATCACAGGACTGGAAGTGTCTGTCTTAAATTATCTCTTTCTACTCTCAGTCTCTAGTCTCATGTTCTCTTTCAGGCAGATGGGTAGGTCTTCTGTCCTTATGGGCCAAAAGGAAGGAAAATTGTTCTTGCTAAAATGTTCTGTTATGTAACTAGAATGAGAAAAAGAAGCTTTTGAGTGGGGAAAATTCTTAACTTCAATTATCTCTGATAAAAAGCCAAGATAGAATGGCACAAATATATATGACCAAGAGATATAGATTTTATTTCTTTCTTTAAAAAAATTAATTTATGGAATAAAACAATCAATAAAATAGTACAATAAAAAGATGATTGTACATGAAAATGCACAACTTACTATTCCTTTCAAATATACAACAAATTATTGTTTAAATTGATTTTTTCTTTTTTTCTTCCCTCCTCTCTTCCCCACCACCCCCACTCTAGAGAGGGTTACCTTTAGAAACAAATACACACATGTGTATATATACACATATGTGTGTGTCTGTGTAAAGTTATTCTATACATACTTCTATTCATCAGTTCTTTCTCTAGATACACATAGGGTTTTTACTCATATGTCCTTTACATTTAATTTAGGTATTTATAGTAGACAAAACATTCATTTAAAGCCATTCTTAAAACAATATTGCTGTTACTATATATAATGTTCTCTTGATTCTGCCCATTTTGCTCTCTTATTTCATACAAATCTTTCCATGTTTTTCTAACATCTTTGAGCTCATCTTTTCTTACAGCACAGCAGTATTCCTTCACATACCACATCATATAACACAACTTTTTCAACCATTGTCCAGTTGATGGGTATCCCTACAATTTCCAGTTCTTTGTCACGATAGAGAGCTGCTATAAACATTTTAGAACACATAGGTTATTTTCCTTTTTCCCTAATCAACTTTGGAAATAGACCTAGTAGTGGTATTTTTGGGTAAAAGGGTATAGGCAGTTTAATAGCTCTTTGGGTATAATTCCAGATTACTCTCCAAAATAGTTGGATCAGTTCACAATTCTGTCAATAATGAATTAGTATCATAATTTCTCCACATCCCTTCCAATATTTGTCACTTTCTCCTTCTATCATTTTAGCTAATCGGATAGGTATAAATGATATCTCAAGGTTATTTTAATCTGCATTTCTCTAATCAATAATGATTTAGAGCAATTTTATGATTGTAAATTATTTTTATTTCTTCATTAGAAAACTACCAATTTAGGTCCTTTGACCATTTACCAATTGGGGAATGATTCATATTCATATATACTTGAAGTACTATAATTTGTAAAAGAATAATGATAAGCTATCAATAATATAGGAAAGATTAATAAAATTATTAGGAAAAACAGAAATTAAGGTAATTCAGATTTTATTTCATGCCCCTCAAATTAGAAAAGATTGTAAAAGAAGCAAATAGTCAATATTCGAGAGTTTATGGGAAATAGGCACATGTATAATTTATCCAAAGATTCTAGAAAACAAATTGTAATTATAAGAGAAAATTAACTGAATTGTTCCAACCCTTGTTCCAGCAATCTCTTTCATATGTCTAAAGAAAACCAGAACCATGAACAGAGGCTTCATAGATACCCCAACCCTCAAAAAATCATAGCAGAATATTTTATGGTTAAAAGAAATTAAAGTGAATGCCAGTCAACTGAGAGATAGCTGAACAAAGTGTAGCTTATGAATACAATGAAATATCACTATGCCATAACAAATATGAATGATTCAAAGAAACATGGAATCACTTGTATAAACTGATGTGAAGTGAAATAAATAGAACTAGGAGAATCCTATACATGATGACAGTAATAATTGTAAATAAATTTTGTGCTACAAGGTAGTTAAACTGATTATTTGTCATGATCAATGTCCATCCTAAAGAACCAACTGATGATGAAACACACTTCCATCCTTTCAAAAGTGATGTGGGGACTAGGGGTGATGAATGTGGCATATTCTATCAAATGGTATTGCTGTGATAATTGATTTTGCTGAACTCTTTCATTATAAAAAGTGAATGTTTCGAAGAGGAGAAGGAGCTGGCCATCTGGGCTGTCCTGGGCATTGCCTGTTCTGGCGGCACACGGACCCTGGGCCCATTGGCTTGTGTAATAGTAATGTTATTTAAAGATCCCCCTGTATCGGCTTGGTTTTTGGTTTGATTGTGTTAAAACCCAGAGCTTGTGAATCCCACTTATGGGATGGACTTGTTGAAATGAAAAGAGAGGGCTGAACTTGGAGGAGCTGGTGACATAAATTTAGAGAGACAGAAGAAAAGATAGAGTCAGAAGAACTTTTTGGAAGCAGCATCTTGGAAGCAGAGAGAGACAGAGAGGATTGCTGAGGGCCACTTTGAATTGCCCAGGACTTTTTAAAGGGGCCACCCAGAGCTGCCAAGGACTGAGGAGACATGGCTGTTATGTTGGTACTTTGTCTGTTTTGATGTTGTTTTGCCAGATTTGTCCACTGGTGAAAGACAGTCCTGTTGTTGCAGAAGTTTTAGAACCTTGCTGTTGGGTCAGAGCTGCTGAGATTGTTCTGCAGACTGAGAGTGAATTCTGTCCACTGGTGAAGGACAGTGCTGTTGTTGCAGAGGCCTTGGAACCTTGCTGTTGGTTCAGAAGCCTTGAAGAAGGATTCTCTTGTTGTATGTTTAAAGAAATCCTGGAAGGGGGTTTTGCTAATGTTTTCAGGGGTCCTAGGACTGTTCTTCAGACAGAGAATGAATTAATGAAGACACTGGCAATGTATCTTGTGGCCTTGCTAAGCTTTGTCTCCCCAGGAACAAAGATTGCTGAGAACTTGCCTCAGGTCAAGATGAAGAAAAGACCTCCATTTGGGTATTAAATGCTGTGCTTAAGCTTGTTGTAACTCTGGGGTAGATTCAATTGTGATCCAAGGGTGGGGAACTTTTGACTTTTTTGTGCTCTGTGATTAAACAAATGAATATACTTTACTTATGATTGGAAACTAATCTCCATTTGAGAAGAGGGGCTTTTTGATGGACCAAATGAATGTATAGCCTAGGGGTGGAGTAGTATTTAGAAGAGGGACTTTGTGATTGATTAAATGAATGTAATGTCCAGGGGTGGGGTAGTACTTGGAGATTATTGAATCACACTTGGTAAATGCTGTATTTTTAATTGTGCTATATGTTGATTCTCTCTGTTCTTAATTTGTCACTGAATAAAATGGAGAGCAACTATGCTGGTATTTTGAACCTTGGGAAGTTGCTTTTGCTTGGCATTACAGCTCAGAATTGCTCTGAAGAAGCCATGGCCTCCTACAAACATGAAATAGTACACCGGCTGCCCAGCAATGTACCAGAAGAACTAGAGAATAATTAAGATCAGATAATGAAATGGATTGGGCAGTGGATAAAAATAATAATTGAGCTTTGAGGGAAAAAGCATGGACTTTCAAGGTTTTCCACATGATGGTTAAAGATTTTTTTTTTTAAACAATTGGGGTTAAGTAACTTGCTCAAGGTTACACAGCCAGTCATTTCTGGGTGTGGTGCTGAGTGTCTGAGCCCGGGATTCGATCTCCAGATCCTCCCAACAATGGAACCAGTGCTCTTACTCACCAAGCCACCTGGCTGCCCCTAAGCAATTGGGGTTAAGTAACTTACTCAAGGTTACACGGCCAGGTGTTTCTGGGTAGGTGCTAAGTGTCTGAGCCCAGGATTCGATCTCCAGGTCTTCTCAACACTGGAGCCGGTGCTCTTACTTGCTGTGCTACCTGGCCGCCCCGGTTAAAGATTTTCTTGATGATTTTTCCTTCCCCATGCAGTAGAAATTAAGACAACATGAACAAAATTTTCTTATCCAGGATTATGTTGTAGAAGTAGCAGGTGGACAATATATAAAGTTGAGATATGACTAAATTAATTTTTTTTCTCCATGAGAAAACTGAAAACTCCCAAATACAATGAATAAGATATTAAGAATTTTTAAAGTGTAGGAATATTCAGCATTGCAATTTATTTTGGTTAACTGCTAAAGAAGAAGCAAATTTGAGAAAATAGGTGGAAATCTTTGATACTTGACATGAAAAAGAAAATGAAGGCTAGGAAGAACTGCTGACATATAAATAAAAAGAGTCTAAGGATAAAGCTATAAGCATTACATTAAGTGTTCTATTGGTGGTGAATTGCTGTTTTTTTTAATCTTGGAATCTGGTTATATATTAAGATAGTCACAAAGTAAATGGTGAGATCTTTGAGAAAATAGAATTTATTTTAGTACAAGAGTTCACTGAGCTTTTTTTCCTATAAAATCACTGTTGATCCTAGCACTGATAATTGTCTCTGCAGAAGAGTAAGCCTATCACATTTTCCATATATAGAAGGGAAATGGCAAAGTCTTCTGTGCACTGATGGAAACTGTAAATATTAATTTATTGGTTGACTAATTTCAGTCTTTCTAAGTTTCATGAAAATGTATGTGATAATGCTTTACTACCATATAGGTGGTGGTAATTATTAGGTAAAATTTTAAATAGAAAAAAAAGTGAATGTTAAATGGGAGAGAGAGAGATCAGATACCAGGAAATGACTGGCAAAAAAAAAAAGCCATCAATAAAACCTCAAAAAGTCCAAAATCAAAATGTTAAAAATGCATATTTAAATAAATGTTTTATTTGACCAAAATCTATGGGTCTGTTAGTTCTCCATAAAATGAATTTGATTTTGCTTGGCAATAGAGAAACTGTTTGAAGCCTCCATTTCAGAGGCTGATTATTATTTTCTGGAGTAAATTGGTGATATAAACAAAAAATAATTCATTATTCTGAAAACTTCTTATACCCACAGAATCTCAAAGATAATATATTTTGTTCTTTTAAAAAAAGTGGTTTTAGCATTTTCATGGGTGACCTGCCTAGATTCCTACCTTTCACATGACATTTTTCCTCAAAGAACTCTAAGATCTTTATTTTATCCCTGTGTAAAAGTCTCATAATTGTGGCTCAGCATTCATTCAACTGCTGAGAAACCTACAGAGTCTGTGGGAACTTCTGTAGTGTGCAAAGGAAACTGCCATCCAGGAAGAAGAGATCTAAGTAAAACAATAAAGAAAATGTAACCTTTCATCTAAGAGACTCAGAGAGAGGGTGAAGCATGTGGTCACACAAGAAGTTAAATGCAGAGGTGGGAACATAATTCCAAATCTCTGTCTGGGGCCTTCTTTTTAGGGTCACTCCAATTCTTGCAGTATGACCTTACTTTCAGAACCTTTGCTCTTTTGCTTGAAATGAGTTTATTTATTGGTTGCTTCTCTGGGAACTCAGCCCTTACATGTGGGTTCTTACAAAAGAAGAAGCATATTTCTAGAGTGTTCTGCTTGGGACAGGACCAGTAAAATCTTGCAAATATAACTGCACCTTTCATTTTCAGAGCTCAGACTAAGGAGCTGTTTGTGTGATTGTGTGTGTGTGTGTGTGTGTTTATATCAAAAAAGCAGCTACTGCTGCTGCTGCTGCTAATATGTGTATAAAGAATGGCAGGGCAGCTAGTTGGTGCAGTAAATTAAGCATCAGTCCTGGAGTCAAGAAGACTAATCTTCCTGAGTTCAACTATGCCCTCAGATGCTTACTAGCTGTATGACCCTGGACAAGTCACTCAATTTTGTTTGCCTCACATTCCTCATCTATAAAATGAACTGGAGAAGAAAATGGCAAACTGTTCTGGTATCTTTGCCAAGAAAACCCCGAACAGGGTCATGAAGAGTCAGACATGACTGGAAAATTAATGAACAATAACAACACATAAAATAACTATGGGTTTATCATCCTTAAAATAAAATCATTCCATACCTGGGATATCTCACCTCTGCTTCTTAGAATCCATAACTTCCTTCAAGATTCAGATCAAACACCACCTCCTACAGGCAGACTGCCAGATCCCCTTAGCTGCTAGAGCTTTCTCTTTTTTCCATGTACTCCTTATGCATCTTTTAGGTACCTATTCATTTACTTCTTTACCAATGTATTTATATATTTGTCTCCCCCATTAGAATGTAAACTCCTTAGGGCACAAAGTTATTTTTGCCTTTTATGCACAGAGTCCTTAGCCCAGTGGACTCAATAGGTGACAATTGATTAATTGGCTGATTTTCTGCTTTCTGATGTTCTGTGAGCCTTCCTTAACCACTTAAACTCATCTCAGTATCCTGACAAAAGTGACTCCAATGGGCTTCTGTCTGTGGTATTATTTCTCATTATACAACTCCTCATGTCCTAGATCTCTGAACCACTACTCCCATATGCTGCTTCTGGAGGTCCTGGTGTCTGCCAGCTGTTCTCCTACCTGCTTGGGCTGAAATGCCCTCTCCAGACAAAAGTGATCTTGAATTTCTGCAGCAATTCCCAGGGATAGAGTCAGTATGAAAAGTGTTAAAATAGAAACAGAAGTTTTTCAGCACTTAAAAAAAATGTAAGTGAAATCAATGACAGCTGTTTTATGAAGGAGATGCAGATTGAAGAAAAGTCAGAAAAGCAGGAGCAAAGTACAAGTATATAACCATCTTTCTCCATCTAAATGCCTAGGTGAAATTAATGAGGACTGAGAGTGTTTTATTCCTCTTCTCCTTCGCTAAGTTTTGTTGGATTCGTGTTAACTGCCTCTAGATATGTGAGTGTTTGTCCCTCTGGTTCTTGAGAAGCATTAACAGCCTGGAAGAAACAGATATTTCAGATTAGAATGCAAGGGCAGAGTTGTCTGGTGATACAACAGCCCAGAACTGTCCATAAAAATATATTTTACTGGGGCAGCTAGGGGGCTTAAAGAATAGAGCACCAGACTTAGAGTCAGGAGAACCTGAGTTCAAATACAGGCTCAGACATTTGACACACTTACTATCTGTGTGACCTTGGGCAAGTAAGTCACTTAACCCAACTGCTTTGCCTTCCCCCCTATGTATGCTTCACATACATCTCCCTGTAATATCTTCCATGGTACAAACCAGAGAACCAGCTCCTTTTCTGGAACTAAGCTGTCCTAAACCAGTAAGAGCTCACCATATGTAGGCTATGTTCCCCCTACTCCATGTCACCATGCATCATAGACATCATACTGTTATGTAACTATGAACTTCTCTTTCCTTCACTCCTTCCCTTCTGTTTTCTTCCCCTTTTCATAGTCTCCCTTTCCTTCTAACTTCCTCCCTCATCTCCCTGAATTTTTCATTCCCTGGGAGATATAATCAAATGGAGACCACCACTGATTCTGGAAAGGGTTTAGAACTTTATAATAAAGTCCATTGAGAATAGGAGAGTTGGTCTCAGAATACATAAATCTAAAGTAAACCTATCATAGAATACCCAATATGGGCCATTTTCTAAAGGGATTTGGCATTGTGAAATACAGTGACAAAAATGTCCAAAATACTTTGACTCAGAGATTTCTGTACTAGGTTTATACCCCTAGGAGACTGTTGATAAGAAGAAAGTCCCCATACACACAAAGATTTTTAGAGCAGCACTTTTTGTGGAAACAAAGAATGGAGGCAAAACAGTTATTCATCTACTGGTGGAGTGCCAAGAAAATTTTCCATGTTAATATAATGGAATATTATTGCGGTATGAAAACTGATGTATGTGATGAATATAGAGAAGCACTGCAAGACATAAATGAACTGATACAGAGTGAGTATCAGCCAATAAAACAATAAACACAAAGACTACAACAATGTAAAAAGAAAGAACACACACTGAAAACTAAATATTGCAAAAATATAAAGAACAAGCAAAATCTGGAAGAAAAGATATGAGAAGATACTTATGCCTCAGCAGTTGTGGGAGGTCTATGAGAATTGCACATTGCATATATTTTCAGACTTTTGCATTGTATTCATCAGTTATGATGAAATTTTTCATGTGTGTGCATGTGTTGTCTTTAAAAATACTATTTGTTATATGAGATGACTCTCTGGAAGGGAGAAACATAGGAGGCAGACAGGGGAAAGAATTGAATGGTGTAGAAATCAAAGATAGCAGCAAAATGTATTTTTTAAGGACAGAAAACACTCTGTATACCATGACCAATAAGTAGTCACCAAAGATTCACTTGAAGCCCTCTCATGAGAAGAAGGTACTTTAAAAAAGTCAAATCCACTTTTAAGAAGGAAATATTTATTCTTGATCCATTTGAAGAAATAAATCTCTCAGCACAAAAGGGGCAAATTAAGTTAATCATTTCCTTTCTGTTGTTGTTATTTCTCTATATCTGAAGGCTTGCCTCCATTTCTCAACATCAATATGAGTGGACCCCAAACTTTGAGTTAGTAATACCTGGTTTTAGGACCTATCATGGCTACCTCCTACCTACATGAAGATAGACATATCACTTAACCTCAATGAGATTCAGTTTCCTCATCAGTAAAATGTGGCAATTCTACCTATAGAACCTACTTCGTAGGTTTTGAAGTATCAAATGAGATAATTTAGTTGACTGACAAACTTAAAAGTATTGCATGGAAACCTATTTTTAGGCCAAGTCAAGATGGCAGAATGAGAGGCAGTGCTTTTGACCAGCTCACCCAATACATCGCCTTCATAACAATCTAGAAAGCATCCCAGACTAAATTCCATTAAAGAAAACCAACGACAGGTCATAGTGAGTCATTTTTCTTGCCCAGGGCAACATAGGAAAAGAGAAAGAGGTATCTGTGAACAATAGAGTAGGGGCTGTCAAGGAGGTCAGAGAAAAGTCAGGAGAGATGGCAGAGGCAGAGTTGAGAAGAATTCTAGTACCAATGAATGGTAAGGGGAATGAGATTGAACATTAGAGTTGGAGGCAGCAAGGTAGAAAGAAATCTTAAGGGATCAGGTGTGAAGGAAGTGAAGTCATCCATTACCAAGTTCTGGGTCACAGTTCCAGAGTTGAGACGAGCAGTTGCAAGTGTGAACAGTAAAGTTCTTAGATATGTATAGAGCAAGGAACAACCTCCCTAAACTTATCTGTGGCTCTAAGACCAAGAGTAGAATGTAGACTCAGTTCTAACCTTTAACCCTGCATATAAACCTGCAATGGAATAACTAGTTCAGGAAAGAAAAAAACAAAGACAGGTTAAGAAGGGCAGTCATTTTAAAACTGCAGAACCTCCCAATGGGCTAACAATAATGGAGTCTGGAAGCAATCTAGTGAAACTCAATTACACACCATCAAACTAATCCACACCTGGGTCAGAAGCAGGAGGAGAAACAAAAATTCTTAGAAGCATGAAAGATTTTCAAAAGTTAAAAAATCAAATAAGAGTTATAGAAGAAATGAGGGGAAAAGAGAATTATGCAAGAGAGTTATAAAAAGAGAATAAAATAAATAAGCAAAATAGTTTCAGAACATTACTAAAAAATAATTCTTTAAAAATTAGAATTGACTAAATGGTCAAAGAGATACAAAACCTTTCTGAAGAAAATGATTCCTTAAAAATTAAAATTTAAAAAATTGAAGTAAATGGTTCCATGAGTCATCAATAAATAATAAAAAAAAAGTCAAAGCACAGGGGAAAAAGAGGAAAATGTGAAATGTTTCAGAGCGAAAACAATTTACTTGGAAAAGAGATTGAAAAGATATAACTTCAGGGTCATTGGACTACCTAAAAGTCAGGAACAACAAAACAAAAACATAAAAGAGCCTAGACATCATATTTCAAGAAATTATGAAGGAAAACTGCCCAGATATTTTAGAAGCAGAAAGCAAAGTAAAAATCAAAAGAATATATCAATATATCAAACCTCCTGAAAGATGCCACAAAATAAACATTCCTGGAAATATTACAACCAAAATAAAGAAATCCAAGGGCAAGGAGAAAATACTACCAGTATCAAGAAGGAAAAAAAAGTTCAAGTAATATGAACCACAGTTAGGATCACATGAGATGCAATAACCACCACTATAAAGAAATAGAGGTATTTGAATATGATATTCTAGAAGGCCAAGAATCTAGAATTATACTCAAGTATAAACTATCCAGCAAACCAAGTATAATCCTACAGAGGAAAATAATGATATTTGATGAAATAGAGGACTTGCAAACATTACTGGTTAAAAAACCATAGCTGAATAGAAAACATGATCATTCAAACACAGGACATTAAAAAATCATAAAAAGGTAAACATGAGTGAGAAATAAGGGATTAAACAAGGTGAAACTGCTCACCTTCTTATATAGGAGAAGCAAAAGGTAAGCCCTTAGAACTTTATCATCACTTTGGGTCTTAGAAAAATTCTAATTAGAGAGAAGGTCTGGGTATGACTCTTTTATGTTGGAATAATCACAAAAGATTGATAGAAGAGATGGGAAGAGGAACCTTGGAAAGGGGAGGAAGAGAAGAAGGAATGGGGAAAATTGAATTATAGAAATAGAATGCACAAGAGTTATACACTGTTGGGGAGATAAAAAGGAAACACTTGAACTTTACTCTCATGTTTACTAATTCAACAAGGGAATAATAAACATACATGCATATGTGGATATGGAAATTCATCTTACTCAACTGGAAAATAAGAGGCAAAGGGATTATTAAAAAGGGGGTATGGGAATAAGAGAAAGATTAGATTAAGGGAGTTTGTGCTCTGAAGCAAAATAGACTCCTGAAGAGGGGGTTAGTGGTGGAGAAGAGAGGGAGAGAAAGGGGAAGAGGGGGAGGGAGAGCAGAATGGAGGAAGAGACAAAAAGAGACAGACATAAGAAAATGGGATGGTGGAAAATTCACAGTTACCAATCATAATTGTGAATGAGAATGGGATAAACTCACCAATTGAAGGAAAAAGGATAACAAAGTGGATTAGAAACCAGAATCCAATAAGATATTGCTTAAAAGAAACATACTTTTAAGAGAAGGATATATAAAAAAGAGTTAAAACAAGGGGCTGGATCAGAATTTATTATTCTTCAGCTAAACTAAAGAAGACAAGAAGCAATCATGATCTCAAACAAACTAAAATAAAACTTTTTTTGTTGTTATTTAGTCATTTCAGTTGTATCCAATTCTTTGTGATACCATTTGGGTTTTCTTGGAAGAGAAAATGCAATAGTTTGCCACTTTCTTCTTCATTTCATTTTACAAATGAGGAAACTGAATCAAAGAAGGCTAAGACACTTGCCAAGGGTCACAGAGCTAGTTAGTATCTGAAGCCAGATGTGAAATCGTACAGATGAGTCTTCCTGACTGCAACATGACACTCTATCTACTGTGCCACAATATAAAAATATTAAAAAAAACTGCCCAAAATAAAAAGTAGCCTTAATCTAAATAGAAAAACAGAGAAACTACATTTTGCTAAAAAGTACCATAGACAAAGTATATATTCAAATATATATTTACACACACATACACACACACACTCCAAATGATGTAGTATCCAAATGATTGAAGTAAAAGCTAAATGAGTTATGGGAGGAAATAGACAGTAAAACTATATTAGTGGGGAAATTGAATTACCCCTCTCAGGACCCAAATAAATCTATCCATGAAATAAACAAGAAAGAAATTAAGGAGATAAATAGATCTTTTTTTAAAGTTAAATATGGTAGCTCTGTGAAGAAAATTAAATGGGTATAGAAAGAAATATACCTGTTGCTAAGTTGTAATGACAACTTCACAAAATTATTGATGTACTAGGTCTTAAAATTTTGATAAAAAATTGATCAAATAGAGAAACATTAAATGAACTTTTTTTGGTGACCAGGCAGATTTCAGAAAAATCTAGAAAGACTTACATGAACTGACACTGAATTAAATGAGCAGAATCAGGAGAACTTTATACACAGTAACAACATTGTACAATGATCAACTTTGATATACCTGGTTCTTCACAGTCATGCAATGATCCAAGAAAATTCCAACAGACTCATGACGGAAAAATGCTATCCACATCAAGAGAAAGAACTATGGCATCTGAATGCAGGTTGAAGTATACTGTTTTCACCTTCTAAATTTTTTTGCCATCTTGTGGTTTTTCCCTTTTGTTCTGATTCTTCTTTCACAACATGACTAATGTAGAAATATGTTAAATATGATTGTACATGTATAATGTATATCAGATTACTTGCTGTCTTGGGGAGGTAGAAGGGGTGGGAGGGAAGGAGAAAACAATTTGGAACTCAAAATCTTACAAAAGTGAATGTTGAAATTTTTTTTTAAATGAAATGCATTTTTTTCTAAGTACAATATATTGAAAACAGATTTAATAAAAACATGGACTTAAAGGACAGATTAAATTGAAGTGAAAACTTTATTCTTTTAAATATTTCTTTTTAATATTAATTTAAAAAACAGTTTCTAATTCCCTCCCTTTCTTCCACCCCTTCCTTAACCATCAAGAAGTCAAGCAACATGATATCAATTATACATGAAAAGGCATGTAAAATATATTAGCCATGTTGCAAAAAAAAAAGGGTGGGGGGCAAGAAAATAAAGTGAAAAACATTATGCTTCAGGCTATGCTCAGAATTCATTAGTTCCTTCTCTGGAGGTAAACAGAATTTTTCATCATGAGTCCTTTAGAATTGTCTTGTATCACTGTTTCAAACAAAATAGCTGTGTCTATCACAGTTGATTATTATGATAATATTGTTGTTATTATGTACAATGTTCTCCTTCTGCTCATAGATGTCTTCCTAGGACTTTCTGAAATCATCCTGTTCATCATTTCTTATAGCACAAGAGTATTACATCACAATGTAATACCACAACCTGTTCAGCCATTTTCCAATTGGTGGATATCCCCTTAATTTCCAATTATTTTCCACCACACACACACACACACACACACACACACACACACACACACACACACACAAAATCCCCTATAAATATTTTTTTTTCACATATGGATTTTTTTCCTTTATTTCTTTGGGATAGAGATATAAATGCTATTGTTGAGTCAAAGACTATGAACAATGTTATAGCCTTTGGGACATAATTACTTTATCCATATTTATTCCCTTTTATAACCCCCCCCCAATATTCCACTCCTCTCCTGCTTTCTTCTGGGTAAGATACATTTCTATACTCAATTGAATGTGTGTATGTAGCTTTCTCTCTTTGAGTCAATTAAGATGAGAGTGAAGTTCAAGCATTGCCCGCCCTGTCATTTCTGTAAACTGTAAATACTTTTCCTTGCACCCCTCTTTTATTTGAGATAAATTTACCCAATTCTCCCTCTCCCATTTCCCTTCTCCTAGTGCATTCCTCTTTTTCTTCTCTTTTTTTTAGATCATCCATACATAATAAACTCATTCCTATGTCTTCTGACTATGTAGAGGCCTTTAAACTACCCTAATAATGGCAAAGTTCTTAGTAGTTATATATATCATGTTTCCATATAGGAACATAAACAATTTAAAAATTCGTGAGTCCCTTATGATTTCTCTTTCATATTTAACCTTTTATGCTTCTCTTGAGTCTTGTATTTGAAAGTCAAATTTTCTATTCATAATTGATCTTTTCATGAGGAATGCTTGAAAGTACTCAATGTCATTAAATATCTTTCCACACCCACCCACCCAAAGGATTGTACTTAGTTGTCCTGGGTAAGTTGTTCTCGGTTTTAATCCTAGTTCCTTTTCCTTCTAAAATATATACTAATCCCTCTGTTCCTTTAATGTGGCAGCTGATAAATCTTGGGTTGTTCTGACTACAGTTTTATAGTGTTTGTATAGTTTATTTTTTTTCTGGATGCTTGAAGCATTTGTCTTTGATGTGGTAACTGAAACTTATCAATAATATTCCAAGGAGTTTTCATTTTGGTATATCAAGAGGTGATTTATGAATTCTTCCATTTTAATTTTACCCTGTGGTTCTAGGATATCAGGGAAGTTTGCCTTTATAATTTCCTGTCTAGGCTCTTGTTTTGACCATCATTTTCCGGAAGTTAAATAATTCTCAAATTATCTTTCCTTGATTTATTTTCAAGGTTGGTTGTATTTTCAATGAGATATTTCAATTTCTTCTAGTTTATCATTCTTTTGACTTTGTTTTGTTTTGTTTTTCTTCAGGTCTCATAGAGTCATTAGCTTACAGTTGCCCAATTCTACTTTTTAAAGTATTTTTTTTATTCAATGAGTTTTGTGCCTCTTTTTTCCATTTGGTGAACTCAACATTTTTAGGTCTTATTTTCTTCAAAAATTTTTTTCCTCTTTTAGCAAGCTGTTAACTTTTTGGGTTTCTTTCCCATAACTTACCTGCATAATCCTCAGTTGTTTTCCCAATTTTCCCCTGTCACTCTTACTTTATTTTGGAAATGTTTTAGCTCTTCCCATAATTCTCACTGGACTTATGCCCAATTCACACTTTGGGGGCTTTGCCTGAAGGTATTTTGACATCATTGTCATCATTGAATTTGTGTCTTGATCTTTCCTGTTACCAGAGTAGCTTTATATGTTCAGGTTCTTTTTGGTTGTTGTTTGTTCATTTTCTTTCTTTCCTTTTTTTGGGGGGGTGGTGGTGGGGGGAAGGCATGGCAATTGGGGTCAAATGATTTGCCCAAGTTCACATGGCTAGTAAATGTTAAGTGTCTGAGGCTGGATTTGAACTCAGGTCCTCCTGACTCCAGGGATGGTGCTCTATTCACTGTGCCACCTAGCTGCTCCTATTTGTTCATTTTTAAGCCTATTTCTCAACACTGAACTTTTAAAGTTAGGCTCTGTTCCTGTGGTGGAGCTGGTAGCGAAGACACGGTCCCAATCTTCAGGCTTTCTCACACTCAACTTTTCTGAGCTATTTTGGTGGAGTTTGACGTTTTTGGTGCTGCAAGATGGTATGATCTGGGGACAGATACGGTAACTGTTTTCCTTGTAAACAACTGGGTCTTTACCCAAGAATGGCCCCTAATCCCTTAGAGTTACAATTGATATTGCTCCTAAAGGTCCCTGCTACCTTGAAAACAAAATTAATACTTCACGGTTCCTAGGCCCTTGTTACTGTAAGCACACCTCTTCAAACTGGAACTGGGACCCAGAAGTGGTTACTGAAAATGGAGTTCCCAGATAATTCCCTGTCCTGAGGCATGTGCTAGCACCAGTGTCTCTTATAATGTCTTTCTGTTCAATTGCCAAGTGCCCTTACCATCTCTAGCTTGAGAACTCCCAAAGCTGTTTTCATTGCCTCTGTTATCTCCAAGATGCACAATTGGTATTGCTTCCATGTGGACTCCAAGTCAGGCCCCATTCTAGTGTAACAGAACTCTCCTTACTTCTTAAGTTGCTTTGGTCTAGAAAAATGTCTCATCTGGACCTTTTGTTGGATATGCCACTCCAGAGTTTTGGTTGAGGAATTTAAATAAATTTTAAAAAAATACATAAATAAAATAAATTTTAAAATTATTTGGAGGGAAATGTTGGGAGAACTTTGCTGCCTCTTCTACTATACTATCACAGCTTTACCTCCATCTAAATAATCTAATTCTAAAGAATGAGTGGGGGGTGGCTAGGTGAGGCAGTGAGTAGAGCACCAGCCCTGGAGTCAGGAGGACCTGAGTTCAAATACAGCCTCAGACACTTAACACACAAAAAACTAGCTGTGTGACTTTGGGCAAGTCACTTAACCCAAAATTACCCTCCAGAAAAAGCAAAAAAAAAAAAAAAAAGACTGTGTAAGAGAAAGCATAGAAACTAATAATCATTTATTAAAGATAATGTCGACAGTGTGAAAACATACCAAAATTTGTTGGCACCTAGCCAAAACAGTTCTTAGGGGAAATTTTGTATCTCTAAATCATTAATTAAAAAAAGAGAAAGAAGAAATCAACAAATTGAATGTTCAATTTAAAACACACACACACACAAAACAATAAATTAAAATCCCCAATTAAATAACGATATAGAAATCCTGAAAATTAGAGATTAATGAAAGTGAAAACAAAACAACTATTAAACACATAAATAAAAGCAAAATCTCTTTTTCATCAATATAATCATTTGGATATATTGTTTAGGGAGAAATCAAAATTGCCAAACTCAAAAATGGCAAAGGTGAATTTAAAAGTAATTAAGAGAAAATAAAAGAAAATTTTTGAATATATTTTGCTCAACTATATGCCATTAAAACAGGCAATTTAAATGAAATTGATGAATATTTACAAAAATCTCAATTGCTCAGATTGTCAGGATAGAAAATAAAATACTTAACCCTATCTTAGAAAAAATAATTTGCACAAACCATAAATGATCTCCCAAAAGACAAAAGTTTGGGACTAGATGGAATTATCAATAAATTCTAACACTATTTGAAGAACAATTAATTCCAAAATTACATGAAATATTTGAAAAAAATTAAGAAAGAGTTCTACACAATTCCTTCTATGACACAAGTTTTAACTTGCTACCTAAACCAGGAAGATTCAAAAGTGAAAGAAAACAATAGACCAATTTCCCTAAAGAATATGGATGCAAAATTTTTAAATAAAATACTTGCAATGAGATTATAGTAATATATCACAAAGATCATAGAATATGATCAGACTGGATATTCTCTAGGAATTAAACGTTGGTTCCATATTTGGAAAACCATAAGCATAATTCACCATATCAAGACAAAAACCAACAACAACAGCAACAAAAACATGTTTATTTCAATATATGTGGAAATATTTTTTGAGATATATAAAACATCCCATTAAAAATATTAGAAGGCAAAGACAAAGATTTTAAGAAATGTTACTTGCATTAGGAACAACCTATTAGACTTTCCTTAGATCAGGACTGAGGCAAGGATACCCATTGGTATAATTACTATTCAATAGTGGACTAGTAATGCTATCTATAGTAGTAAAAAAAGAAAAATCAATTGAAGGAATAGGCATAAATCAGGAGAAAACAAAATGATCACATTTTGCTGATGATATAATGGTTTACCTAGAGAACCCTAGAAAGTCAAATAAAAAATAATAGAAACAATTAACACTTTCAGCAAGGTTGCAAGATATAAGAAGCCTATACAAATCATCACAATTTCTATATTTTGCCAACAAATTAGGATGATATGATAGAGAAATTCCACTTAAAATAACTGCAGAGAGTATAAAATACTTAGGAATTTGGCTCCCAAGACACACACAGAAACTGTATGAAAACAATTACAAAATATTCTTCACACAAAGACAGAGCTAAGTAATTGGAAAAAAATTAATTCCTCATGGGTAGGCTGAGTAAATATAATAAAAATGACAAAATGACCTAAAGTAATTTGCTTATTGAGTACCATACCAATAAAATTGCCAAGAAAAAAAAACATTATGGAGTTAGAAAAATAATAATAAATTTCATTTTGAGGAACAAAATGTCAATTAATATCAAGGGAATCAAAAGAAAAAAAAGGGAAAAAGAGCCCTAGCAATTCCAAATCTGAAACTGTTCTACAAAGCTGGAGTCATTAAAATAATTTAGGGTAAGAAATGGAGATATTAGGTATTGATTTGATGAGCTTATTAGATTAGGTATACAATATAATGAAACAATGGAGCACAATAGTGTTTATTAATCTAGTACTTGATAAATAAAAAAATATATATATTAGCTTTGGGGGTAAGAATTCAGTATTAAAAAAAAATCTGTTGGGAAAAATGGAAAGTAGTCTAGCACAAACAAGGTATAGACCAACATCACAGAACTATTTACCAAAATAAACTTAAAATAGGTGTGTTCTAAGCAAATTAAAGGAATAGAGAAGAAATTAGATCTATGGATCTGCCAGATATATGAATAGAGGAAGAGGGAAGATGTAATTCTTGGCAAATGTCTTCAGCTTTGTTTTATTGCTGTTGTTGGGTTGTTTGTTTTGTTTTGTTTTGTTTTCCAGAAAAATATGAAGCGAGGTTTTTAGCTAAGGAAGAGGAGGAGCTATGGGAGCTTTAATGTGGATGAAAAGGTTAGGGAGAGCCTCTGTGATGAGTGGGATATTGAGTTCATTAGGGAGGTGTAAAAGGATTTCCCAGTAGCAAGCAAAGACAGGTGAGTTTAAGTAATACAAATTTATAGTGGACCTACTCAGCATAATTTTGTGATTTTCTCCAACTTGGTTTAGCAGCACATGTGTAGGAGCAATAAGTGATCCAAGGTTGAGGCTTTTAGTTGTTGTTGTTTGGTTGTTTCAGTCATATCTGACCCCTCGTGACCTCATTTGGGGTTTTCTTGGCAAAAAGGCTGAAGTAGTTTGCTTCTCCAGCTCATTTAACAGATGAGGAACTGAGGCAAACAGGATTAAATAACTTGCCCAGCATCACAAAGCTAGTATCTGAGGCCAGATTTGAACACATAAACATGAGGCTTCCTGATTCTAAGCACAGTGCTCTAGCCACTGGGTCACCCAGCTGCCAAGGTTAGGGCTTGGTGAAACACAATAGTTAATATTGATGGGGTGATTGGGATCTATGTTTGTAACATCAGTTTGTAAAATCAATTTGTAAAAACAGTTTGTAAAATCACATCCCCCCCCCCCACCAGCCTCAGAGCATTAACTCTGCTCATTCCCCCTGCCAGCACTCTGCCTAGCAACAATTCATGAACTGTTTATCTCCCCCTAGTCTAATGGCCAGCTGCACCCCTGAATCTTTCAATGCACTATCTGTAAGTTAACTCCTCAGCCAATTATACACATACTGAATCCCCATTAGCCTTGGTTCCCAACATCCATCTTGTCAAACTTGACACTGATGGGTGGCAGACTAGCCACTTCTCAGTCAGCCTTGACTGCTAGCTGACTTAGTGACATTTCAAGCCTAAAACCACACCTCCACTCAGCCCCTCCTTGGGCTATTTCCCAGTGAATTATGGGCAATACACTTGAGCAGTTGATATTAAAAGGGCATGTTCCTTTAAGCACTGACCACTCCTTAACTCCTCCCTAATCCCACCCTTACTCACCTAGTTAGCATAATTTACATCTGGTTTACTATTGTAACTCTTTATAAACTATACCTATAACTTCTTTAATTTTGCAGATTCCCTAAGACTTCTTGCCAGCTGTATACCATAACAATAAACTTTTACAATCCTGACTGAAAAGATTGCTTGGGTCCTATGAATTTATTCCGTACTGCCCACTCAGGGACTCTGGTCATTGGAGCCCCTGAAACACCTATCACCCCTTTGTCAATATGACAATGGGACAAGGAATCAAGAAAAGAGGGCAGTACTGAGTTGAAGTAATTCACCAAGGGGTTAAGATGGAGAAAGGAGGAATATGTGGCTTGCACAGGAGGGGAAATCCTGGAAGAGAATGAGAGGGGCAGGGATTAGAGGTCATTGTATGGAGACACAGTTTAAGTTTTGTCCCAAACCTGAGTTAATCAAATCCAGGCTTTGATGTCTTCTAACTCAAGGAAGGGTGTTGGTGGGGCACAGGCTAAAGCCTGGTAGATGATGGTTCTATTACACATGTTTCAAAGACAACCAAATCTGATATTTGAAAAAAGTTAACTAGTCTGTAGCTTCTGCCCCTTGATCTCATAGGGCTGTTATTATTATTTGAGATTTCTTCTTAGATGGAACAAATTCTAGAGAATTCAGCATCAGTAATCGCATCTGTTAATTATTTGAATATTGCATCAGTCTCCTTCAACTGCAGGACAGTGTGTGTGTGTGTGTGTGTGTGTGTGTGTGTGTGTGTGTGTGTGTGTG
>NW_027187347.1:5936609-6013970 GCF_028583685.1 Petaurus breviceps papuanus
GTGTGTGTGTGTGTGTGTGTGTGTGTGTGTGTGTGTGTGTGTGTGTGAGAGAGAGAGAGAGAGAGACCAAGACAGAGACAGAGACATAAAGACAGAGACAGAGTGAGAGAGACAGAGAGGCAGAGAAAGAGACAGCAATAAAAACAGAGAGACAGAGAGACAGACAGAGAGTCAGAGAGACAGAGACGGAGACACAGAAATGCAGAGACAGAGTCTTAACTAGTGGTGGCCATTAGCCTAACACTAAAAGGGTGTTTAGAGTTAGAAATGAGATGTTCTTGTTAGTATAACAGCAGCTGTGAATTGTATCATCTATCCTGAAACCACAAGCCTGAAACTCATCCTTCTGGAAGACACACATGCACACTATTACTGAAGTGACAGATACAATTAAATCTCCCAGCAGATGTCTGTGGGAAGGGATCAGAGTGTGAACATAACTTCAACAAACTATGTTTTATTCAATATAGTAGCTTAAAAAAACATCCTATCTTTAATCTTTTCTTCTTGCTACTTCAACTATTCTTTCCTTCAGCAGATATGACACTTAAATTCTTCACACATTAGTTCTTTTCTGAAAATTGTCATGCTTTAATAGGCTATCGAGTCTTAGATTTGTCTCTTTGCTATGCTATGAGTGGCAGCATGGCATAGTAGAAAGAGAGGTGTCCATGAAAGACCTGGGTTCAAGTCCTAGTCTGCAAGTCACTAAAATTCCCACTGACCTACGCAACTCTTTAAGATGATATGTTGCTGTAGAAAGGATGGTAACCCACATTGGTGGAGGAAGTTTCCTCATCTGAGAAAACTATGTGCCAAATAAATCACAGGTCTTGTGCCTATGCTATGGTCAAGTTATTTATTTAATATTTTGTAATATTGTTTGATATTCCCCATGTTCATGTAGTCCAGTAGACAGAGAATTAGGCTTGGATTCAGAAGAAAAAGCAAATGAACAAAATTAAAAACAATCTGAGTTCAGATCTGGCTTCCAACATTCAGTAGCTTTGCAACTCTGGACGTGTCATTTAATTACTATCTGCTTCAGTTTCCTCATCTGCGAAATGGGATAATAGCAATATTTACTTCTAAAGATTCTTGTGAAAGTCAAATGAGATAATATTTGCAAAGGGCTTAGTCCAGTTTCTGACATAAAGTGGGTACTTAATTTTTTTCCTTTACTTCCCTTAGTAACTCCTATCTTGAAAGTATTGATGATATATGAGCATTGTTTTTGTTCAATCGTTTCTGTCATGTTCAATTCCTCCTGACCCTATTTTAAGTTTTCATGACAGAGATATTGGAGTTCACTTTACAGATGAGGAAACTGAGGCAAACAGGATTAATTGACTTGCTCAGGGTCACACAGCTAGTAATTGTCTGAGGTCAAATTTGAATTTAATGCTTCCTGACTGCAGACCTGGTGCTCTATCCCTTGTGCTGCTATACCTACCTGTCTACTATATGGATGTTAGGCTCCTAAATAATCCCAAAACTTCAACCTCTTTAATTTCTTAATTCTTATGTGTATTTATTCAATAGATTTATTATCATGGTCCCTGAGCACATGGTCATACTAGAGATACTTGTTTAAGTAGGTTTGTTGGATCATGTGAAGTTATTTGTGGAATTTTCCTACTTTAAATTCAGCAGAATGTGTGAGAGTTTGTGCTTCAATGATTAAGCTTTCAACTGTCCAGTGCCCAGTTCTACTTCTTTGCACCAACATCAGTGTTAAATTGCACTTGCCCCTACCAATGTCAAATTTGAATTATGCTTTTTGGTGGTATGTTCCATTTCATTGAATAGATTCTATCCTTCTTAAGGGTAAAGACTGTTTCTAATTCATCATTATAACTCTAAAACCTACTACAAAATCATAGATGAGAATAAAGGGATTTATTGGACTGGGGTACCTCCCATGGAGTTATGCATGCTCTCTGACTTGTTACCAAGAAATCTGTGTGTCCCAGGATGACACAGCAACTTATGATAATCTTGGAATGGGAAGTTTCTGTGCTATCCCAGCAGGAGAGGAGCCCCTGTCCAACACAGTCAAAATATAACAGAATAGAATTTTGATGTCACTTTCATTGGACTATTAACGCTACTAGCATGTACTCCATCCAAGACAAGGTATATGCAATACCATAACTGACTATTTGACATGTAAAGTAAGTTCTTCTTTTGTTCTGATGCCTTCAGAAAAGAGAAAAAAAATACTATAATAGGAGAGTCCTCAGACCCTATCCATTAGAAGCCAACATGTGATTTAGGAATACAGCCTTTCCTCTGCCTCCTTCAATTTTTATTCTTCCTACCTTTAGGTGGAAGCGTATTAAAGTTTTCCATCCCAGAATCTATGCTGGACTTGAGCTGGCCAGTCTATAATTGATGCCCTGAGGTAATAAATGATCTTTGAAGCCTGATAGCTAAAACCTCAAATACAGTATTCACATGAGATACTTCATTGGTACATGAACTTGGTGGGAGCAATATTACACAGAAATTTTGTTAATTTTGAGTCCCCTATCCCAGAGACTGAGGTGGTAAAGGGAAAGTGTGATGCCAGGAGTTGAGGGAGCAGGATGGATGTTAATATAACCATTCTTGACATTTTTGAAGTAAATATACCTTTGTATATTTTTAAAGCAAAGTAAAAGTTTTCAGTTTTCCAGAGACTAAACCATTTCTTTATTTCCTATAAAAAAATGTGTTAATAACATTGGATTCATCAGCATATAGGAATATTCCAGAATGCCAACCAACTATTGAATTTAGGATCAGGGCTAATCAATCTGGATGAGCATAAACCATTCTTTTTTACACCTGATTCTTGACTACGTAGAGCTATAGTTTACCATATCATGATAGATATCATTGAGAGGTCTAGTCAAAGCTAATATCATCTATAGAATGGAATTATGTGAAAGGAGATCATTTTGTTCTTATCAAAGAAGTTTCACAACTAACTTTGTAGTTGTACCTTTATGAGTTGTCCTGATCAACAACTACTTTCCTAAAGACCAGTGAGTATCTTTAATCATGTCACTGTATGTGCAGAAGTAGAGTTTTGGGTTTCTGACTTTGAACTGTATAATTGCTCAGAGGTCTGAAAGAAGAAACTAAATCCTGATCCTGTGGGTCTTTTGCCACATTCCAGTTTAATGTGCTTGAACTTAGAGGTAAAGGACCTTATTTCAAATCTGCTCTACTTGTATGACCTTGGAAAAGTCATATAACTTCTCCAGGGCTTCAGGTATCTACTCTATCAAAACAAAGCTTGGGTTGGAAAGGGGTTCAGGTAGGATTGTTAACCTCTGAGGTCTCTCTTAACTGAAATTCAATCATCCTGTGATTAGTTTCTGCCACCTCCATTACAAGGTATGATTATATTACAAGACTTCTCTGAGGTACATTTTAAGGGTTTTCAAATCATACCATTAACTGCATGAAATCACAAATTATCCAGTGTCTTGGGGGAAAAAAAGTATGAAGAAAGTCACCAGCTGAGAAACGGTCTAAAAATGCAAACTCTTTTACAAGTCATCAGTATGAGTTATTTGCCAGAAAGGTAGGAAAGGGAATGTGAGGAAATTAGGAGGAATTTGTGCTTTTCCAGAAGGAAGTTTCTTTACATTTTTATTTTTTTGCTTTTTGGAGGGCAATTGGTGTTAAGTGACTTGTCCAAGGTCACATGGATAGTTTTTGTGTTGTGTCTGAGGTCAGATTTGAACTCAGGTCGTCCTGACTCCAGGACCAGTGCTCTATTCAATGCACTACCTACCTGCCCCTTTTTATTTTGTCCATATTGCAAAATGATCTGAGGGTTGTTCTTATGAAAACATTGGTATATTTGTGGGGCTGGAATAGATTGTGATATTGTAGATCATTCCAACTTAGTCTTTATCTTTGGTCCAAAGTTCCTCCTTTTCCATAGGAAGTGACTAAGATGGCTTTGTCATTAAGATATGTTAATTTTGCTTGTAAATTATAGTAGCCTCCTTTAAAAATTATGTCTTCAATTGGCCCTATTTATCTCATACTTCTTTTACAACATTTGCAATTCTGTATCAACGATTTACAAGAAGTATTTTCAGGTCCTATTATTTCTAAAAATGCATTGAATTTAATTAGGTTTAAGGAATCTGTGGAGAAATATCTCCCCTGAGCTCTCAATATTGTATATACCATCCTTTTCAAGCAAATGATTATGCTGAAAGGTGGAATAAACAACTCTAGATATCCTGAAAACAAATTTTTCAAAGCCATTGGCCAATGAAATTTGCCAGTTTTTTCATCCTCCAACGTTCTTCTACATGTTCAACAACAGATGTTAGTCTTAATGGAAGAATGCTTCAAGATAAATTTCAACTACTTCTGTCTGGATATAGATAAGCATTTAGAAGACAAATAAGAACATAACCTGATTATTGTTCTAAATGTGGCTCTTTCAATTCTATCACAAGAGATTGTCTTTGGTAGGAACTTTGAAGTTGAGCAGTGGTGAGCTCTTGTCATTATAGTTTTGATAACCTGCATCATACAAAGTCATTAGGGCTGATGTGTTAGTAAAATTAATACAATGACTGACTTAAAGGACATGACAAAAGGGACATTGGAAGCATCTTCTCTAGAAATTTCCAGCATTGACTTTTTTTCTCAACATACATTAAGAATGTCAGAGGGAAAGAAGCAATGATTGCTTTCTGACTACTTGAAGAGCTAAAGTAGTCACATCACTTTTCTATAGTTTTTAGTACAATTGATTGTGTTCACTGAATGAGGTAGGGAGGGGTGCTGCTTATTTATTATACCAAGGAGCACTGTAGAATAAGGTTATTTTGTTTCTTTTTTTGGAAAATTTTTATAGTTGTAGGCTATGATAAATTTAGAATAAGATTTTCCTGGAATAGTTTTGAAATTATGAAGGGCTAACATTCAAAAAGTCTATTTATGATATTTTTTTCAAATGGATACACAATATAAAAAAGTCTACAGAGATTTTACATATATTGATATATATATATATATATGTGTGTGTGTGTGTGTGTGTGTATTTAAATGTGTGTGTGTACACATTTTGCTAAGTACCAAAGTCAAAATGCAGTCCCTGACCGTAAGGAAGTTATAATCTAATAGGGAAGACAATATACAAACAAATACATGCAAAGTGAGTTATATAGAGGATAAATAGGAAATAATTAACAGAAGGTAGGCACTGGAATTGAGGAGTTGAAGAAGGCTTCCTATACAACATGCTATTTTAGTTGGGACTTAAAGGAAGTCAGGGATGTAAGAAATAGGCCTAAAATGTTTCTTCACAATGAGTTCTCTTTCTGCACTGCCTTATAGGCATAGAGCAAATTATTTCAGCTCCCCCCCCAAGTTCCCTACTTAATTGGTGGCAGTTTTTTTTTTCATTGGTCCACGTTTTGACACTGATTGACATATAACACAAAATGTGGAGGTGGAAGATCTGGAATGTGTTAAGCACTGAGGATAAAAAGACAGGAAAAGACAGTTACTGTTCTCATGGAGCTCACAGTCTAATGGGAAAACAAGATGAAAACAGCTATATCCAAACAAGATATATCCAGGACAAATTAGAGATAATCCATAAAGGGAAGCCAGTAAAGTATAAACTCCTGTGTTAGGGACATCAAGTATTTGATAATGCCTAAAATCACATGAGCTTTTGTGGTTGTTAGGCTATACTGTTGATGGGTTTGGTGGCCTGAGGGTCATTGAAACAATCAGATCTTTTTATTTTTTTTAAGCAAAAGTGCTATCTAGCCATGTCTTTTCTGACCCAGACTGGTGGAGATGACTTTAATTTTATTTCTTTTAAATTTCATTGTAGCTTGAGCCCCTCATCCTAGTCAGTGAGGTCTTTTTGGATCCTAACTGTCATAGAAATTGTCAGCTATGTCACCTATCTCACCCATGTTATTTGCAAATTGAATAAGCAAGCCACCTATGCCTTCATCCAAGGGATATATCAAAATATTGAATCCCTGAGATACTTCATGAAAGTATTGCATTCAAGTTCATATCTACTCATCATCTCTCTCTCTCTCTCTCTCTCTCTCTCTCTCTCTCTCTCTCTCTCTCTCTCTCTCAGCTACTCAAAGTCAAAACTGTCTTTATACTGTCCTTTTCCTTTCATAAACAATATGCCCTCAAAAAAGTATTTGTAAAAGGTAAGGCATATGTTGTACCTTGGTAGAAATATCATTTAAGGAAGGAACAAGTATTTCCTAATTTCCTATTGCATAACAAACACTAGACCCTGGCGATACAAATTAAAAATATCCATAATGAGCTTTTATTTTGTGTGTTTCGGGGGTGGAGAGGGGGAAATTAACATGTACAGAAATAAGTATGCAAAATAAAATGATACTATGGAAGCTAGGTTGCACAGTGCATAAAACACAGGACTTGGAGTCAGGAATCTCTGAGTTTGAATTCTGCCTCTGACATACGATAGTTGTATGCCAAGGAACAAGAAACTTAATCTCTTGGTGTTTCACTTTCCTCATATAAAGAATGAGGATAATAATAGCACCTATTTCTCAAGGTTTTTCCTAGGATAAAATGAGTATTGTGCTTTGCAAACCTTAAAGCATTTTATAAATTTATGGTGATGATGGTGGTGGTAGTGTGTGTGTGTGTGTGTGTGTGTGTGTAAGACACTAACAACTGAAGGGAGTGTGATTAAAGAAAGAGCTTTTGTAAAAAAAAATGGTACCTAACTTGGAGACAGTTGGAAGTGTAGAGATAGTGTAGAGAGGAGATTGAGTAAATGAAGAAAGTATATAAAGAATAAGAGAAGATCTGAGAAAGAGTTGAAGAGGAAGCTCATGACAAACTAAGGTGACAGCTAGTAAAGACACAGATAGAAATGTGGTGTCATGTGTGAAGAATGGCAAGAAAGCCAATTTGACTTGAAAGTTCAGGAAGGAGAATAGTATCAAGGAGTAATGAAACTGCAACGGTCATTTGGCACCAGGTTGAAAGTGCTTTAAAAGCCAAAAGGTAAGTTTATATTACCCTCAAGGCAATAGGAAGTCATTGATTTTACTGCTTAGTAGAGTGACATGGTCAGATCTTCACTTGAGAAAGGCATCTTGCTAGCAGTGTGGAGGATGGCCTGGAGTGGAGAGAGACTTGAAGCAGGAAAACCAAGTAATGAAAAAGGTTTTTAATTGATTTTCAATAAGCATTTTTTATGTACCTGTGTTGTTCTAGGCACTTGGAATACTAATACAAAAAGTGAAAAAAACTCCCTTCACACATAATTAACATCTTATTGATCACTATGACAAGAGGTAGCTACAGCAGTCTAGTTGAGTGGTAGTAAGAAATTGGAAGTCTCTTATAATTGTGTGAGATTCTGTGAGGTTATAATGCTGTGAAAAGGACCAGAAGCTTTACACTATAGAAATGTATATTATAATATGAAGATGAGAGATGTCTCACTAGAATTTAATGTCTATGTCTCAGAACTGCAGAATTTGGGTTGCAGAAAGAGAAAGAGTAAGCACTAAAAGTTACAATGTCACATGGATTCCTCTTGTAGTACTATATGGCAGATTCCAGGCACCCAGATTTTCTTATTTTGCTTCCCTTATCAAGTCTGCCTTTCAGAGCAACTATAACAAAATATTGACTTATAGCTTCTTAAGCTGACAAGGGTATTGCTTCACAGATAGGAATACTGATAGCTGAGATAGTCCAAACTCAGTGATGTTACTCTTCTCCCTTACTTCCAAGTCAATAGAGATACTATCTGTCTAACTTAGTAACATTTTGAGGTCTGTCTCTTCCTTCTTCCAATAAGTAGGAAACAATATACATAGGAAAATTGTTTTCTGCTCCTTGAGTCAGTAGCAATTGGTGCTGACTGCTATATGGTCAATGAATGTCACCATTTAACTAACCCCTTTTCTCTCTCCTCTGTTTTTGTATTTTCTACTTCCTCTAATGTAAAAGAAAATTAGTAGCAACTAACCCTTGTTGTGAAATCAATGCTAGTATCATGAATAGAGAATCAGGAAACTAGAAGCTTATTTACAGGAAAGAGCTATCAACAGAGGGATTAATAACCTGAAGTGAAATAAAAATTTTTTTAGACTAGAGAAGATTACGCCCTTTGGTAAAATGTAAAACAACTCTGGAACAAGAGAGTAGAGAGAGTTTCCTTCTGGGTACATAGCATGAATCTATTTTAAAATTTCATTCTTGGGGTACACATTGTTCCTCCCCTACCCTAATCTCTCCCCCCCCACAGCATTTTACTGGAGTATGAAGCTATTTACAAAGTGAGATATTCAGCTTAGATGTTGCATTTGTCATCATACTTGTAATTTTAAACTTTCATCTTCCTTAGATGTGGGGGAAGGACATTGCACAAGATCCATAAGGTCAGTCTTGATGGATTCTGGAAAATGTCTCTGATCTCCATGGCAATTGTGAAACAGAATTATATGTAAATGAGTGTTGTCTCTTTCAAAGTAATCTCACTAGGGAGCTCAACACTTCTGCCAAAGATACTATTTCTCCAAACATTTCTAAAGCTCCTTTTTAGGCATTGATTTCTAAGTCAATCTGAAAGCAGTTAAAAGAAAATCTGTTTTGATTTTTTTTTATTATCATACTTTACTTTGGACCACAAACCATATTAACAACTCGATTGGTCCCCATTCTTCTATTCCTTAGAGTAAGTGTTCCCTTCCTCCTCTACCTAGACAAGAAGCAATGTGGTATACTAGAAAGAGCACAGGATGTGGAATTAAGAAAGCCCAGATTTTAACCCTACCTCTTATACTTACCACATGATCATGGTCAAGTGAATGAACCTCTCTGAGTCTCTGTATAGCCAAGGCAGTATTCACAGTATGGATGGTGACTATGAATATGCCAGCACAGTTCTGAATCTCTAAATCTCAAAAAATACTCTGAATCTCAAAAAAATCTCAATATCAAGATTATCCATATAGAAGACAGAAGAAAAATATTAATTCAGACACCAGAAAGTCACATACCAACACCAGAGAACAAAATTCACTATAGCAACAAAGAAATCTATACACAATAACACTGCAGAAAGCAACACCATCCCAAAGCCTTACCATAAACAAACACTCACAATACTGTTTCCTTATCTTCGACCTTTCTCTGTCCCCCATCTCTAACTGCTCTGACTCGCACCTTCCTCTGGGCTCTCCTCCGCCCTTTCTGCTCTACTCATTCAGCAAACTCCTCCTGCCACAGGCTCCATGTGATTATATTTGGCCTATTAAGGCGCAGGGAAGATCTTCATATTCCCTTAGGCCTATTAAGGGGAAGGGAAGATCTTCAAATTCCCATTACCATTAGTTTCCAACCTCCCAGGATTGCTGGGAGACCGAGGGAAATGAGGCAGGTAAAGAAATTTCAAACTTTAGAGTCATATACAAATGTCAGTAAGTATTCATCAACCACCTCATTCATCAAATATGGAGTCATATAACCTTTAGTTACTTCTGAAAAATCAAATCTAACTTCAAAAGATAGAGATTTGCTTCTAGTAGAGAGATGCAAGTGAATATGTAGCTATCTCTGAAAGCAATTCCCCAAAAGACATTTAAAAAATATCTTGATCAAAGAATGAAATCATTTAAGTAAATGTATTGCCATTCCAGGGGTCTTCTCAGTTTCTTCCACTACAAAATGAAGGGTTTGGACCAAGTGGTGCTTAAGGTTAATTACAGATTTAATATTATATTACTCTAAAGGTCTATTATTTTAAGGAGATTGTTGTTATTTGTCCTTCATTCTCAAAGAGGACTAAGGAGATAACTACACATTAGAATGTATAAAATGTATTTATTTTTTTAAAGTTTCACTACATATTTATAGTCACACTTCAAACATAGGACTTTGTGTAACCATGGATTCTATATGTAAGGTAGCTGTCCTTAACAACTAGATTCCTAAAGAATTTTCATCTTAAAGTCATAGAATCTGGATTTGAATTGAAGTTCTGCTTCTTACTACCCATGTGAATTTGGACAAGTAATTTCTTCCCTCTATGCCTTAATTTCTTTGCCTGTAAAATGTGAAGAAAGGCTTTAATAGATGATCTCCAAGGCCCTTTCCACCTCTAAATCTATGTCTATGATCTTATAAAGACAAGAGGAAGAAATAAAATTTAACCTATTCAATACTAGTCCACACTCATTTTTTATCACAGTATGGATTTATCATAAACACATTCTTCTTATTCACCCTAATAATATCTTCAATTAATTTTTTTGCCCCATGCCACTCAGAAAGCACCAATTCCCCATTAAATATTTTCATTGGAGATTTTTTTCACTTGTGCTTTCATAAAAAATAGATGACTGCAACGTTAGCTTCCCCTACTAATAATCAACAAAAATTCTCAAAGAACCACATTGTGGAGAAATAGAATATTAGGATCTTATGTGGGTGTGTGTGTGCATGTGCACATGTGTGTGTTTTGTCGCCAACTTGATTAGAATATTTATTTCATAATAAAAATAATTCTCTAAAATTTGTGAAATAATTACTTTGTTTCAAAAGATAAAAAGAATGAAACATTTAGAAATACACATTTATGTATTTTTTTGGTTCAGTCCTTACAGACACACAAATACTGGAAAATGAGAACAGAGACAGATGTGGTATTGCTAAATGGGTGAATCAGGAAAATTATTACATAATCAAAGAGGTTTTATGTCGAATGTGCAAGTGGTTAGAATTCTAAATAGCTCTTAAGCTCTTTTTCTATTGATTTATAACATTTAGACTAACAAATATACATGCAATAAACCAAAAGTGGACAAGCATGTAGACAGACAATACTGCTTTGTTGCTATATCAGCAATTTTCAGTTCTCAGAGTAATGGCCAAAGAACATCTCTCCTAAAGTCCATATTTATGTGCCACAAGAAAGTACAAACAAAGGAGATATATTGAACAGCATGGATAGTACATATATTAATCGTTACCTTTTATTAAATGGAAAATTACTAACTTGAAAGAAATTTAAAGCATCTTTCTCTAACAAAACAAAAGTTTAGACATATAATAAACTTCTTTGAGACCAAGGCTTGATATAGTCTAGCTCCTTGTCCTTCAAAGCTTTTTTTTTTCAATTATTTGTTAATGGGTCACTGTATGGTGTCTAGATCCCAGGAAAGTTGTTTATTAAATAATACAAATGACTCTTTGTTAAATTCTTATAGATACGAGAAAGTGTCTATTAGTCAGGCTATAGAAACCTACCTATTATTTCAGTAGCAAAGGCAAAATTCAGCATGGATGGTTAAAGAAACAGGTTCAGGTCCCTGTATGCTAGAGAGTCAGCCTATATTATGATTCTCATTCACAACATATCATCTAAGGAGAGATCTAGAAACAAAAGCACTACCCTCTTCTTAGGACTAAATCCAAACCCCTTCTCAATACTAAATATTCACTCCATTCCCCTCAGCTTCTCACCTGACCCAAGTTACCTAGTTTGGTGACATAACCTCCACCGTTAGGCATCAAAGATTCACATAATGCTAGAAATCCAGAGCAGGAATCCAGGGATGGCTGACCTGACCACTTAGCTACTACCTGCCTCTTTTTTGGATACTTCAGGAAGTATGAATTTCCCCATGATCTTCTGGAAAAATATTTTTCTGTTCTCTAAGGATTCATGATATCTATTACTAATTTCCCCCATTAAAACCTTGAAAGAAATAAACAGCTTTTTAGTAGTTCAGACATGAAGAAGGGGGAAAGAAGGTTGGACAGGGAAACTCTCACTATGGAAGGACAAATAAGAACTAATTGTTTATATGTAGGGGGCATCAGGTTAGCAATTTGCTCCTTTTTTCATGTTGCATGGCCTAGAAAATATATTTAAAACTACAAAAACAGCACTTCTCTCTCTCTGCCTCTCTCTCTGTCTCTCTCTGTCTCTCTCTCTCTCTCATACACACACACACACACACACACACACACACACACACACAAACTGAAATCCAGTTTATCCTCAGTCACCCTTAAGGATTGCTTTTCACCTTAGGAGTGAAATCTAAATAGAATCAGTAGAGTATAGCCTAAATTCTATAAGTACTTCAAAGAAAGAACCAAGAGATTGCATTAGGCTCTGGAGTTTCTATAAAAGTCTAAAAGGAATTCTTGATCTTTTGTTAGCAGTTTGTTAAATGATGTCTGTTTCCTATTGTTCAATGATGGTTTTTTTCTGTATTTTCAAATGACATCATATGTTTTAAACCTATAGTTTTAATCTAGTTATGAAATTAAATTAGTACATTTAGTATAATTGTCATAAAGTGAACAATACCTATTTTTAAATTGTTCAGATTCAGGCTTCATTTCTTATTCTATTTTATTATGATGATGAGCAAAGTCTTATATGTTGTGAGCTAAAGCTCATGATGCTATTCTTACTCTGAAGATCTTGCAAGGGTTTTAAAAAAATTAATTGATGGTCTGCTTTTTGTGTAATACTATTACTTCTCAAGGAATATCCTTCCCTCCCCCCCCCAAAAAAAAATCCTCTAACAGTGTTCCTAAATCCTTAGCAATTAAAGAATAAAATAGTAAAACTAAGACTTTTAGGCACCCTATATTGTCAGTTAATCAAGATAAACTTATTTTTCCCCAAGGGAATAATTAATTTTAAAAATCTATTTGTAAGAGAAAGTATGATTTAAGACCAATTGAATCAGGTTGTATTACATAGTTGTTGTATACCTACTCTTGGAAATAGCTTTTCAAACACTGTATCATTGAGGCAGAATGTTCCAGCTAGGGATATAATTAAGAATAAAAAGCAAAGGAAGGTCAGAATTCCTTTGTGCTGCTTTGGAAAAAAAAAAAGTAACAGCAAGCTCAGATGCCAAACCCAGATGTTACACTGAAGCAGACAATGGCATTCTAAGATGCAGCAGTAGCAGATACTCCTGAAATCCCCATGGAAACTGCCTGGTGCGAGCAGGATCTTCCTTGTAGGTCACAGTGTGTTTGAACCATTTTTGCTGTGTTCTGATGGACCCTACTTTAGGATTAAAAGTTCAAATGTTCCATTGTCACTGACTTTATACTTTTAGTGGGAATCCCTCAATGTTATATAGTCATAGCAGCCAACATCTGATTTACTCAAATGTGTAAGCTCAAGGGCCAAATTCCAGTAATGACAACACCCCCTAACTATGTTTATTTTCCACTTGGATAGGACAGAGGATCTGTCCTATAATGGGAAGAGTACTGGATGCAGTCAGAAAAACTGCCATCAAATCTTGGCTCTCCTCTTTGTTCCCTGTACTCAGATGTGCATTTGTTAGTTCTTTTTAAGAACTTATATTTGAGTCTTAATTTCTTCACCTATAAAAGTGATAGAATGTTCTAGATCAGAAGTTTTAAAATTTTTGGGTCACAGACTCCCTTTGGGAGTCTTCTAGATGGATTCATATTATATTTTAAAATAATTACAATGAAATCCAGAGAATTAGAAAGTAAATAATTGAGATATAGTTATCAATTTTTAAAAAAAATATTTTATTGATACCAGGTTGGAAAGTCCTGCTTGTGATAATTTTAAAGTACATTCAATCTCAATGTTGTATGAATAATTCCATTTCACTTCTCCTTGTTCTAGTCTAGATGAGAAGAAAAAGGAGCTATAGAAACCCAAAACAAATGTCACTTCAGCATAAATTCCATACATGTATGAAGAAAGATCACCAAGAGGCAATGACTATCATAAACCAAGGTTATTGCTCAGGAGTTTATTCTACACTATTTGAGGGAAAAGGTAGAGAGGAGCAATGTTTCAATATACTGATAATTCTTTAACAACTGGCTGTCCAAAAGCTTGACCCAATTAAGGTTAATCTGCATTATTAACATTTTCTCATTCACTTCCCTAAGTCTTTGTTGTTGCTGTTTAATTATTTCAGTCATGTTTGACTCTTTATCAACTAATTTGGGGTGTTCGTGGCAAAGATACTAGAGTAGTTTGCCATTTCTTTCTTCAGCTTATTTTACAGATGAGAAGGACCTAAGGAAAACATCTTGAAGTGACTTGATCTGGTCACACAGTTAATAAACATCTGAGGACAGATTTTAATTCATGAAATTTTCATAATTGCAAGCCTAGTGCTCTACTCACTATACAACCTAGCTGCCCATCTTGAGTGTAGATAATAAATTTTGACAAGGCTTAGCTTATTAAAAAAATATTCTTTGAATGGCTAAGAAGAACTTTCAGCTAATCCACCATAAAACTGTTACCCCTAAAGGATTTATTTTGCTTCATTCTTTCTTTTACCATTAGAAAAGCGCTAAAACGACTGGGCAGAAGGGGCAGAGTCAAGATGGCATAGTGGAAGCAGGACCTCCCCACCGCTCTGGCTTTCACCTTCCCCCTTCCCCAATTCATGTAAAAGGGGACTCTAAACAAACTTTGTAACTGGAGAACCAACAAAATGACACAGAGAAGCTAACCTCCCACTGAGGAAACCCCAGCAGGCCAGCAGGAATTGGCCAGCACAGCACTCTGGGAGCAGAGCCCAGCCACTCACTACCTGAGGTTTTAGCCCCAGGGCAGGCCTGACCAGCTCCCTGCTGGAGTGACTCCAGATCAGCATCAGCTGTGGTCATTTCCAGATTTATCAACATATAGATGTGAAGGACAAATTGACAGGTAAGTGCAGTATGGACTTTGGGAACCAGTAGTTGGGAGTGCCTCAGCTTTTGCCTCCGGGGCGAGAAACCTCAGAGGGCTGCAGTGCAGCCTCCCCTGCCATGTGGAAGCTTCAGCTCCTGGTCTGCAGAGTGTAGGGGGACAAAGTGACCAGTCTGAGGGGTAATTACTCTTGCTTTAACCTTCTTGGATCTGGATTGCGGTCTAGGGTGGAGGTCATGGGGTGTGTGTCCAGCTTGCCAGAGCTTGTGGAGGCTTCAGAAAAGGCTCCCAACTAATACTTCTGGTGTTTGGGAGGGAATCTCCCCTGTCTGGTAGCAGAGTCCTACTGTGGCAAAAAGCCCAAAAGCCAAATGATTGAGTGGCAACATGCCCAGGCAAAGGAAACAAAGCAAACAGAAGAACCCAACATTAGACTCCTATTTTGGGGACAAAAAGGATCAAAGGACAGAACAGGAGAAAGACAGTGAAGTCAGAACTCCTGCACCAAAAACATCAAAGCAAAATATAAGCTGGTTACAAGCCATAGAGGACCTTAAGAAGCAAATAAGATAAGTGGAGGAAAAACTGGGAAGAGAAATGAGAACAATGCAAGAAAATTATGAGATGAGAGTCAACAGCCTGACTGAGAAAAATAACAACTTAAAAAAACAGACTGATTCAAATTGCAAAAGAGGCTCAAAAAGTCAATGAGGAAAAGAATGCCTTAAAAAGGTGAATTTGCCAGATGGAAAAAGAATCTCAAACCTCAATGAGGAGAATCATTCCTTCAAAATTAGATTGGAGAAAATGGAAGCTAATGACTTTATGAGAAATGAAGATGCTATTAAACAGATCCAAACAAATGAAAGAATACAAGGTAATGTGAAATATCTCATGGGAAAAACCACTCACTTAGAAAATAGATCCAGCAGAGATAATTAAAAAATTATTATACTACCTGAAAGGCATGATCAAAGAAAGAACCTAGAAATCATCCTCCTAGAATTTCTCAAGGAAAACTGCCCTGATGTTTTAAAACCAGAGGGCAAAATAGAGGTTGAAAGAATCCACCGATCATCTGAAAAAGATCTCAAAAAGAAAACTCCTAGGAATATTACAACCAGGTTCTGAAATTCCCAGATCAAGGAGAGAATATTACAAGCAGCCAGGAAGAAACAATTTGAATATTGTAGAAACAATATTCAATATTCAATCAGGATAACCCAGGTTCTGGCAGCTTCTATACTGAGGGATTGAAGGGCTTGGAATATGATATTCTGGAGGGCAAAGGAGCTGGGATTAAAACCAAGAATCACCTACCCAGCAAAACTGAGTATCACGTTTGAGGGGAAAATATGGTCATTCAGTGTAATAGAGGACTTTCAAGCATTCTTCATGAAAAAATCAGAGTTGAATAGAAAATTTGACATTCAAATACAAGAAGAAATAGAAATATGAGAAGGTGAACAGGGAAAAGAAACCATAGCAAACTTATCGAAGTGGAACTATTAACATTCCTACATGGAAAATGATAATTGTAACTGATGAAACTTTTCTCAGTATGAAAATAGTTGAAGAGAATATATATTTATACATACATACATACATACACATATATGTCTATATTGCAGGGTATACAGGCATATGATTACATATGTGAATGTGTGTATATATGTTTACAGGTATACATAGTTAGAGGGCACAGGACCAATTTAATAGGAAGGGATGATATTTAAAAGGTGAAATTAAGAGGTGAGAGAGGAATACAATGGGACGACATGTGGAGAGATAGAATGGGGTAAACTAGCTCATATAGAAGAGGCAAGGGAAAATGGTTACAATGGAGGGTAAGTATAGGAAGGCAAAAGAGAATGGATCAACTTTATTCTTATTGAATTTGGCTTGGGAAGGGAATGAAATACTGGATCATCAATACAATATTCACAATGCCTATGGCAATTACAAATATGCTGATGTTATTAATCACAAAATATGACAGGATCTCTATATGGGGGATAAAGCTAGAACATTTATTAAAATACCAAATGACTGAGTCCCAAAACTAGAAAGTCAAAGTCATCAGAGTAGTTATGAAATTGGCACAGGTAGATAAAGTAGAAAGCACCCATATTCTCAAGCCTTTAAAACAGAACAGGCTACATCAGAAAAAGGTCCTCCTGTGCCCATTCAAAGCAACTACTCAGCATCCAGGAATCATGCTCGTAGCAGCTCTGGCCCCTGGCAGTCCTCAGCAGGAGTCCTTAGGAGAAATTCTGGCTGGCTCAAATAGGGGTTAGCCCCTCCACCTCCACCTCGGCTGCTACCACTACCACTACCGCTGCCTCTGCTGCTGCTGCTGCCACTGTAGCTGCTGCCAGTAACCCCAGGAACTCTAGCTTGGCTTCCATTTCTTCTTGCCCAACCCCTTCCTGCTATGTCAGCAAGTCTAATGGGGCATGGAAGATCTTTAAATCCCATAACCCTTACATTCGGCCCCACGATCTTTCATGTCCCTTACTTGGCAAAAATACATTAGGAATAACTGGTGGCAACAGAATTTCACAATAATATAACAAGGATAGCACACAATAAACACAGAAAACAATGTTTTAGGGTAGGGCTTGAGCACAAGCTCCCCATCATTCCCCCCCTCGCGAACAAATGGGGCCCCAAATTCTTGGAGTAAGGGGCGAAGCTCTCTTCTACCATGGCTACTTGCTGTTGAAATTGGATTTAGAGCTGTTCTTAATATGCTTGTTGATAGGTCCAAGGGTGACACATCACAGTTGCAGACAGGGGGTGACATCCAGCTTAAGCTATCAGACATCTACAGGTCGAGGGTACCAAGCCTGCGGAAACAAATCTAGCAAACAAGGTGAACAGACAAAAAGCCAAGAAGAAGCAAAGAGACAATAACCAGACAATTGTAGCCTCACTCATGGTAGAATAAATGAGTTAAGAATACAATTTTGTAATCATCTTCTCCAGAATAAACAATAGTTAAAGTGTTATCCCTCCCATGTGCTATAATCTCTGCAGGCTTTGGAACATAAGCTGCCTTCTGTTTTACCCATACTTTAGCTCCTGATTTTATTTTATCAGTAGAACCAAATCCTTCAGTTCCTCTGACAGTTATTTTGGAAGGAGGGTCAGTTTTTACAAGTGGTATTGTTTTACAAGGAATGATAATCACTTGAACTATCCTGTCATTTTTATGAATCTGTATGGGTGCTTCACCTAAATTATGGAATGTTACAACAATTTTTCCCTTATAATTGGAATCTATTACTCCAACCAACACATGTATTCCTTGAGATGCTAATACTGATTTGGGTAATATCTGTGCAAAGTGATTCTAAGAGATCCTTATGCATATCCCAGTAGAGATTTTTCTTATTTCTTTTTTTTTTTTTTGGAAGCAGCATCTTGGAGGCAGAGAGAGATGGAGAGGATTGCTGAGAGCCAGTTTGAATTGCCCAGGACTTTTAAGGTCTGCCACCCAGAGCTTCCAAGTACTGAGGAGACATGGCTATTACACTGGTACTTTGTCTGTTTTGATGTTGTTTTGCCAGATTTGTTCACTGGTGAAAGACAGTCCTGTTGTTGCAGAGGTGCTGGAATCTTGCTGTTGGGTCAGAGCTGCTGAGACTGTTCTGCAGACTGAAAGTGAATTCTGTCCACTGGTGAAGGACAGTGCTGTTGTTGCAGAGGCTTTGGAACCTTGCTGTTGGTTCAGAAGCCTTGAAGAAGGATTCTCTTGTTGTATGTTTAAAGAAATCCTGGAAGGGGCTTTTGCTAATGTTTTCAGGGGTCCTAGGACTGTTCTGCAGACAGAGAATGAATTAATGAATACACTGGGAATGTACCTTGTGGCCTTGCTAAGCTTTGTCTCCCCAGGAACAAAGATTGCTGAGGGGGTCAAGATGAAGAAAAGACCTCTCTTTGGGTATTAAATGCTGTGCTTATGCTTGTTGTAACTCTGGGGCAGATTCAATTGTGAACCAAAGTTGGGGAACTTTTGCCTTTTGTGTGCTCTGTGTCTGAACAAATGAATCTACTTTGCTTATGATTGGAAACAAATCTCCATTTCAGAAGAGGGGCTTTGTTTTTGACAAAATGAATGTACAGCCTAGGCATGGAATAGTACTTAGAAGAGGGTCTTTGGGATTGACTAAATGAATTACAATGTCCAGGGGTGGAGTAGTACTTGGAGATTATTGAATTATTCTTAGTGAATGCTGTAATTTGAATGACGCTATATTTTGATTTTCTCTGTTCTTAATTTTTCACTGCATAAAATGGAGAGCACCTATGTTGTTATTTTGAAACTTGGGAAGGTGCCTTTGTTTGGCATTACAAACACACACTAAATAGGTTATCTCACCCTACAGGAGAGTAGGGGGGAAGTGGATCAGAGGGGGGATGATAGAATGGAGGGCAGGCTGGGGGGGAGGGAAGTTGGAAACACCCACTTTTTAAAAGGGATGCGATCAAAGTAGAAAATAAAACTAGTGGGAGGTTGGATAGGAGGGAGGGAAATATAGTCAGTTTTTTACAATATATCAATTGTGTTAATGTTTTGCATAAGCTACACATGCACAACCTATACTGAACTGCTTATCTTTCCAGTAAGGGTGGGTGACAAGGGAGGAAGGGAATGAATCTGGAATTCAAAGTTTTAAAATCAAATGTTTATATATATATAAAACCCTGATTGATTTTAAAACTTTGAATATATACATACTATTAATAAGACTGTTTTAATGTGATTGGGAAATAACATATACAGGCACTGGGTCATAAAGATCCACCATGGCCTACTGGAAAAGTCAAACGGGGTATGAAAGAAGATATGAGATAGAGCAGATTGGAGGAGGGGATATACTATGGGACTGCTATTTTGTGGCAGTGGGTAGGGGAAAAACAGGGAGAAAATGCACAACTCAAAATCTCGTGGAAATGAATGATGTAAATCAGAAGTTAATAAAGCATTTGAAAAAATGAAAAAAAAGAATGATGGAAAGAGCTTCCAGCAAAAATACATTGAATCTTTAAATAAAATTAACTCATATTTACAAAACTAAAAAAAAAAAAAGCCATAAAATAAGGAGTGTTCTGGAGCCAGCTCAAATTGTCTTGTCAAAGCCATTGTTAAATTTCAGTGTTTGCATTTAAATCACCAAAATCAGAGTGCTTTACAAATAAGGGTTTGATTTATGATTTTCTTTTTTAAATCAACTAAGCCTAGTTCAAATTATGAAACAGATGAGGTGGGTCTTTTTAGTACTATATCTTCCTCTGTTTTGTTTTCTCTATTCTACAGAAATGTCATTCACTGTGCTTTTTCTAGCCTCTTTCTTCTCAATTTGTTGTAAGAGCAAAACAAATCATTTTACACTTACCAGATTGGCTAAAATCATTGAAGGGGAGAGTGACAGATGTTGGATGGGATGTGGAAAAATTGGGATGCTAATTCATCATTGGTGGAATTGTTAAGTGATCCAAACATTTTAGAGAACAATATGGAATTATAGCCAAAGAGTTATTAACTAGCTATGTCCTTTGACCCAGCAATACCACTAGGAGATCTATTTCCAATGATGATTAGGGAAAAGGGAAAAAAAACTTACATGTTTTAGAACCTTTATAACAGCTCTCTTTGTGGTGACAAGGAATTGGAAATTGCAGAGGTGCCCATCAATTGGTGAATAGCTGAAAATATTGTGCTATATAATTGTGATGGAAAACTACTATCCTAAAAGAAATGATGAGTTCAATGATCTTAGAAAAACATTGAAAGACTTGCATGAAACAATGAAGAGCAAAATGACCAGATCCAAGAGAACATTGTATACAGTAACAAAAATATTTTTTAAGAATGACTTTCAACAAGTCATTTTGACTGTTAAAAATACCTAAATTAAATATAAAGCATGCATGCAGAAAGATATTCTCTATATCCAGAGAAAGAACTGATAAATAGAAGTATGTATAGGATAATAAATGTATGCATATGTGTGTGCATTTATATACACATATTTCTGTGTATATATAAATATACATATACACAGACACATATGTGTATATATTTATGTGTATATTATATATATACACACACATATATGTATATATATATTTATAATGCTACTAGTACACTACCAACCAAAGTTAGTCCTTCATATACCACTCCTTGTCAAATTATTTTTTATTTCTTTCTTTCAAAAAAATTTCTTTGCTTCAAACCAAAACAATGAGAACAATGAGATGTATACTCATTCTGAGTAGAGATCATGTGAGTTGCTAGGTGCTGAGAGGAGCAAACTAATCTGATCTAGGACAATTCACTGATTCTGGGGCCCTGAAGGGTTTAAAGGGCTCTGGAGTATGATTTGAAGAATGAGCTCTTTGTGGAAGTAAAGCATTTCACCTGATTTTTTTTTATTTTTATGATGCATGGTCCTTTTGGTGGCGGTACCAGTTGGTGGTGATTTCTATTGCTTTCAATAGCCTGAAAGGTCCTTTACTTATCTGGAGTGGATAGAAGAATTATCGAGGGGGAACAAGGTCTCTTTAACAGGGGTGTGCTAGAGCCAGGTCAAAACAGCTCATAAGAACCAACTGTTAGATTTTTTAACATGAGCATTTTTACCTTGGAAATAGGCAAAAGCTGCAAACCAAGACTTGATTTTTTTTACTGTCTAGACTTAAGAAAGTGATGGATAAAATGTTAATAATGCAGATTAAACTTAATAGTGTTTCCTATTTACTTCATTTTTGAGTTTTGTTAAACATTACCAGAATACCACTGTAATTAGAGTTTACATCAGGGAGCAAAATGCCTAGTGTAAATCCTATTTAGGACTTTGAGTAAATTTTTGATGTTGTTCTGTTGTTTTCAGCTTTGTCTGACTCTTTGTGACCCAATTTGGAGTTTTCTTGGCAAAGAACCTAGAGTGCTTTGCCATTTCCTCTTCCAGTTCACTTTACATATTAGGAACCGAGTCAAATAAAGTTAAGTAACTTGTCCAGAGTCACACACCTAGTAAGTCGGAGCCTGGATTTGAACTCAGATCTTTCTGACTCAAGGTTTACTGCTTTCTCTACTAATTTCCCAAGGGTAAATTAGACTATTTGATATCATTTACTATTCTCCATTGCTAACTATTACTTTTGTATTTTTTTAAATACCATCCCTGTTTTGCTTATTTTTGTAATTTAGGGTTGAAACCTACTGAGCAAGTCATAACTTCCATGGGCATTGAGTAGAACCAAATGACAAGAGAATAATAGATACTGAAGAAATGATATGGCATGATAGAGCCTACAAAAGCAGGAAAAAATGTGATGTGACGAGCTCCAATTGGATCCGGAGACCCCCTCCGCCATGCTTACCAGTATTCAAGTAAAAGTGATACACATTACTCATTAAGGAAGATGAAAAGAAACCTTTGCTTTAAGTAGCCCAGAGGGACAACACAGAGAGGTAAAACATGGTAAGATCCTTGAAGAAGGTCTATTAAGAAAGCATTACCCAACTCATTCATTATGCTCTTAATCAGTGTTTCCTCCGGGAATGTCCACTGTTACAATAGGCACTGAAGGAGAACACACAAGAAGGGTAAGAGACCCTACTCTGACCCCAAAGGGTCAGTAGTCTAGTGAAGAGATGGGATCTATGCACACGAAAGAGTTAAGGAACAGTGCAAGGCTATTTAAATTGTGTCACAATAAGAGGCACAATATACTCGGTTGGTATTAAAAGGGGGAAGGGAGCAGTACGGACAGGAATGTTTGGGGAAAACAGCATGAGGGAACCCTTATGAAAGTGGGACAAGGACTAGACTTTAAACAATGAGTAGGTGGTGCATTGGAATCAGGAAGACATCTTTATGAGTTCAAATCTAGCCTCAGACACCTATGATTTGTTTGATCTTATTTGCTCAGTTTCCTCATCTGTAAAATGAACTGGAGAAGGAAATGAGAAACTCAAGTGTCTTTACCAATGAAAACCCCAAATAGGGGGCAGCTATGTGGCACAGTGAATAGAGCAGCAACCCTAGAGTCAGGAGGAGCTGAGTCCAAATCTGACCTCAGACATGCAACACACTATCCATGTGACCTTGGGCAAGTCACTTAACCCCAATTTTTTTGCCTTCCCCCCTCCAAAAAAGATCCCAAATGGGTCACAAAGAGTTAGACACAACTGAAAAATAAGATTTGCCTAAATGGAACAGAATGGAAGTGCATTTTAGAAAAGTATAAACAAAAGGTATGGAGTCAAGAATAATCTAAGATGTTCCAAGGATGATGAACCAAGCATCCTACCTAGAGCAATGAGCATATGTTTTAGAGGAATATTGGGAAGTAATGTGATAGAAGTGCCTTATTGACTCATGTTTATATATTGATGTTTTTGGGTTTTGCATTAACAATATGCTGACTTCGAGGCATAATATTGCAACATTATTCAAAGTCATAACACACTGCTGTAGTTTCAAGTTATCATTTGTTTGCTCCTTTCAGGGATTCATATATCATGGCTTTTCTTATTCTTCAGAATTCAGGTCCATTGATACCATTCCTAAAGATGAATGGTTAAGTAGGTGACATCTAAGATATATACAGAGCTATAGCTCACTGACTATGCTGCAATGCAATCCATGAAGCTATTTTCATTCTTATCAATAAATGAAATCAAAAAATGAATACTAATGATGCATACTACTTTGGGGTTATAACAGAATCCATGAGTAAGAGAGCTGGCCCTCTCTGAGATGCCATTGCAGTAACCCAGGGTCAAGTAAAGGTGACAGGATAGAGTGAACTATGGAAAAGACCTGGGTTTCAACACAGATTGATGCTTTTATTCCATCATGGAGTTCTGTCTGTACCAGATCTTGGAGGAAAAGTGCTGTTCTTTAATCTTATTTGAATTTAATAGACACTAAAATAGGCATATATAAATATTCAGGCTCATTTAGCAATTTTATTTGTTTTATTACAAGATTGTACTAATATAAACGCTGATTTAAATACTGGTATAAGTCTGCTGCACTGTGTGATGAACTCATAAAAATCGTTCCCAGTACTGTTAACTGTAAAAATATAAAAGACTCTCATTGCTACTGAAATAAGTACCTGGACAACTGAAGATTAACATTTTTTTGCAGTCCTTACACAAAAAAATTGTCTCATATTCACTGTACCTTTTATTTTATTAAAATTAAAAAATTAAACAATGTTCTTTAAAACAATGCATGTAAAAGGAAGGGATATTCCACCTTTTCATCTATAATTTCAAGGCTAATTAGAGTGATGCTTTTTCCCACCATTTTTCCAAATCATATATCTTTATACAAGTTCTATTACTTTGCACCCCCTGGTTCTGGACTTCACATAGAAAAGGATTTTTGTATTATACAGAAGAGCATAAACATGTCTTGAGGATCACCTCACTAATCTCTTCACTAATCATTGAAATATTATAAGTAATTCTATAAAAAATATATCAAGTAGAAAATGGTTGTTAGAATACACACATATGTGCACACGTCTGTGTATATGTGTATGATTTTCTTACTTCTACCCTATATCAATTTTCCCATCAGGGACAAATAAAGTAACGCTAGATGCAGGATTCAGTATATGTTAGACTAGAAAGGAAGTAAATGTGAAATAATAATACTGATCTCAATATTTGAGTAGTACTATTCTCATAATTAATGATAATAAAACCACCATGTCTAGACTAACATGGCATCCCAGTACCCAATGTTTGGTGTGAAATGGAAATGGAATTTTAGAAGAAGAATTTTGGAAGAATAGTTAGAACTGACCAAATAGATAGAGTAGAAATTCATGTTGGAGGTGACATAATTTTAAAGAGTTTCAAGAACCGATTTTCAAGGTAAGTCACGGAGAGAAAGATTCCAAAGGGAGACATGACTCATTATCTGGAGAGAAAACCTCTGATGTTTATCTAGAACATACAAAATAAATCATATAATGGTGGCAGGGGAGTGATGCAGAGAGATATAGACAACTACTATAGAGTATTTCTCAGGAAATGAATTCTTATTATTATATGTGCAAGGTACTGAGGTACTTAAATACTTGGGGCTGCTTAACATTCTGTCATAAATCTTCCCTTTGGAAGATTTTAGATTCTTTTTTAGAATCTACCTAATATGGTGAAACTGTCTGTATCTATATAGCCAAAAACAGTATTATTTACACAAAAAGGAAACAGAAAAGCCAATAACAGCCAACACAAATGCCTATGTCAGAGAATTTTTTGAGAATGCTCTTTATGAACACTGAAGGAATCCTTTATGGAAACTTGATAATGTAAGTGGCAGACTTTCACATATGAATTTCTTTAGCAGATCATATCATTACATTCAATTCAACTTTATTGGGCAATCATTTATTAAGGAGTTATTATGTATTAGTCACTGTCCTAGGTGCTATATATAAATGTCTTTACTCTCAAGAAATTACTGAGGGAAAGTAACATTTACATAGATTAAATAAATTAAAAACTATATAGAAAGTTTTTTTAAGTAATTTCTACATCTGGGAACTGAGAGTCTGCTTCTTAAAGGAAGTAGCACTCTAACAGAAACTTGCAAATGAATAAGAGTTTGTAGAGGGGGAAAATGAGGATGTAGTTCAGCCCATGAATAGGCATGGGCAGAGAAGAGGGAAATGAACTGTGCCATTAATAGCTGGCTGAGCAGGTTGACTGTATGTAGAGTGCTCAAGCAACAGAAAAATATAGTATGAAAGAAAATATAAGTTGGAACTAAAAAGTAAAAGGCTTTAAGTGCCAAATAGAGACATTTGTATTTTATTCTAGAAACAGTAAGGAGTCTTTGATGCTTTTTGAGCAGGATAGGGACATCTGTTATTATGTGATATGGTTAGACTTGGGCTTTAGGAATATCAATCTGTCAGATATATGTAGGATCCATTGGAGAGAGGATGGAGTACAAATGGGGAGACCAAATAAGCAGCTATTCCAATAGTTCAAAAAGAGATGTGAGGAGGACCTGATAGAATGACTTAGCAACTGACTGAATATACATATGGAGGTGTGGTGGGATACCATGAGAGTGGTGAGTTAAGGACAATTCATAAATTGTAAAATCTATTTACTGGAAGAATGAATTATAAACTGCCCTAGAAGCATAGTGAATTCTGACATATGTGTGTATGTATGTATGTATGTATGTATAAAATTTGACTTTTAGGATTAAATGCAGTCAGAAAAACCCTCTTTAAACAGGATTCTCTCATGCCCATGTTAAAATCTTGCAAGATTCAATGATAAACGTTAAGCATAGATGTAGTTGGTTCAATGATATTTTGAATATCAACATCAATCAAAATAATACAGAGAAACCAAGCTCACTAAAGGCACTCACCAGGGTCAAGGAGGATATCCTATACAAGGTCCAAATAAAAGATAGAATCCTGATTGATGGCAAAATTATTCAGAAGCTCCTATTAGTAAATTAAATGGTGTCCATCACATTAAGCCTGTAGAGTTTGCACACATATAAACAAATACCCACACTCACAAACATACACACATGCACACATGTTTGTATAAACATGTACATAGGCATGTATATTTACACATAAATATACACATACAGTTTATCCACTTCTGAGTGCAATACTTCAGGAGAGAAGAGGAAGAGTTTGGGCTATACCAAATTTGAAAAACAACACTGTACTTTCACTAATCTCAAGCTTCTTGCTACCATAAAAGCCCTTATATTTAATATCAAATTTTCTCCCAATGATGGTATAGATGTAAATCATGGAACGCCACTATTTCACATGAATCAAATTTCCAAGAGACTCAAACAGCAATGGAGAGGCATACAGTTGTGTCACATTACCAAGAATATTTTTATGTGAAAAAAATTTGTTTAAAAGAGATGATCATACACATACATGACCAGAATAGGAATTAGTATGAAAATGAGATTACAGTGACTACCCAAATGTCATACTGGTTTAGTCAGCAGATGGAACTGTTGAGCAAAGCAGGTAGAAATGCCAGTGTTCTGGGGCGCAGGGATATCTCTTTAGTCTAGGCTGGGATTTCTCTCACTTCTCTGTTCTTTCAAGGTAGGGATTTTGTTTTAGAACCTATTCTACTAAGAATGGCAGCCACTGATTAAAATATGAAAGTAAGCTTACACATAATTCCGTCTTCTGCAGCCTGCCAATCACCTTGCTCATGATTTATTCCTAGGAGTATCTGAATACTGAATTAATACACCAGGCATATACAGTCTAAGGACATTCTTTTACTTTGTTCTAATAGCATCAAGCTTCCAGATCACCTTCCATTGACCTAATCCTAATTCTCTTCATAATAAGTAGGATCTTCTTCCTTATCTTCTTACTTGTTAATGTTAAATCAAATACACACTAAGCTTAGCATTTCTACAGGCCAATCAGGTTTTATAGTAGGCAAATAACATATAAATTGAAAGGAACACATATAGAATAAACAAGTTATTGCAGCAAGATGACCTTAAGGCAGGAAAACAGCTTTGCCAAGGAGTAGAAGAGGTCTCCAAATCAAATTGGTTTTCTGGCATGGCTGTTACTGCCTGGGATCTGCAGATCCCTGATGTTATTACATACTAGGACAATGTTAGGTTAGATCTTCTGTTAGGTTTCTAATAGCTTTTCTCTGAGTAACATCTCAATTTCATATTTGGTTCTTATATCCTTTGTTTCTGGTTGGGAGTGAAGGCTAGTCTCTCACCTCAATTCCCTCTGGATCAAGGCAGGTAACAGTGGAACTTTAGAAGAACGAGAAGAAAGCTTAGCCTCCATTGGATAAATCTTCTATAAAGTACTTTCAGACAGTCATCAGATTTATCCAGTATATGATGAGAAGACATGAATAGGTATTGATGGAAGAATATACATATGGTTGAGAAGATGGAAGAATCAAGTATAGGAATAGTTTTGAGATAGGAGAAATTTTCCTAAGAAATCTGTCCAAAAGTAGAATAGGGGAGGTACTAATTTCTAGTCCATTTGGAGGTCTTTGGGCAAAGAACATATGACTGATTGTTGAATTGGGGAGGGGGAAGGAAAGAGAGCAAGCGTTTATTAATTACTATCCTAAGGAATTACAAATTTTATCTGATTTGATCCTCCAACCCTGTGAAATAGGTGCCATTATAATTCCCTGCTTTTTATATTTGAGGAAACTGAGATAGACAGCTGTAAAATAACTTGATTAGGATTATATAGCTAGTAAGTATCTAAGCTGTAATAGAACTCAGGACTTCCTAACTTCAGATCTATCTATCCACTGTGCCACATAGCTACCTTATGCCAGAGAAGGAATTCTTTTTTCATGTAGTGGTAAGACAAGATAGTTTCTATGTTTATTTCCAACTCTAAGATTTTATGATTCTTTAATTGTACACACACACACACACACACACATCCATACATACATATACACAGACATAATTTATTTTTAATTTTCTTTTGGGTTTTTGGAGGGGAAAGGCAGAGAAATTGGGGTTAAGTGACTTTCCCAAGGTCACACAATTAGTAAGTGTCAAGTGTCTGAGGATGGATTTGAACTCAGGTCCTCCTGACTCTAGGACCAGTGCTCTATTCATGGTGCAACCTAGCTGCCCTGCCCCACATATAATTTATTTTTAACATTATTTTCTTTTTAAATTTTGGGTTCCAAAATCTCTCTGACGGAACACTAATAAAGTTGCCCCCATCCCCAATAATCTAGCTTCATTATAGGCCTGGCCCCACTGAACAGCAGGCCCATTTTACCTACCTAGCTCTGCTGCCAATGTCCTAACTTCTTCATATATGCCTCAATGCTCACTGGAACAATAGGTGTATCCACAGAAACAGTAGGTGTGACCATGTGATAGGAACCCACCTACTGCCTCTATCTAGTCACTGTCCCCAGACCCATTATCACAAAAACAGGTAATCACAATCTACCAGCAATCTAGCCCAAGACAGGGCCCAAATACCTAACTATCTGTCTTGGACAGACAGGACCACAATAGCTCTCCAGTTGAGGGCAGCATGACCAGAATGCTTAAATTCCTCTATTACTTAATCTCTTAACAAACCACTCCTTCCTTTTTAATATTCATGATTTATGTAATTGCATCTTTACCCTATAAAAATCCATCTTGCTTTCTCTGAAGTTGCTGGTTCCTCTTGGAACTAGGGCCAACTTCATGAGAGGTGTCAATCTCAATAAGTGCTTATACTTGGATTAGAGGTGGTGTAATGGGAATGTAAATTTTAAAGATCTTCCCTGCTCCTAGGCTAAAGTGCACCTTGAGGCTGGGGTGGGAGGCTTGTTTTTCAGTAGATACGTTTTGATTGGCCAGTGGGTCAAAAAGGTTGTTACATTCTCTGAGCCAGGAGAAGGCTATATAAGCCCTGATGTGAGGCTTTGATTTGGGGGCTCACTTTGAGAAGTGTTCTGTGATTTGATCATGTGAGACTCTGGGAAGCTGTTGGTTGTGGAGAACCCCGCCCCCCTCCAGCTTTGAAAAACCCAGATGTTGATTTGGTATGGATGTAATGGTTGGACAGTTTGGAAAGCTGTCTACTTGATCTGTTTCTCTGTCTTGATAATTCTGTCTGTATACTCTGAAGTTCAGGGTGCTGAACTTTTCCCCCTGAACTAGGTAAACGATACATATTTGACTGATTAAAATAAGCTTGTTAACCCATTTTGAATTGCTTTCCTTTATCAAAGCATATCTAAGAACCTGTTTTGGCAGACACCCTGGGGACCCTGGGGTGCTTGCTGCTACAGGTGGTCAGACTCAGAATTCTTTAAAATGGTTCTACCAACATCATGAAACTCCAACAGTTTTTGGGTGGGCAGAGCCCCCACCACAGCAGTTTGGGGCTTCCTTGGAATTAAATGGCAACACTTTTGGCATTTGTCATTTCTGATAGGTGTGAGGTGGCATGTCAGAATTGTTTGAATTTGTATTTTTCTAATTAAAAATAATTTAGAGCATTTCTTTCATGTGACTATAGATAGCTTTCATTTCTTCTTCTGAAAACTGCTTATTTATATGCATTGACCATTTATTAGTTGGGGAATGACTGTTGGTTTTTTTTTTCTTATTTGACTCAGTTCTATACTCAGTATATATTTGAGAAATGAGGTTTTTATCAGAGCAACTTTCTGCAAAAAGTTTAGATGTTACTTCATTGGCTTTGGTAACTTTTAGTAAAATGTAGTTTTCTTCCTTATCTCTTTTAATTAGGTTTGTGTTTCCTTTGTATGATATCATGATTGCTACCCCTGACTTTTTTTAAATTTAGCTAAAAAAATTACCTTCCAGTCCTTTATTTTAACTCTGTGTGTATCTTTTCACTTCAAGTGTGTCTATTGTAAGTAAGATATTGTTGGATTCTAGTTTCTAATCCATTAAGCTATCTGATTTTGTTTTATGGCTGAATTCATCCTATTCACATTCACAGCTATGATTACTGTTTATTTCCCTCTACCTTTTTTCTTCTTCTCATTCTCCCTCTCTCTCTCCCTTCTTCAAAAGTCTATTTTGCTTCTGACCAATATCTCCCTAATTTGCACTCTCTTTTATCACCCCCCCTTTCTCTTATCCCAGTCCCCTTTTATTTTCTTATTAAGTTAGATTTCTATACACAACTAAGGGTGTATGTGTGTGTATTTATTCTTCCCCCTTTGAACCAATTTTTATGAGAGTGAGCCTCAAGCATTGTCTACCACCAATCTTCCTTCCTTCCTTCCACCATAAAATCCCTTCCTTGCATGCCTCTTTTATGTGAGAAAATTTTACCCCTTCAACATCTCCCTTTTCCCTTCTGCCAATGCATGTGTCTCTCTCACAACTTCACTTATTTTTGAGATCATCACAACATTATTGACTCACACCTGGGCTGTCTGTCTATGTAGATAGCTTCTAACTGCCATAATGAAGATAAAGTTCTATATCATCTTCCAATGTGAGATTATAAAGAATATAACTTTATTGACCCTCTTATGATTTCTTTGTTTGTGTGTTTATTTTTCCACGCTTCTCTCGAGTCATGCTTAAATGTCAGATTTTCTATTCTCTGATCTTTTCATCAGGAGTACTTAATATTCTCGATTTCATTAAATATCCATTTTCCCCTTACAGAATTTTACTCAGTTTTTCTGAGAGACTATTCTTGGTGGTAATCCTAGCTCCTTTGCTTTCAGGAATATCATATCACTCTAGTTCTTTAACATGGTAGCTGTGAAATCCTGGTTTAGCCTGACTGTTGCTATACAGTATTTACATAATTTCTTTCTAGATTTTTAAAGTATTTTCTCTTTGACCTGAGAGCTGTGAAATTTGCCAATAATATTCCTGGGAGTTTCCATTTTGGGATCACTTTCAAGAAATCCTCAGTAGATTCTTTAATTTTTATTTTGTTCTCTGGAACTAATAGATCAGGGAATTTTTCTTTAATAATTTCTTGAATGATAAAGTCTAGGATTTTTCTTTGAACATGTCTTTCTTGTAGTTCAATAATCCTTACATTGTCTCTCCTTAATCTGTTTAGAGGTAAATTGTTTTTTCTGATGAAATATTTCACATTTTTAGTGGCTTTTTTTTTAACTTTGTTGTATTGTTTTTTAATCTCTTATGGAGTCATTAGCTTCTATTTGCCCAATTCTAATTTTTAAGGAATTATTTTCTTCAGTGAGTTTTTGTACCTCACTTCTATTTGGCCAATTTTGCTCTTTAAGGAGTCAGTAAATTTTTATGCCTCTTTTAGCATTAGGGCAATTTTGTTTATTAAAATTATATTTTATTCAGTATTTTTTGTGCTTTTTATAAAGCTGTTAATTCTCTTTTCCTAATTTTCTTTCATTACTCTCATTTGTTTTTCCATTTTTTTCTCTACCACTCATCTCTCTCTCTCTCTCTCTCTTTTTTTTTTGCTTTTTAGAGGGGGGAAGGCAGGGCAATTGGGGTTAAGTGACTTGCCCAAGGTCATATGGCTATTAAGGGTTAAGGGTCTGAGGCCGAATTTGAAATCAGGTCCTTCTGACTTCAGGGCCAGTGCTTTATTCACTGTGCCACCTAGCCACCCCAACACTCATCTTTTTCTTTAATGTTTCCAAAAATTCTTTCTGGGTTTGGGTCCAATTAGCATTTTCTTTGAGGCTTTGATTGTAAGTTTTTTCACATTATCTTTTACTGAGTTTATATCTTGGTCTTCCCTGTCACCTTGGTAGCTTTTTAAGTTCAAATTCTTTTTGCTGTTGCTTTTTCTTACTTTCCAGCATATTTCTTGGTTTAGAACAGCCTATTTCTTGACTTTCTTAAAGTTGGGCTTTGCTAATCTGAGGTTAGGGAAGCACTACTCTAAACTTCAGGCTTTTTTTTAAGAGTTAGTTCTGGGGCAGCCAGGTGGCTCAGCGAGTAAGAGCACTGGCCCCAGTGTCAGGATTACCTAGGGATTGAATCCAGCTCAGATACTTAGCACTGCAACCAGAAATAACCTTGAGCAAGTTACTTAACCCCAATTGCTAAAAAAAAGAGTTAGTTCTTATTGTCTGCAAGTTTCTGGTTTTTCTCAGGTGGTGTGATTACTGCTCTCTTGGTCTGTACTCTGGTCTTTACCCAGGAAGGGCACCTGCTCACCTCTAGCCATATGCAATAGTGTATCTTTTGATCTTGGAGGTGAGACCTGGACCCCTGATACCTTATGACCAACCAGAAACACTCCTTTACACCAAGGAACTGTGACACAGAACTGCTTGTGGGCAATAATGTTGCCAATCAATGCCAGCTGTACCTAGTGCTAGCAAACAATCCCCTGTAATCTTTTCATTATCAATTGTCCAATCCTTTACCATCTCTATACTGAGAGCTCCTGAAACTATGCTATTGCAGCCCCCTATAAGGCCCACATCTGGCACTGAGTAATGTGCTACAAATTAGCAATCACGTCACTGTTACAGAACTATCCTGTGGCCCTCACAAATTATTATATTAGAGAAGTATCTCACCCTGGCCTTATGTTGTCTCTGACACTCTAATATTTTATTTGAGATGTTATTTTAAAGTTTTGTGTAGGGGAATATGAGGGAATTCAATTGGGTTGCTACCTCTAATCTACCATCTTGGAGACTGTATTATTTTTATACAGAATGACCTAAGATCCAATGATCAGAATTTTAAAAATGAAGGTGAGTCTACCTAACAAAAATAAAAACAAGAAATTCTGTTCATCAAGAGGATTTTTCCCCAAAATACTATAGTCCCTTTTATGTTTTTCTAAGATTAAAACACAATAAGAAATTATAGGATATATATATATGTATATATATATAACTGAAGCACTATAAAATATGATAGATCTGAAGATTAATTCAACCATATTTTAGTGTCCCACTGAAATGGCATCATACTGGCTTCAGGGTTCTGAACAGAAAGAAGAACAATAATAGGTATTGTCTAATAATTTCTAATTTAAGTACATTGTTATCTCCTAATGTTGCCATGTTTTTTTTACAAGAATTATAACTATCATATAGGCTAATCATACAATGTAAGCCTTTTACTAAAACTTAGTTGTTATGATTCATAGGAAATACTTTGTTCTGCAATATTTACACAAATACTATTATATATTGAATAGAATGTATCCTTATTTTGGAATATGAAGTCCTGAACTCAAATAGCTTTAGGCTCTGAAACCATAAAGGAAAAGAAAAGAAATAGAAAGGGAAGGGAAGGGAAAACAATATGGCATGAAATGAATCAAAATATGCATTTGAGACTTTTGTCTCAACCATTTCTATGCTGCAGATCAAAAAGGAGTCACATAGGGTTAAAACCAGTAAATGGGGTCCCTAGAGTCAATAGGAATTTAGGGGAAAAGGAAAAGAACCTTATATTTTTTGAACCAGAAACAAAGGAAATACACAAACACACACACACACACACACACCAATTCATTAAAATGAATCACCTAACAATATTACAAGACTTTAAAAACTAATTCACCGTGTTCCCAAAGCATAGGCTGATGATGACTCTCAAAATGCAGCTCAACCCCACCACCTCCACTTATACACCCTTCATTTTATTCACATGAGTTAATTGAGGACCACAATCAAATTACAAAAGCACATAATATATGTCAGGCACTATCGTTTGTTTTACTTCATTCTTTTTTTGGGGGGGGGCTTTATTTTGGAGGGGGGAAGGCAGGGCAATTGGGGTTAAGTGACTTCCCTAAGGTCACACAGTAACTGTTAAATTTCTAAGTTCAAATTTGAACTCAGGTCCTCCTGACTCTAGGTCCAGTCCTCTATTTACTGAGCCATCTAGCCACCCAATTTGTACTTCATTCTTGAAGAAGACGAAGTGACAATTAATATTTAGTTAAGTTTCAATGTGTTCGACTATGGTTAATCAGACCAATATGAGCTTGGAATTCTCTACCACAGGACAGGCACAAATAGTCTTTGTTAACATTTGGGGTGGATACTCCAAATTTGCACATCCTGTATTTTCTTTGAGCTCTTTCAATTCTCCTTTGTTCATAGATCACAGTACCTTCTCTTATGCGGGCATGCCATGCTGAGCAGTCCTGTGCCAGTGTCTCCCATGTCACACAATCAATTCCAAAGTTCTTAAGAGAGATCTTGAAAGTACTCTTATATCGCTTCTTCTGACCACCATGTGAATGCTTGCCCTGTGTGAGTTCTCCATGAAGTAGTCTTTTTGGTAGGCTCACGTTTTGCATTCAAACAACATGAACAGTCCATCAGAGTTGCATTCTCTGAAGCAGAGTTTGAATGTTTAGCAGTTTATTTTGGGTCTGGGACCTTAGACTGCCAGGTGATCTTTAGAATCTTCCTAAAGCAATTCAAATGGAAGAAATCCAGTTTCCAGGCATGGAGCTGGTATATTGTCCAGGCATACAACAATGTGGTCAGCACAATGGCTCTGTAGATCTTTAGTCTGGTAGTCAGTCTAATAGCTCTTCTCTCCCATACTTGCCTTCAGAGCCTCCCAAATATGAACTAACTCTGGCAATGCATGTGTCAACCTCATTATCAATGTGTACATCCCTGGAAAGTACACTACCAAGGTAAGTGACCTTATCCATGACATTCAAAACTTCTCCATTTGCTGTAACTGATGGTTCCATGTATTGATGGTGTGGTGGTGGCTGATGAAGCACCTGTGTTTTCTTGGTGTTAATCGCTAGGCCAAAGTTAGCACAACCAGCAGAGAATTGATCCATACTTTGTTGCATCTCAGCTTCAGAGGCTGCACTGAGGTCACAATCACCCGCCAACAGAAAATCATGCAGCAACATACCCTCCAATTTGGTCTTTACAATTTGAAAAATTTACCATCATTGTGGTAGCTAACCTTGATGTTGTATTCATCCTCATTGAAAGCAATATGGCTGAAAACATCATGCTAAAAAGCATGGGAGTAAGTATTCAGCCTTATTTCACTCCACTGGTGCCTGGGAAAATAGTAGAACATTGTCCATTATCTAGAATCTAGGCAAGCATGCCATAATGAAATTGAAGTACAATGCTGATGAACTTCTCATGCCAACCACATTTTGACATAATTTTCTATGTTGTATATGAATGTTGTATGTTGTATACAGGACTCTGTACTTCTCCTGGCATTTTTTTCTATACTATACTAGGTGCTAGAGAGGTAAAGATAAAGCCTCTACTTCAAGGAACTTACATCCTACAAGAGGTTAACAGGTAAGTGTACTATATACATACCCACATACATGTATGTGTGTGTATGCAAAGAAATTTTAGGGGTGGCCACACATGTGGTAGTATACTCTTCTAATCCCAAGACTAAAGTTGATGGTTCTCCTGAGCTCAGGAGTTTTAAGATACAATGGGCAAAGCTATTTGGTGCCCACACTAAGTCAGACATTGTTGTAAACCCATGGAAGCAGGGCCCACTGGGTTACCTGAGGAAGGAAAAACCAACCCCAGTCAGAAATAGAGTAGGTCAATGTTCCTTTGCAGATCAATACTGGAATCTGACTCTTGAGTAGTCACTGAACATTCAGTCTTAAAAAAAATATTGACAACAGCAACTCATGGGGTAAGAGGTGGAGAACACTAACATTTCGTAAGGATTCCTGTAGGAGATAATTCCTGACCTGTGTTTTGAAGGAAACTGGGTACTCTATGAGGCAGAGTTGAGAAAGGAGAACATTTCAATCATGGGGACCAGATAGCCTAAACAAAAAGATATGGAAGCATGGGAATACAAAGCAAAACGAAACAAAAAATACAAATAAAGTGACTTGTCCAACATCACATGAAAGTTTTTGGTAAAGCCTCAGCAGCCTTCTAAGTCCCAGTTCAGTGCTCTTTCCATTTCCCCTGACTCTTTCTATGACAGAGTTCCATTATCCTGTGGTCTCTAGTTACTACCTTGCTCCTGCCTGTCTACATTTGGAACTCTTTTTGCTGACCTCTGTTAGCATCACATGTAGGCTCACATATGCTCTCTCTTCAGTCTGCTCTAGTCCAAATCCACCCACTTCCAGTTTGAAATAAAACAAATAGTTTTGATTTCCAAAACACATGGTAAAAAGATCAAGCACAGCATAAACAGTGTCAATAAATGATGTTTTATTTACTATGTTAAAGTTACTTTGGGCATCCTCTATCACATCATTTATTAATGATTGAAATTAAGGAGAAAATAATGAAAATAGCTGGTACTGAATTCCAGTTGTACAGCCAAAGATCAATGACTGCCAACTATATGTCTCCTAACATGGGTTTATCCCACATAGTAACTAAGCTCTTTCTGGGATGAAATGTGCTAATTTTCAAAATACCCAATATCCTTTAGGACTAAAGATAAGGATCAACTCGCCTAAGAGAAATAATGTTACTTGGGAAATTATGATCTTGGAATACAAATTACCCATTGGCACTTTAACTTAGAGTATAGAAGGCAAGGGCTCTGACTTTCTGGGATCTGAGAATACTACCTATGCTCAGACTGCTAATTTAAGCCTAATTCAAGGGGTTCCATAAGGGGTAGAGTTTTCTAGCCAGACCAAACTTAGAGAAAGTGCCTTATTCATTAAAAAACACACCATAACCTATCCTTGCCAGGTGTGTGAATTCACCTAGTGGATGATAGTGGAAGAAATTTGATTTCTTCCTTTGGTCCTTTCAGTGATCTGTGCCATCCCCTACAATAAACATCTCACTATTGGCCAGCAGTTGTTAGTGCTCCCACCTCAAGCTGTCCTATAATTACCTTGTATTTCTTTTGTATTTATTTAATACAACTTATTTTAACTCAATACAAGTTGTTTTCCCCCCAGGAGAATATGAGCCCCTTGAGGACAGGAACTGTTATCTTTTTGTTCTAGTGACTCAGAGCAGAAAAGTTTTACAAATAATTGGTGAATTGAGTCATGGTGGATTTCACACAGGTCCCTTACTCACTCCCCTACTCCCCCAAACTCTCCTTCACCATTTCACAGTTTAAAAAAAAACTTTTTTTCCTACTTAATAAAGCACATTTTATAATGAGGTGATATATTTTGAATTCAGGTTTAAGAATTTTAGAGCAAGAAGAGACTTTATAAATTATATAACACTACCCCCCCCCTCCCACTTATTCTACAGACAAGGAAACTGCGGCTTAGAGTTTACAGGTGACTTGCCCAAGGTCACACAGTAAGAAGAATTACTTACTATGCTTTGAAGTTGACCAGTATTCTCACTACATCTTACCACACAGACTTTGATCAAATGGGTAGAATGGCATTAAATAGGTACAAGGTGGCCATCAAAATGATTTTTAGCTCTATTACTTATAATGAAGAACTTCCCTAAGCAGTGTGAGGGGAAGGACGCTCTAGAAAAAGAAACATCCAAAAATATCCCTGAAACCAAAAGGTCAGAGTTTATGTCCCAAAAGCACAGTGATGAAGGGACTGTTTGTCCATGGGTCTTTACCACAGACCTTAAGCAAAGTTACAATTACTGGTTAAAGCAAATGTTAGCATTGTAATGATTTTTCAGGTACTGATTTCAAAGTACTGATGAAAATGAAAATGGGGATAAGATGTGAACTCTCAAAAGGAAAAGACCATATCTTTGGGATCTGAACCCCCAAAAGGAAAAGCCCTTGGACTTTCCTACATGGTCCAGGTCCCTGGTATTCACCTGGAGCAATCAGCCCTTCCCGGTTAATTAACTTCCCTTTCACTGTTTGCATCAGGCCCCACCTTGACTCTCTTAATTCCATATAGACCATTTCTGTGTTCCCACAGAGATATACCACTATTTAAAAATTCATGTTGCCTCCATTAAGGTACTCAGATTCCTTAAGAGTCTAACCAATATGGTGGGCTTTTAGAATCACGCCCACCCTTTATAGATGTTCTAATAAACCTTCTCTTTGACTGAAAGAAGACTTGGGTGAAATTCACTCAAGGTAGGCCCTGTGTGTCACTATGTTCGGGTTCTAGCACCCCTAAACATCAGCAATACTATACACATTTGCCTACTGTCATTGGCCCTTGTCAGGCAGTTCTGAACATCTATATAGACTAAAGTGAGAGAGCTCAAGCTCAAGACTTCCTGTTCAAAAATTCTTACAAAACCTACAGATAATGACAACTTTTATAAACACATTCTTCATGTGCAAGAGGATTGAATGTTTTACAATTTGACAGTAATGCTAAGAATCTTATGCTGCATTTTATGAAAAGAACTTTTTTGCCTTCAAACCAGTCATTTGAAGTAGGTTAGTCCCAGTCTTGTGAATGGAGAAGCAGAATTCAGAGTCTTCCCAAGTACAGTCAGAAAAAGTCAGGTAGATGGAAATATAAAATATATATTTATGCCAACCATTCTGGAGAGCAATTTGGAACTATGTCCAAAGGGCTTTAAAACTGCATACACTTTTATCCAACAATACCATTGCTAGATCTGTATCCCAAAGACATCCACAAAAAGGTAAAAGTCAAAAATATCTATAGCATCACTTTTTGTGGTGGATAAGAATTAGAAATTGAAGGGAAGCCCATCAATTGGGGAATGGCTAAACAAGCTGTAGTATATGACTATAAAGGAATATTATTGTGATATAAGAAATGACAAGCAGGATGATCTCAGAGAAACCTAGAAAGACCCACAAATCCTGATGTATAGGGATATGAACAGAACCAGGAGAACATTGTACACAGTAACAGCATATTGTTCAGTGAAGAACTGTGAATGACTTCGCTATTCACAGTAATACAATGATCCAATACTATGTCAAAGGACTAATGATAAAGCATACTATCTGCCTCTAGAGAAAGAACTGATGTTGTTTGAATGCAGTCTGAAGCATGCTATTTTTTTACTTTATTATTTTTTTCTTTTGTTTCAGTCTTCTTGGTCAAAATTACTAATAAAGAAATGTTTTTCCATAATTTCACATGTATAACCTGATTGCTTACCATCTCAAGGAGTGGGTGGAGGGAGAGATAGAATTTGGAACTCAAAACTCAAGAAAACTTTACAAAAATGTAAAAAAGACACATCACAATTGCTAATAGGCAAAAAGAAGAGCTCGATGGATTAGCTCAGATATACCAGACATCATATTGCTGCAGTTTCATGGTTTCTTGCAGTGGGAACATTTATTGAGAGTGATACTCTCAGAATTGGGCTGGATTCCAAGATGAACTAGTAACTTAGTAAGACAAGACAGGCAGTTTTATTGCATAATGATGCTGATTATACAACAGAAATTGTGAATATAAAAAATTAAAGTAAAGGTTTGTCAAGGAATTAGATAATAGGGGAGGGATCTGTTAAAGGATTAGGTAATAGGGGAAACGGCACATGTGACTTCCCTTAATGCATAGAGAAAAACTCATTTGGGGGGTATGCTTGTATGATAATGATATTATAATAAACGTCTCTACATCATAAGTTCACTCTAGGCCAATTCTTTACTAGTACTGTGGAGGTGCCTGCTTAGGGAAACGTCCCTTCTATCGTTTTGGGGTCTGCACCCTTCTAGGACATTCTGGTGCTGCTGCTTTCTGATGGTCTGATTATTATGGTCTAGTCTGAGACTAGATGGATGTGATTGTGGTGTGTGTGTGTATAGATGTATACACACGTATATGCATATGTGTGTGGGGGGGGATATATAATATGTCTTCAACATGGATTTGAAGTCCTTCCATAATCCACTGTCACTCTACCTTTCCAGACCCGTTTCATATGACTGCACATCACATACTTTGTGTAAGAGACAATTAAAATACCAGCTACTTATGGAGCTCAAAATATATCTTCTGCTGGAATTTCCATCTCTTAGTCGAGTGCATGTGCACTAGCCAATTCCCATCCAGAGAATGTATTTCCTTCCTTTTCTTGGAAGGCTCCGATTAGATGGGTCTCCTCTGTTAAAGGCTAACCTAATCTCAATTTGTTAATGGTCCCACATTCCTAAATTTACTTTGCATTATACATATTTGTGTATATCACATATATATGCATATATGTCTATACATACATACATACATACATACAGATAGACATATCTCAAATCAAATGTAAGTTCCTTTTTTCCGTCTTTATGTACCCAGTGCCTAGCACAGTGCCATGAACTGGCAGTGGTGGGTCCTTAGTAAATGTTCATTGAATAGAAGTGTCATTGAATAGTGGAATGGACAAAATGCTAGCACTGGAATCAAATGCCAGAGTTCAAATCTTCATGATACTGCTAATTATTTTTATAGCCTAAGGCATCAGAATACCTCATTGTAAATTAAGAAGTTGGCCTAGAAAAGCTCTAAATCCTTCTTTCTAGCTCTAAATCCTATGATCCTATAATTTCAAGCTAGGTGAGGGTACATTTTTTGATCCTTCCATTACTCATCCTTTCTAGTAGCATTGTGTCTGAGTGTCTTCACCACCCCAGAATGATGTTTTTTGAACTAGGTAAAGAGGCCATTTTCTGCTTTATTTCTTACTTAGCATTATTCACTGAATGGATGTTGCCTTAGTCAAACAGACCTGGGCAAGATGTTAGCTTTAAAGGGAGAGGGTACATTGAGGACCTCTCCAGTCATCTCAATCCATATCTTGCCACTGGGCCCCGATGACTCTGGAAGACAGAGTTAGGCCAGTGATTTTGCACAGATCTCCCGCCCCCCTTAAATCCAATTCACTTACATGCCATGGCATCACCATAATGTCATGGTCTTCTTAGAAAATGAAGGACAAACAACAACAGCCTGATCACTTTTTTACTAGAGGTCACTTACTAAACTGTAAACTCCAGGATGGTGGGAGTAGAGCAGAAACTATGTCTTATTTATCTCTTGACTCATTAAGTGATTAATAAATGGTTATGAAATGAATGACTGAACATTCCTGTAATCTCTTCCCAGACATCTCAAATTATAGGAATTTCCAGGAGGTGATGTGTTGTTTGCAAAGAGAACTAGAGTAAGAGTGTACATAGAAGGGGCGGCCAGGTAGCACAGCGAGTAAGAGCACCGGCTCCAGTGTTGGGATGGCCTGGGGATCGAATCCAGGATCAAACACTTAGCACCCACCCAGAAACACCTGGCTGTGTAACCTTGAGCAAGTTACTTAACCCAGATTGCTTAAAAAAAAAAAAAAAAGAGTGTACAGAGAATGAAATTCATATCCTGGTTCTGCCAATAACTCACTATGTAACCTTGGGCAAATCAACTCCCTAAACCATGGTTTATGCATTTGAAAAACTAAGAGTTTAGATTAGGTGACCTCTAAGGAATCTTCCTGCTAAAGCTGGAGTCACATTTGGTTATTCTGGATTCTGACTGCATGTCTGCTAGGAAAATGTCCTACAATGCTATTAATGGGCAGTATATCTAAAATATCTTCATTCCAACTTATTAAGAACATATTTAATTCTTTCTGTCTATAGGAAGGGTTCTAATAAGCTCAATCCTATGCTACAAAAGTAACAAAATGAGATTTGTAAAATCAGAGTGAGGAGTGAAGTAATACAAATGCAAGTTAGTGAATAGGAAATCATCTTTTTTTTTTTTTATTTTTAAGCAATCGGGGTTAAGTAACTTGCTCAAGGTTACAGGGCCACTTATTTCTGGGTGTGGTGCTGAGTGTCTGAGCACGGGATTCGATCTCCAGGTCGTCCCAACACTGGAGCCGGTGCTCTTACTCGCTGAGCCACCTGGCCGCCCCAAGGAAATCTTTTTAAAGGACTATAAGGGAGTGAAGAGATCTACAATTTGCTTTAATTCTGTACTTACTTATATATTTCAAATTCTCCAAAGCCTTCACAGAGATGTTTTAATGACCTTGAAAGAGAGCAGCTCTTCTGATGAAATACTGAATTATAAAGCTCCTTGCAGAAAATTTGTATGCACAAACCTTTTTTTTTTAAATACTCAACCTGAACAAAAAGTTTTCTCACTGCATCTTTAGATAATCAGGTTTTTTAAGCCCTATATAAATATGGGGGATTATTGTATTTATTATCAAATGCCACAATAGCCATTTATCCAATTCCACTAAAAGCATAGCATTATGACTTTTGCAACTAAACATAAAGAAATCTTCACCCTGATACCTTTTGCTGCTGAAAGAAGTTTCCCTGCACCAGAACTTTAAGAGTGTAATAATAGTACTGTTATTAATGATAATTGCACGTAATCTACCAACTGGCAATTTCTTTTTCCTGATTTTCATTCCCTGACTTCCATATTCTGAATTTAATCTTTTTCTCAATCCATTTCTCAAATTCAAATTATTATCACTATTTAGCATTATTTTGTGTTTCACATGAAGGGCAAAAAGCCAAGGGCTCTGCTTTTACAGGGAGAATATGGTTCAAAGAAATGAACCATAAACTTCAAAATATTTTTTCTTTGGTGTCAGGAAGGACTTAACTAGTTCTCCCCTTTGATATCTACTCTCTTTTGACCATGGTCAAACTACAGACTTTGTGAACCTCAGTTTCCTACTCTATAAAAATAGCATAACTTCAACCAAAAACTACCTCTCAGGCTTGTTGCAGGGCTCAAATAACTTTTAGCAAGTGAAGTAGTTTGCAAATATTAATGCATTTCCAGGTAGTCTTCATATCAAAGGAAATATGAGTACCATATATCTAGCCATAGGAATGAGAATGCCTTATAAACGTTTTTAAGGTTTATATTATAAGTCAATATAGTCCCCTCTCCTATATAAAACTAAATAATTACATTTTTATAGATATTTTTTGCATGCATCTAGTTCAAATAATGCAAATGTTATTCCCAGAAAATATTTCATACTGTATTCTCTCTGGTATATTTGTATAAAAAGAGTCATGCCTTAGTCCCCTTGTCTTGCTTCACTGATTCCATTATAAAGACCACATTCTTATCTTCCAACACTAAAGCAACCACATACATTACAGTGGATGAAAATCTGGCCAATTACACATTTTCACAGTCCTACTATTAAGTTTCAATTGCTCAATTCTTGCATAACAAGAACTATTAACATAGCTTATCATGTACTGTGCCCATATTGAATTTCCATCTAAGGAGTTATTTAATAATAGCATTGAAATAAAAAATGAAATGTACAGGTCTTGCACAATATCAATGCCTTTACATGCTCTGCAGTCTGTAATAGACTATTAGATAAAAGATAGAAATGTATTCTAGAAGACGTGGCCCAATGGCAGCATATAAAGGGCATAACTTTATTCTTGCTGCTGGAAGAATGTCTCTTTAGAAAAGAATTGGAGTCTTCGAAGATCATAAGACATATTCTTCTGTAGTTGACTCAGTGTTCCTGTGTCCTAATATTAAAGGAAAGCCTAAAATTCCCAGGGAACATGTAGAACGAAGTCCAATGAGATAAGTTCTTAGAAAAGTTGAAACAACTAAATAAAGATAAGGTATTTTATTGTGATTACAACATACTGGGAAAGGGAAAGATGACAGGAAGAAGAGAAAAGAAATATTTCTTAGTAATATTAATATGCATGCAAGTGTAATCTTTCAAGGATAATCCTACATCCTTCAAGATTTCAAAAGGCAAAAGGAGCCACCTACCAATAAAACAAACAAATTACAAGTTATTTAAGGGAACTCACGTATGAACATACATGTATAGCATATGAATTTACATAGAGGGATGGTATGATGTCCCAAATAGATAAACAAGTTTTCTTATGTAAAATTTAAGTTTGACCTTAGATTGGACTATTAGTTTTATTCATTTTCACTGTCATTCCTGCCTTTTGGGGGAAGAAGAAATAGTGTTGTCAAGAAAAATAAATAACATAATTATTTGAGTTGAACTAAATTTAATAAGATCTTTCCTAGTAAAAATTTTATATAGTACTTTCAGGCTCCACCCTTTCCATTTCCTGGGATGCATTACCCCCTAATCTCTACCTGCTAAAGGAATTTATTCCTTCTTTTTCTTTTCTTTTCTTTTCTTCCTTCAAGGCTTAGTTCTGGGGCCTCCTTCTTGGTGAAGCCTGTTCTGATTCACATCCATAAGGGCAGCTAATGACACTTGGTCTATCTTCCTTCTCAAATTAGTTTTTATCATGTTTATCATTATCTCAACAATGCACCAATACTAGTAGAAAATAAACATCTTGATCATAGAGATTGTTTCATTTTTGTCTTTGAATTACCAGCACCCTCTGAATACTATGCTGGAAAGCATACAATAAATACTTAAAATTACAAAAAAGTTTTAGAATTTTTTAATATATTGAGGTAGCTATATATATATATATATATATATATATATATATATATATGTATTTATATCTATATATATATATATATATGTAAAATAAGATACAAATACCAGTCCATTAGAAGCATTTATTTAGTGCTTTCCACATCCTAGGCACCAGAGATATTAAGGCATATGAAGTTATCCCCACCATATTGAGAGAGACAGCATGTTTGTGGGTATATATGTGTGTGTGTGGGGGGGATGTATAGTGTGTGTGTGGGGTGAGGTTGCAGGGTGGGGGTGGGGGTGTGTGTACAAAATAAATACAAGGCCATTTTTGTAGGGTAGACAATAGTTGCTAGATGCATTAGAGAAGACTTCATATAAAAGGTGATAGTTGAGTTTTGAAGGAAGCAAAAGATTCTAAGGGACAAAGGGAATGTGGATATACATTCCAGACATGAAGAACAATAAAGGAATGCATAGAGATGGGGAATATAGTTACATTTTTAAAGAATCTTTTCCCAAAGAGTTCCCACTTTAGGGGTATAGCCTATATTCTTGGGAAAACTATTTTTAAATAAAACAATGTCTGTTCATACACACCAAGTAACACGTATACAACTTTAAAGCAATGCCTTACAAATACTAACTGTGCTTAACAAAATAGTAAAGTCCATTAACAGTTCTCAATATTGTTCACTTTGTCTGCCAACCTCAAAAGATCAGTCACATATGGAAAGGCAGTAGCAGCTTGCTGGGCAAGATTCTGTGTCAACAGGTGCCATAAGGGTCATAGGAGACCTCAGCTCCAGATTTAATCCACGCCCTATCCTTAGCTGCTTTAGATCTATGACTAGCAGCTCACTAGCTTCTCGAAGTGGTTCAGAAACTCTCTCTACCTGGACATCAAATTTTTAGCATGGTTTTTAATTGTTGCTTAATTACTATAAATTTATAGTTCTCTTTATCTTGAAACCTCCTCCATGGGTCCAAACAAGAGATTCTACCTAACATGCTGTTGACCTTCCCCAAGGACTTTAGTATCAATACAATTCTAGAACCTCTCTGTTCTATTTCCCTCTCAATCACTACTAGACCATCCCAACTACTTTTATGCTTTTAAAAATGTCTTTTATGACTTTTTGTACAGCATCAGAAATGTGAAGCTTATGTTACTAAAATTCATTATATATATATATATAAATAACTAAAGATTTCCCTCTTAATTCTAGTACCTTCCCCCTGTTAATTATTTATAATTTATGGTTTCTGTAGCTTGTTTGTGCATATCTGTATGTTATCTCAACCATTAGATTATGAACACCCTGAGGACAGGGTCTCTATTTTGCATTTCTTTGTATCTCCAGTACTTTTTACAGTGCCTCACAATTAGTATGGGTTTAATGAATGCTTCTTGACTTATTGACACTGGAAATACCCTCAATCCCTGTGGCAGGTTCTTCCCAGAACCTCCATTTCAATGATGATGCCCAGGCCGAACATGTTTTCATACCTCTCTAGGCTGTACTTTTATATATATATATATATATTTCATTTCTAATTTAGGGAATAAAGCAAGCATTTCCATAACATAGTATAATTTTTAAAAATGTGATTGCATATGAAACTGTGAATTTATTGTGTATATAACTTGCTTTTCTTTTCCCACTCCTGACCCTTTGGGACATCAGGCACCTACATATCTTTCATTCTCCCTTCCAATTATCACCTTCCTTTTATGTTTTCTTCTCCCATTGGAATATAACCTCCTTGTAGGCAGAATAGTTTTTCTTATGTGTTCAGTCTTAGAATTTTAATAAATATCAAACAACTAATTAACAAGTATTTATTAAGCTTCTTCTGTGTCAGCTGCTGTGCTGGGCACTTGGAACAACAAAAAACAACAAAAATTAAACAGTTTGTGTCTTCATGGAGCTTACATTATCAGAGCAAGCAGCATGCATGTAACATTCAGCTCACACTTGTAGCTGATTTACCATTACATATGCTAACTAGTGTGATGGAAACAGAAATTGTTTGCACTTCTCAATGAACACAATCAAACTTTATTAATCAAAGCAAGCAGATAATAACCCTCTGAAAACAAACCTGACAATTTTTACAGGACTAGACAAGGTTCTCTCTCTGTACTCCCTCCCCATGTGGTTATCTGGCAAATCTCCCTCAGATAATCAACATTGTCCTCAAGGCAAGTTAGACTGCTTGACTGTCAAGTGTTGGGAGTGCAGGAGCAAGGCCTGGTCATACTCTAGGAGAAGCCTGATGGCTGAGGTCTTAGCTGGCTTTCTTATACTTGACCTATGGGTGTTCCTAAGTTGTTGACCATATAATCTGACTAATAGTTTACTTCAAAATTACTATAAACATTTTCCATATAATTTTTCATTTGGTGATCTTTCTTATCAGAGGTTCCTCATATGTTTACCAGTTGTTTAAGAAGAAACATATGTTGTTTACCACATCAAGCCATGCAGGTTTTGCTTATTTTGGAAAAACAATTTATAGAAAAGCAACTTAATTGAAATAGCACAATGACAAATTACAGGTTAAAAATGAAATCAATTATGACAAATTGATAAACTATCTCATTAAGGTACTAAGACTTATTCGTACTATGGTCAACATATAGAATTATGTACAAAATAAATATAAGGAAAATTTGCCATCAGTTTTAAATAACTGTCTCTTTAGCAAACAATTATGTTTAGGGAAAGGCTTCTTTCTCCTAGGTGAAGTCAAAGAGTGGGGGCTTTTAGTCCCTATTCAAATTGTAACCAAATCAAATCTCACTAACAAAAAGGGACACCACTACAGCAGTTGTTTAAAAAGAAGAAAATATCTTTATTAAGGCTTTATTCAGACTACAAAATCAGAAAATTGCTTGACTGAAAAGGGATCAGTCTGAATTTTAAAAGGAAAATTAAGCATAAGACCACAGTTGCCCCATTTATCACTGTAAAAAAAAAAAGGTTATTTTAGCAAAGTAATGGAGACAATGACCTTGTTTCCCTTCAAAGCATTGATTGAGTCACTTTGCAAATTCAGTCAACTTCATTAACACCACCAAAAAGTCTGGTTAATATTTAGCAGATTTCTTGAAGTGGGCTAGTCTTACTTATCCACACACTCTACACTAAATTGTCCTTTGCTTTTGGAAGAGATACCTATATCAAGAATCTATAAATAAAGACCCATCACCTCTAAAAAGGAGAAGTTTTAAGCAAGTTTGAAAGGGGAAAGAAATCTTTGTCCCTGTTCCTCTCTGTGTTTGCATCTGTCTGTCTGTTTCTCTATCTTTCTGTCATTCTCCCTCTCCCACCCAAATATCCCCTTAAATTCCAAGTTCATCTAAAGAGAGAAACTCTTCTGCTTCAAGGCAAGACTTTTTTTTAATTTTGGTGATCTGCTGAATTATCTCTTCCCAATTAGGTTTTATAGTTGATTCCCTTTGGAAGGCTTCCCATACATAATGAAAAGCTAATAAAAGTAGCAGATAATTCCCTTCTACTTTGAAAACATAGTGCAGGGTTTGGGTTGTTTTTTTGGTTTGTTTGGGATATATTCTTAGAGTTTTGGTAAATCCATCTCTTAGCTAATACATTAGATTCCTAGGAGCACATTTTTAGTAATACTACTCACAAATGTTTTATGTCAGGATAGCTTCCAATCTCACTGGTGCCATGGACAATATGTCCATAGGGTGTTCTGAATGTTTTTTTTTTTGTTTTACTACCTTATTGACTTACTCCCAACTCTAATCATTTTACTTCTCTTACCCTTATTCTTTCCACTAGAAGAATAAAATAGTATTTTCAATATAAGTGACAGGTGGACTGTTTGGTTTATGTAAATGATATACCTAAGGCAGCTAATACAAAGAAGGCTGGCTGAACAAAAGCTTCTTAAAAGCAAGGGTCATTTCATTGTGTCTTTGTATTTCCAAGGTTTCACTGAGAGGGTTACCTGGTATTGTGAGCAGAGAGAAGGTCCAGGAGTCAGGAAGGCCTGAGTTCAAGCCCTGTCTTTAAAACATACATTGGCTATGTGAGCCTGATGTAAATTTAGTCTCTCAATATTCCCTCTTCTCTACTGACCCTTCACTATATAACATTATAAATTGAAGAACTGATGCTTTGGAGGGAGTTTCTTCACTAAACATTCCCAAAATGCCTATAATGAGCCCAAGATATCAATAAGAGTGCCAGTGAAATGACAGTTCCAGTTTTTTTTTAATCCCTTTTTGCTGGGTACAAAGCTTGTAATTAATATTCGATCATTTGAAGTTGTCAAGAGTTTCTTGAGCATCTAAGGAATGTCCAGCAGGGTGGTAGTCATTGGATCATGGGGATTTTTAACTTGGGGACTATGACCTTTTAAAAATATATTAAAAAAATATTCTGGGGATAGAGCCAAGATGGCAGAGTAAAAGCAGGGACTCACCTGAGATCCCCCACAAACTCCTTTAAATACTTCTAGAAAGTGAACCTTAACAAATTCTATAGTAGAGAGATAGAGAGGGACAGATTTCCAGTACAAAGCAACCTGGAAGGCTGACAGGAAGAATCTGTTGTACAGGGTTGAGAGAGGAGCAGAGTCTAGAAGACAGGCTGCATCGGTGCAGACTTGACCATAGCAAAGTCAGAAGAGACCCCACCAGACTGAATCAATGGCAGCAATGATGATTCCCAGACCTCTCAGCACAAGATGGGCGTTGGTTCCAATGGGATGAAAGAGAAGCATAGACCTGTGCAGGGCCTGAGGCAGTAGCAGCAACTGTTCCTGGGCCTATCAGCCCACAGACTGAATGTTTGAAAGTCACCTATTTAAACTTCTAGAAGTCAAGATGGTGGAGGAAGCAGTAAGTCACTCTCATCCTCCATTGTTGACCTTGAAAAACCCAGAGAATATTGCCCCAGGAAAAGTTCTAGAATAGTGGAGTCAGCAGAAAGACAGGGAACAGTAGGCTTATAAATTGAGAGGCTAGGGGGATTAATGGGAAAGGTCCCTCTTGCTGTGGCTGAAGGGGACCAGTACAGGATGGGAGGCATTCCAGCAAGTCAGCACCCTACCTCAGCAGACCAGTGGGAGATCATGAGCACCAGGGTGAAGGAGCAGGCAACCATCAACACCAGCCACCTCCACTAGCTCCAGGTCAGCATGAGGTAAACTACCAGACCACTTCAGCATCTAGTTGCCAGCCCCGAGGCCCCAATACAGAAAACCAGTAAACAAGCCCCTAACCCCCAGCATAAAAAGTGTGGGACAGTGCCCTAAGGGACCCAGAAGCAGAGATAAAATTAAAAAAAAAACAGAAAAAAAGGCAAACAACATAGAAAAGAATCACAAAACAAAAATCAATGACCATAGAGAAATATCTTGGTGACAGGGAAAATTAAAATGCAAATTCAGAAGAGGACAACATTGTAAATATACCCACGTCTGAAACCTCAAAGGGAAATATGAACTGGTTTCAAGTTCAAAAAGGTTTCTTGGAAGATTTCAAGAAGGATATTAAAAGTCAAATAAGAGAGGTAGAAGAAAAAATGTTGTAGCCAAATTCCAGAATTATCAGATAAAGGAGAAAATACTGCAAGCAGCCAGAAAACAAAACAAAACATTTCAAATATAATGAAACCAATGTCAGGATTACACAGGATCTTGCAGTTTCTATATTAAAACACTGGGGGGTTGGAATATGATATTCCAGAAGGCAAAGAAGCTTGAATTAAAACCAAGGATCAACTACCCAGTGAAATTGAGCATAATCATTAAGGGAAGGATATGGACATTCAATGAAATAGGGGACTTTCCAGGCTTTTCAGATGAAAGACTAGAGTTCAACAGGAAATTTAATTGTGAAATAAAAGAATCAAGAGAGGTATAAAAAGGTAAAAAAAAGGAAAGTGGAAAAAAACAAAAAGCAAAACAGGTTATTCAATAAGGAAAATGTTACATCCCTACATGGGAAGATTATACATACATTATATATATATATATATATATATATATATATATATTTCTTGAAAGCTGTGTCTTTATTACATCATATAGAAGGGAAATACATAGACAGAGGGGGGAAGTTTAAGTTGATTTTGATGTGATGATAAAATTAAGTGCAGAAAAAAATTGCAATGGGGAACAGAAAAGGAGGAGGCAGAAAGGGTAAATTATATCACATGAAGATGCACAAAGATATATTATAGTAAAGGGAAAGAAGTGAGGGTGATGAGCATTATTGGAACTTTAAGTTCATTGGATTTGGCTCAAGGAGGGAATAACATACTCAGGTATAGCAATCTAACTTGCCCTATAGGGAGTTGGAAGGGAAAGAAGAAAGAAATTGGAGGGAAGGATAGTATTAAGGAACAAGGGAAAGGCAACGGAGGGGGACTGATAGAAGGGAGGATAGATTAAGGGAGATTGTGCTCAAAATTAAACTCTAGTGAGGAGGGAAAGGAAGATAGGAGAAATGAAAGCATAAACAGGTGGGGGGATAGGATGGAGAGAAAGACACAATTAGTAATCAAGGCTTTAATTGTGAATGGGATAAACTTTCCATAAAATGGAAGTGGATAGCAGAATGGATTAAAAATAAAAATCCTACAATATGTTGTTTACAAGAAACACATTTGAAACAGGGGGATACATACAGGGCAAAGGTAAAAGGCTGGAGTAGAATATATTATGCTTCAGCTGAAGTAATAAAAAAATGCAGGGGTAGCAATCCTGAACTCAAACAAACAAAAAAAAAAAAGCAAAAATAAACCTAATTAAAAGAGATAAGGAATGGGCGGCCAGGTAGTACAGTGAGTAAGAGCACCAGCTCCAGTATCAGGATGACCTGGGGATCAAATCTGGGCTCGGATACTTAGCACCACACCCAGAAATAACTGGCCGTGTAACCTTGAGCAAGTTACTTAACCCTGATTGCTTTAAAAAAAAAGAGAGATAAGGAAGAAAAATATGTCCTGCTAAAACACTATCAACAATGAAGCAAAATTGTTACAAAACATATATTCAATTAGTGATATAGCATCCAATTTCTTAGAGGAGAATTTAAGGGAGTTACAGCAAGAAATTAACAGCAAAACTATACTAGTGGGGGACCTCAATCTCCCCCTCTCTAAACTAGATAAATCTAATAAAAAAATAAACAAGAAAGAAGTTAAGGTGGTAAATAGAATTTTATAAAAGTTAGATATGGTAGATCTCTGTAGAAAACTTAATGGGCATGGAAAGGAATAAACCTTTTTCTTGGCAATACATGGCACCTAAACAAAAATTGACCATATACTAGGGCATATAAAACTGAAAATTGCATGCAGAAAGCTAGAAATATTAAATGCATCCTCTTCAGATTATGATGCAATAAAGGGCCATGGAAAGATAGGCTAAAAACTAATTGGAAACTAAATTTTATCCTAAAGAATGAGTGGGTCAAACAACAAATCGTAGAAATAATCAATAACTTCATTCAAGAGAAATACAATAATGAGACAACATGCCAAAACTTATGGGAGTCAGTAAAAGCATTTCTCAGCAGAAGTTTTATATCTCTAAATGCTTACACAAATAAAACAGAGAAAGAGGAAATCAATGATTGGGCAGGCAACTAAAAATGTCCAAAAAAAGAACACATTAAAAATCCCCCATTAAATAGCAAATTAGAAATTCTGAAAACCAAAGGAGTGATTAATAAAATAGAAATTAAGAAAGCTATTGAAGGAATAAAGAAAACTAAGAGCTAATTTTATGAATAAAATATAAAATAGATGTCTTTTGTCAATTTGATTTCAAAAAAAAGGAACACTAAATTACCAGTATCAAAAATGAAAAGGGTAAATTCACCATTAACAAAGAGGAAATTAAAACAAAAATAAGGAACTACTTTGCCCAACTGTATGCCCATAAATTTGACAATTTTAGTGAAATGGATAAATTTTTATAAAAAAAATATAAATTGCACAGATTAGCAGAAAAGGAAGTAAAATACTTAAATAACCCAATCTCAGAAAAAGAAATAGAACAAGCCATCAATGACTCCCTAGGAAAAAATCTGTAGGGACAGAGGGATTTACAAGTGAATTGTATCAAACCTTTGAAGAACAATTAATTCCAAAAATATATAGACTATTTAGGAGAATAGGTGAAGAAGGAGCCCTACTAATTGTTTTATGGTACAAATATAGTACTGATACCTAAAGTAGGAAGAGTCAAAACAGAGAAAGAAAATTATAGACCAATTTCCCTAATGAATATAGATGCAAAAATTCTAAAGGTATTCTAATAGCTATTTCAGTATGATTGATTTCCTTTGTAATCCTATATATTTAATTTCATACATTTAAAAACATTATTTTGAAAAGGGATCCATAGACTTCACCAGCTACACAAAGGGGTCCAGGCCACCCACCCACCCACCCACACACTCATACACACACTATTCTAAACTCATCTATCACTGAGAAGAGAAGTATAGAGAAAAGAATGTAAAAGGAGTAAATAAGTAGAATCTCTGCCCCCCAAGAAGTTTAAAATCTAGCCTGGTGCGGAGTAAAAAAACAAGGAATTGGGAATCAGGAAATTCTCAAACACTTGTGACCTTGGGCAAATTGCTAAACCTTTCTGAATCTATTTCATCACCTATCAAATGAAGAGACTGGCTATAAAGTCTCCAAAATCTCATCCAGATCTATCTGGCTAGAAGAGGCAAATACACATGGGCTAATTAGTGACCTATAAAAAAATCCTATCTATAATAAAGTGTTAAATGTTGTGGTACAGACTGTAAACTGTGACACCATGCAAACACAGCTGTTTTCCAGGCAGAAATGTTGGCATCATGGAGCTACCCACAGCTGAAACTCATTTGGAATGGCAAGGAGAGGAGGCAGAGAGGAGAGGCAAATGCTTTCTAGGGCTCTGAAGCATAGCAGCACAATCGCTGTACAGAGCTAGCCAAAATGAAAATTTACTACTTAGTTTAAAATCTTCTGATTGTGGGCCCAGGATCTTTAGATTTTGCCTAATCTAAACTATATTTGACTGTTGAATCCTAACACTACTGCATTGTTAACTAATGGTTATGAATCAGACATTCAAAATTTCACTCTTGTTAACATGTTACCAGTGTACCTGAGTGGAAATCAGTTAGTGTGTGAGTGTGTGTGTATGTGTTTGGGGGAGAGAGCACATTAGTATTTCTGAGGGAGAGAAGGATTGGGGAGGGGAAGGAGGAGGAGGAGATTGGGGGAGAAGAGTGGGGAAAGAGGAGGAAGAGGAGTAAGGCAGTGTTTGTGAAGGCAGGAGGGAAGAAAAATGGAAGAGAGTGTAGAGAGAGATGGATGTTTTAGCAATCTATTCCAAGTCCTCTTAGACAAAGCTGCAATTTTGGAATTTTGGTGCTGGTAATAGACTATCAAGGCATGGATGCCCTCAGAACAATTTAAATTTTCATGATGTAAAAAGAATACATAAAAAGTATTATTTATTATATAGGTTGGTTTTACTGTAAGGGGAGTGAGAAGGGAGGAGTGTGGGCAATGTAAAATCAAAAGATATTAATACCAATTAATTATACAAGAAATAATTAAGATAAATTCTGTCAAAGATGAGGCAGAATGTGTTGTTTTAATGGCTTTCAGGTAGCTGTTATTGATAATCCAAAGTAACTAGTAAGTTTCTTCAATTTTTCAATAAAACTATGATCTCTTTGATTTGTGAATTCTCTCCCCCCTCCCTCCCCATGCAGATAGAAAAGCATGGACACCTTATCACCCTCTGCTTCATTTTTATCCCAGTTCTCTCATCAGTTCTGTACCTGGTTCCTACACCTATTCTAGGCATTTTCTCCCAGATGTCTTGACACTGACGTCTTTAGAATCTGCTGGTTCTAGAAGCTAGCTCTGATATGGTTGTTGTCCTTTCTACTTAAAGGGGATGAAAATGACATCACTGTCTCAGAGTGAAGGTACTGTGAGTCTCACTGGATGAGCAGACCAATACTGGCAATATAAGGCAGTGGACACTGTCCTTTCTCTAACTGAACAGCCAAGCATTGAAACTCTGCTACAAAGAGAGCAGCTCCAGTGGGCTGACCACATTGTTCAAATGCCAAACATACATGTAAAAGATAATTTTATGGAGAACTCACAGAAGACAAGTACTTCTACCGAGATTAGAAGGAGTGATACAAGGAAACTTTCAAAGTCTCCCTAAAGAACTTTGGAATTGATTTTGAGACATGGGAGACTCTGGCACAGGATTGCCCAGCTATTACCTACCTTGTTTTCTGGTCATTCATTTCTCTGATGACATCCTTTATGTAGTTTCCCCCAAGCAATTCTTCCTTGGTAATATGCTGTAATCTGCTCAAGCCCACAAAATGGCCTCCTCATTACTCTGTAGGTAACCCTCAACTCTTAACTACAAGAGGTAGCATCTTATTTTAAGGAATGATTCTCATGAATTAAATGCTAAACTCAGCTGTTAATTTTTTCCCCTCTAAGTTGTGGTGTCTAGAATGAAGCACACCTCTGCATCATTTGATGGCTCTACTCTTAAAGATGAGAATATATATATATGTAATGGCTTTCACCTCCACCTCATCAATGACCATTCCCAATTTAGACTAATAACACGAAATTGAATTCACCTATTATTAGATAAAATAGCCTATCCTTCTCAATCCTCAATCCTACCCTTAATGAAAACATAGAAAATATAATAACATCAACTGTTTGCTTCCCACATTGCATTGTAAATATTTTTAGCCATATATAACCATCAACCCTAAGCCTTGCTTGAAAGAGATTATAGAAGAACCATGGTGTTTATTCAGTTCATTTTTTTAACATCTGTTTTGCTTCAGCAGGAGAAATAAAAGATTGTGTTTGTCTCTACCCTTGACCACTCTGAATCTTTCTTACTAAATAGCTTACACTTGACCATAGCTCCTTCCCCTGTAATCCAAACAGAAATGTCATAAAAGTGAAGGCCAGCAAGAAACCATTTATCTGCCCACCTCAGAAACATTAACTGAGAAAAAAGAAAGCAAGAGCCTGGCCATGTGATTATACTTTTAAAAGAGAAAACTTGCCCTTAAAAGGAGGTCATGGTCTTTAAAGAATGGTTTTCAAATACCATTGCCTCTTTTACACAGGCAACCTCCTCTCACAGGAACCCTTTAGAAGTTAACCCTGGACATGTTATTAGTAGCCAGGTAGGGATCATTTAGCTAGAACCAGAATGCTTCTCATCCCTGCATTTATTTTAGAAAGAGTGCAATGTACAGGAATTTTTAGCAAATTTCTATTATGGGTTGTTAGCCTACTTTTATTTGTTTGTTTGTTTATTTAATCTCTTTAGGAGAACTAGCTCAGGGGCTGTCTGGCTTAGGGAAAGGACAAGACCAGTAAGGCTAGAAATCAGAAAGACTGTGTTTAAATTCTGTCTTCCATTTTTATTTTTATTTTTGGAGGGCAATTGGGGTTAAGTGACTTTCCCAAGGTCACACTGCTAGTTTTTGTGTTAAGTGTCTGAGGCCAGATTTGAACTCAGGTCCTCCTGACTCCAGGGGCCAGTGTTCTATTCACTGCACCACCTAGCTGCCCTTTGTCTTTCATTTTTAAAAGCTGTACTTTTGATTTTATTGTCATAGGGAAATTCCAGTGAGATAACTCCTTCTACCAGAAGGAAAACGTCACTCTGTTAAGTATTTCCTATGCATTACTTTGTATAGACTTGCTTGCTTGCCCATTAGATTGTAAACTCCTTGAAGGCAGAGATTATATTTTGCCTCTTTTTGTATCTTAGCACAGTGCCTGACACAGATCAATTGTTTAAGAAATATGTATTGATAGTAGTACTCAGGAGTAACTGTCTGTAATTATAGTTGCCTAGGGGCACCAAGAGGCTGAGACCAGCTAAGGATCACAACATAGTCGGAATGTTTCCAAGGAAGAAATTGAACCGAGGTCTTTCAGGGTTCTTAGAGCAGCCCTCTTTCCAAGCTGCCTCTCCTCTGCTACTTAAAATAGCTCTGGCCAAGTGAATCTGATTAGATCAGTTAGAAGCTGAAGTAAATAGTGTTGAACTTGACCTTTGGAAGACCTGGATTCAAAATCTCCCTCAGATAACAGCTGTGTGGCCCTGGGAAAAGATACTTTCTCCCTTTCTCCCTTTCTCTTCCCCTCCCCCCTTCTCTCTCACTCTCCCATTTCCTCATTCATAAAACCATGATAATAACTGAACCCCCTTCACAGGATTGTTCTGAAGACCAAATGAGAAAGCATTTTTCTAACCTCAAAGTTCCATATAAATGCTAGTTTTTTAAATGCAAGTTATTACTATTTGTTATTATTATTTATACTTAGTTGTTTGCATATTGCATTCACTTTATTAGAGGGCAGCGACTAATTTTTCCTTTATTAATTATCCCCAGGGTTTAGAATACTGCCTGGCATATATTATGTGCTTAATAAATGCTTGGTGACTTGATACAATTATTATTAATTTTAGTGCTATTATCATTGCTATTTCACTTAATCTCTATAGGTTTCAAGCAACTCCCAAAGATTTATTTAATACATTATAGACAAGTTGTGATCTACATTGATAGGAGCAGTTCCCTAAGTTGATGAAATCACTGATCCTCTATATTTTCACACATTTTTTTTTTAAGCAATAGGGTTTAAGTAACTTGCTCAAGGTTACACAGCCAGTTATTTCTGGGTGTGGTGGTAAGTATCTGAGCCTGGATTCGATCCCCAGGTCATTCCAACACTAGGGCCGGTGCTCTTACCCACTGAACCACCTAGCTGCCCCTAAGCAATTGGGGTCTCAAGGTTACACAGCCAGGTGTTTCTGGGTGGGTGTTAAGTGTCTGAGCCTGGATTCGATCCCCAGGTCATCCTGATACTGGGGCCAGTGCTATTACTTGCTGTGCTACCTGGCCACCCCCACACATTCTTTCAATAAGCATTTGTCAATCAACTAATATCTGGTCATTGTTGATGTTGACTTGTGTCTTCACTTCATGACCCCATTTGGGGTTTTGTTGGTAAAGATACTGGTGTGGTTTTCCATTTCCTTCTTCTGCTCATTTTACAGATGAGGAAACTGAGGCAAACAGGGTTAAGTAATTTGCCCAGGGTCACACAGCTACTAAGTTTTTAATGCCTGATTTGAACTCAGGTTTTCATACCACTGCACAGCTAGGTGATGCAGTGGATGAAATGCCAGGTCTAGAGTCAGGAAGATTCATCTTCCAGACTTCAAATTATCTAGTCAAGGGTAATGTAATGTTCATGACATTCAATGATTAGATCCTACTCTGAAAGCTGACTGGAATCCAGAAATAGAGAAAAGGACATGGCCTTAGGGAACTTAAAAATCAAACACTGATGTACAAATCAACAAACTGAGAAATGTATTGGACTCAGATGTGTGTTAGAGCCTGATCATAAGGGATCCTGAGAGGTGATTATTAAATATTCAGCTTGAGCATTTAAACTTCTGAAATCAACAAATGCTACAAGTCAGGGTTTTATTTATTGCTTTGTTGATTATCTAGATTTAAGAAAATGATAGAAAAAAATGTAAATGATTGCTAGGTGGTACAATGGATCGAGTTCCTAGAGTTTTTAAGACTTGAGTTCAAATCTAGCCTCAGACACTTACTAGCTCTGGGACCATGATTCGAAGTGTGGCTGCGAGAATAGAATAAGATAATATTTGTAAACTGCTTAGCACAGTACCTGTTTTGTTATCATCATCATCATCACTATTATTGCTTATTAAACTTAAAAGTGTTAGGAAACTTTTTGTGGAGAGTCTGTTGTTAAATACTTACCAGGATTAACTTTATATCCTATTGTCCTATAATATGAATGGAGGAATAATGTAAGGGCTAAGTGAGATAGAAGCAAAATGTCCTGTTTTTATATCATAGGATCCTATCCATTTAGCGATAGAAGGGGCCATAGAGATCATTCAGTCTAACGCTATTCTATTTAATATGAGGAAGCTATGGTCGAGAAGTAAAGTAAGTGGCTTAAGGTGCCACAGTAAGTGAGGAGGAAGTGATCAAAACTTCTAGATTTCATTAGGCTTTTAGTCCAATGTTTTTTTTTTCACTATTTCATAATGCTTTTTGATTGAAGAGGAAACCCATATTAGCTACAAATGTCTAAAAGATTTCATGGAGTTGGAGACATTTGAGTCAGGGCAAAGGTCAGGTCAGGATATAGTGAGGACATTTTATATATATAGGGAAAAACATGAGTAAGGACATTGATGCATATATGTTTTTCTCTAATGTCCCTTCTTTTTGATTTTGCTTTAGTCCTATGCCCTATGCAAGAGGTAGGGAAAGCAGCTCCAAATAATTTGTCTAAGTGGTCCACTAGAGACTCCTGAGGCTAAACAGACAATTAGGAGAAAACAGATTGTGTTTCGTCAATATTCTAGATCCATTAGAAGTGCCCATGCAGGCAGAGAATGTATCGCCCACATTCTCGGGGAAAAAGAGAATCCCCAGGTATAAAACTTAGCCTGAATGAACCTAGAGTCAATGATAGTGATTTGGACAAGGATGATATTACTTCTTTATGATCCCAGTTGGATAAAGTTTTATGAGGCCAGAGTTTAGTAGGAATTACCAAGAAGATGATTGAAAATGGAGACATTCTAGTCAAGAGCTTCATTGGAATAGAAAGGACTTACATTTCTTTCCATAACTTGGAAATGTTGAATAACTGTATTCTCTTTTGCCCTATGGAGACAGGGTCAATGACAGCAGAAAAGGGGAGTTGCAGCACCTGCAGGGAGTTTTCTGTAACTATTGTTGTTGCTTGTCCTTCATTTTCAAAGAGGACCAGTGACATCACAGGGTTATGTCTTGACTAATGGGTGAATTGGATTTAAGTGAGAGAGAGCTGCACAAAATCATCAGCCTCACTTTCTCTTCCAAAGTCACTAAAGTACAGTGACAAAACAAAAATCAAGACAACCCATCATGGCTTAGGATGCAGTGGATGATCTTGGCATCTTTTATATTTTACCAAACTGTAAGAACTCCACAGTACATGATTCAGCCACCTGTATGGCCATTGGAACAAATTGTTCTCATTCACCCATTCAGCTGGGGTAGGTCTTCACATTCACTATACATTCCCCTAACTCACCATTGGGTTTGAGACCCCCTCAGCTCCCCTCAACTTGGATTAGCCCATCTGCTGAGAAAGTTTACTGGGGTGTGGCCTCTTTGTGAGCTACAGATTTCTGGAGCCACAGGTGAGTTAGATGAATTAGGTGGATACCAAAAGTGGATGAGCAGATATAAAAAGGGCTCAGTGATCCCTCACACCAGAGGTGCTAGTCTTTCCTGAACACCCCATTCACCCCTTCATGTAACTACAGGCATTGGAGATACTCAGGAAATAATGAATACCACAAGTGACACTAAAACCACTGACTGGGCAACCTATGGATAACTGTAAGAGAAGTGATGAGAATGGTCTTCTGGCAGCAATGGAAAGCCATAAGTGGTGCTTGGTACAGAGGAACTATGAAGAGTAGCACCTGGTAGGAGCCCTACCTGATGTATGATAGTAAATGACTGATTGTACCAGTGTATGGGAAAGTATAGCTTATTGGTGAGTGTTTGTATGTGTAAACATGCAGAGATATAGACACATATACCTACATACAATGGACGCAGACATATCCTCATACATATGTGCACATAGTATATACATGCATATAGGCACATATATGTGTATACATATATGTACAAATGCATATACATATACATTCTTCAAGGAGCTCTATTTGTTTGCTTTGACCTATACAAAACCTTTTTTTTTTCTTCAAGCTTTGTGAATGGTGCACTTGAAAGGAGAATTGGTAGTGACAATGAATAATGACAGATAGTAAAGTTGCCTACTTTTCTGGGTAGAAGAAACTATGGTAGAGATGTGGGCAATCTTCTAAATTAAACTAGAATGTTTCACATCAAATGTCAGCCCCTTTGAACAGAGAAGTTATGTTTATTTTGGTTTATTTGTTTTGTCCTGTTATGGGAATAGGAATCTGAAGATCTTCCCTGCCCCTTGGCCCCTTGATAGGCTTAACTGACTCTGAGAACCTTCGTTGATTTGAAAATATATGCTGCCCCCTAATAGGCTTAATGTGGTCACATAGAGCCTGTGGCAAGAGGCATGTTTTTCACGAATGCCCAAACCTTGTTACTTTGTGATTGGGCAGTGGGTCAAGGGGGTTGTGACATTCCCTGAGCCAGGAGGAGGCTATACATACCCTGATGTGAGGTTTTGCTTTGAGGCTCACTTTGAGAAGAGTTTTGTGATTTGGCCAGATGAGACTCTAGGAAGCCATTGAGCACCTCGGCTTTGAAAACCCAGATGTTGGTGGTTCCATCTCTGGTAACTGACTAGGTATGGATTTAATGGTCAGATAGCTGGAAGCCTGTCTGCTGATCTGTTTCTCTGTCTGCTTGTAACTTCTTCTTGTCAATTGTTTGTATTCTCTGAAGTTTGGGGTACTGATCTTTTCCCCCTGAACTAGGTAAATGGCATATGTTTTATTAAAGCAAGATTGTTAACCCATTTTGAGTTGCTTTCCTTTAGAAAAGCAGATCTAGGAACCTATGTTGGCAGCCATTCTAGGTATTCTAGGATGCTTGCTACCACATGTCCTTTAGATGGTAAGCTACCTGACAGCAGGGACCAAGCTTTTGTTTTGTTTGATTGTGCTGTTTTTTTTCCCACTAGTTTGTTTTGTATCGCCTGTATTTAGCATAGTGCCTAGCACATAACATGCCCTTAAGAACTTAAGTTGACTGACTTATCTATGATTTTATTTTATGAGAAATTACCCCTACTAACTCTACTAATGGAGATCAGCAAATTTTATAAAACTTCTAAGATTTATCTGATACTGGCTCTACTTATTATATTCCTATATTACACAAAGAATATGTAACCTCATATAACAGCGTGGGGTCAAATCCACAAGTATTTAAGAGGAAAAGTTTCATCCATGCCATGGTAGATTATCTTTTTTGCTATTTTTTTCAAATTAACATACTTGAGAGATAGACTGGAAGTTTGAAAGACCTGAGTTCAAGTTCTGATTCTGATATATACTGGCTATGTGACTCTGGGCAAGTCTCTTAACCTCTCAGTGCCCCAAGGCAACTCTTTATTACAGCAAATTGCAGAGCAACTGTAGATTTATATTGGGAGAGGAAATTTCCTCTACAAAAGTTCCCTACCCCAGTGAAACCATGGGTCTAGTAGATTGATGATGATGATGATGATGATGATGATGATGATGATGGTGATGGTGATTGGTTGGTTATTATCCTTTGAGCTTGAAGAGGACCAAAATTATATCACTATGTTGGATTCGAGGTACAGTGTGTCCAATTGTGTTTGATGAGAACTATGAGCTCAGAAGCCTCTACCATAGGTCAGTCACAAATATTCCATATGAACAAGAGTGGAGACATCTCTAAATTTGCATATCTCATCTTTCTTTTGAGCTACTGCAGCTCTGCTTTGCTCATAGAGTAGAACACATTCTTTGATGCAGGTCCTTATCACTTATCAATGTGTCTCCATCAGTGCAAAGTAGTTGAGATGCACCAAAAGTCTTTAGGCCATAAATACCTTCGGGCCATCATAAATGAATTTTGATTGTTACTATCAGCATAAAATTGAATGTCATCTGCCTTCTTACTGAGCCAATAATCGTCCATCTCTCTAAACTTTACTTACACTTTACTTTTGATGGAGCTAAATCCTGTTTTATTAGAGACTGATGAACGATTCTGCTGGTAAACCCCATGGAGTTCTTCTTTTTTTGTTCCACAGTGTCTGATGTTTGCCAGTGCTGGCCCAGATAAGTAATGTGGTGTTGTACTGCAAATCTCTGAAAGCTCTCCATTCTTTGTATGCTTAACTACATCCAAATGTATATTGGCTCAGTTTTCCCTGCAAGTTATCAACATGTTCAAACTCAGAGAAGAGTTCTAATCTGTTCACATTAAATCTTCTGATGGTCATCTTGCCATAGGGCCACTGCAATTGTTGGATACAAGTGTTTAGCTTGGGAAAAATGTCTATGATCAGTATAGCACTCAGTGTCACACATCCCCTCTGTTACTTTCCCATCCATTCTGTCTCTTCTCCTTATAATTACATATCTACTAAATGTCAATGTTGCTGTAAGGGTGCATTCATAAAAATGTATTGTACTTCAGCAAATGGAATACTGTATTGGTGATGAGAGGTCATGAGATGTACAAGTCTTCAGTAGTAAATTACCATTACAATTGCTATTTCCAACTCCATTCTTCCTGAGGACTCCCTCACATCTGATATTCTGTACCTATTCTGACATTAATGTCACCTAGAAATATAAACTTGTCCTCTTTTGGTACATTCATGATGAGAGTCTCCAGATTTTCAGAAATTTTTTCTTTAACCTCATCAGGGTTGATCATTGTGGAAGCATACACGTCAATGATGGTGGCATGGTGCTTTCTTGAAAATGCCTATTTCACTCTCATGAGCCTGTCAATTATTCCTTCTGGGAGGCATTCAAGCCTTGTTGACTAGATTAGTTTTGATTGCAAAACCTATACCAATTTCACAGTGCTCCCCATTACTGCACTCATTCCAGAAAACCTTGGTTCCAGTTCTGACTTCAGTAAGCTGTACTCTTGTTTCATTCAGGGATACTACTTGGATGCAGTACCTTCTGAGTCCTCCTCATTCAGCTGAATTTCATGTTGCCCATAAGTGTGCATACATTCCATGTACCAACGGTGAGTGGAATCACCTTTACAAAAGTTTTTGTACAGATTTTTATGTTTTGACTAAAGGATAGCAACCCCACCTACTTTACCAAGCAGACCAAGGTTAGATTAGGTAATGCAGATAAATTTGGGGGGCACCTTTTCTAGCCCATTCCTCATGCCAGGAGATGAGGCTGCTTAGACACCCTGGGGCTATTGAGTCCCATTGTTGCTTCAATTTAGTGGATCCTATGGCCTGGGCTACTTGTGTGTGGGGTTGTGACTTCAGCTCCTTGTGTTTCTGCACCTGTTGCTTCATCACTTGCCTGTTGCCATAGAACTTTGATATAAGTAAAAATGGTAAAAAAAAAATGGTATGGGAAATGTATTTTGGTTCATGCATAAATTGGATTTAAATGAGGCACAGTTGCATGGAGCTGTCTGTCTTACTCTCTCCTCCAGAGTCATCACAATCCAGTGGCAGAACAGAATAAAGATGGTTGGTGATGGCTCTAGACACAGTAGATGACATTGGCATCTTTGATGTCTAAACAAGCTCTAAGTACTGCACAACTTCTGCTTCAGCTGCCTTCCTAGCCATTGGAACAAATTGTTCTTGTCCATCCATTCCACCGGGGGAAGTCTTCACATGATTGGAGTAGTCACCCCCCCAACTCATGAATAGATTTGAGGATCACTGATTGCCCTAGACCTTGGTTAACCCATCTGATGAAATGGTTTACTGGGGTGGGGTTGCTGAGCATGCTACAGCCTCTTAGAGCCACAGGTTCAGTGTCCAGTAGACACTGGAAGAGGATGAACAGTCCTGAAAAGGACTTGCTGCTCATAACAGAGGAGCTACTCCTCCCTGAACACCCATACACCCTATGAGAACGTTGCTGCTGCTGGTGATGATGATTATGATGATGATGGTTGAGGTGCTCATGGTGATGCTGGAGCTGATACTAGTGGTGATAATGGTGATGATTATAATGATATTCTTAGTTTCCAGTCAAAGCAAGTTTTTAACTACTAAAATAGTTAGTATTATGGAACCTACTGTAGAGAGTATACAATAATATTCAAAAGTTCTCATTTGGCAATAGTGTTATTTACTGAGGAGAGGTAGCTAGGTGGTTCAATGAATAGAATGCTGTATCTGGAAGACTCCTTTTCCTGAGTTCAAATCTGGCCTCATGCATGTATTAGCTTCCTTGGAGAAGTCACTTGATCGTGTTTCCTCATCTGTAAAACAAATTGGAGAAGGAAATGACAAACCACTCAGTATCTTTGCAAAAAAACCCCAATAAATAACAACAGCCCAAGAGGGTCAAAAAGAATCAGATATGGTTGAAATGACAACAACAAAATGTGTTCTTGTATGGCTATTCCCCAAATATAAGATCAATTCATATTTCTCTATTTTTTTAAGTAAGAGGCTGAATAACTAGAATATTTCTCTTCTAAGCTAAAAGAAATGTTAGAAATGAATTGATGAAGTGTATCATTTAACAGATAAGGAAAATGTGACCCTGGCCCCCAAAGAGGTGCTTTTCCTGAATTTGTTGGGGACAGAGCATGGACTACTTTATAACCTAGGACTTTGTGCCAGAGTTTTGTTTTGTTTTGTTTATCCCATTACATGAAAGAAAGTAAGAAAAACAAATATAGAGACACCTGGTTTAAAAAAAATAGCAGTTGCTATGCTGTCTCTGATACTGATGTTAAGGATGATAGAATTCTGATCCAAACATATGTGAAGCAGAAGGAATGTGAAAAATATTTTCAGACAATTCTACTTTTCCTTTCTCCTGCTGTCAACAGCCAGGCACAGGTAGAAAGAAAGAGGAAAGCAAATAAAGAACAAACAAACAGCTCAGATGACCTATGCAGAGAGAGGGAGGAAAAAAAAGTTCTCATTTATTGAAATGCATTTATAGCCTTAAGAAAAATGAAGATATAGTTATGATGGGTTCAATTAAAGTATAATAGCAAAACATAATCTGAGTTCTATCTTTAACTCTGATAGTCATACATCATGTGGCCCTTACCAATTCATTTAAACTCTTTAAAAGTCAGTTTCCTTATATGTAAACATGAATATATTGAATTAGAAAACTTTTAAGGTATCACTCCAGGTCTAAAATGCAGTGATTCTGTGATTCCAAGAAAAGTCAATTGCCAGGCCATTGTAAAGCTTGGTGAATGTAGAACATGGAAGATCTAGATATTTGAACAAAACTAATCGTAAAAAATTGAAGCCAAGGGGAGGCTAGGTGGCACAGTGAGTAAGAGCACCGGCCCGGAGTTGGGAGGACCCAGGATCGGTTCAGCCTTAGACACTTAATACCCCCCCCCACACACACACACACAAAATTGAAGCCAAGAAGTAACACTGGGGCAAGTAAAGTTGCAACATCACAGGCTGACAGATAGGTGGCTAAGTGAATGGAGTGCCAGGATTGGAGTTAGAAAGACTTTTCTTCCTGAATTCAAATATGGCATCAGTCATTTACTAGTTATGTGACCCTGTTTAAGTGACTTAACTTGGTTTGTCTCAGTTTTCTCATCTGTGAAATGAGCTGGAGAAGCAAATGGCAAACCACTATAGTATCTCTGCCAAGAAAACACCAAATGAAGTCACAAAGAGTTCAACATGGCTGAACAATGACAATGCCAACTTACAGGTGCAGGTGAAAAAGAATTCATTGACTTATTAGAGCAAATCAGTCACAAAAAGAATGAAAATTTGGGAAACCAGAAGGGGGACTTTTTCTAGGAAGGCAGGAATGACCTGGAGGAGAGATATTTGATAAAAAGAAGTGGGGTAGAATCCATGGAAGGCTAAAATTATTAGGCTGGAGTTTCAGTGAAATAGAAACTTTAACTTGGAATTGAGAGGGTAGGTTTGAGACTCCATAAGGAAGAATGGATGAGTAGCCTAAAGATGAGGGTTAAAGGAATAAACTTGCCAAACTCCACGAGATTGTTAAGACTTGTTGATTTATAAATCAACATTTTAAGCTTAATTGAGAACTAAGCCAATATTTCTCTATTCTTTTTTATGAGTCTGTTTACCTGTAACTTATGTGTGTGTGTGTGTGTGTGTGTGTGTGTGTGTGTATTCTGGTGTTTACCATAGTGTCTGGCATATAGAAAATGATTAATTAATTATTGATTATTGATTTACTGATTGATAGTTTATGCATTAAAATCTGACATGGTAGAAGTTAGAGCCAATGTTCCCTTCCTTTAATACTGCCAAGATTCTCCCAAATGGCCTTTTGTTTATTTTGTATAGACACATATGTTCATGTCTTCTTCCCCAAATAAGTGTAAATATTTCTTTATCTGAGACTATGTTCTTTTTGTACCCAGTACCTAGTATAGTAACTGACACATGGTAGGCTTTTGATAAATAGTCGTTGGATTTTTTTGGTTGATCTTAGAAATACAGAGAGACTCAAAGATTGTTTGCCTTCAACACATATTTTAATTCCATTCATCCAAGGCTATGACATTATTTGATTGTCTGAGTCATAGGAAAGCATGGGGACCAAGCATAGTTCTGATTTCGCACAAGGACATAGGTAGGGAAGGAGGGACAAATGCAGACAGCCACCAAAGGTAGGAGGCATAGGAATGAGGGGGAAGGGACTCTGGGAAACACTGAGTCAAACAAATGGTTAGCTCCTCAGTTACAGGTAGTAATTGTTCAAGGTCTAAATTCCTATCCCAAATTGGTATACAAACACATATATTTATTTGCACATTCACATATATAGGGGATATTGAAGCAGATAGAGAGAAGAGACTGGAAACAGAGAAGCCTATTAAGAGAGTAATAAAATAGTTCAGGTGAAAGGTGATTTAATGTCTGAACTAGGCTAATCCCAACATCTATATTAAGCGCTAATTTGTGAGTCAGGGCAGTCCTTCTTGTACTGAGTGAGAAAATGAATGCAGGGTATAGAATGAAAGATAGTTTTCTTTTTTTTGGGGGGGGGGACATCACTTGTGTGGGAATTTGCTTTGTTTGACTATGCATATTTGCTACAATCCTCTCTCAAGGTAGGAGAGAAACAAAATACTTTTTCATAAATTAAAAATAAAAAAATGCTTTTTGGTTTTGTTTTTTTTTTAAAGAAAAGTTGAGGTAAGATATACTTACTAACAGACTATGTAGATTTACTTTTTATGCCTTTTTCTAGAGACTGAGAATTAGCTATAGATTTTCTGTGGCTCAGATACACAAAAATCCAAGTACTGGAATGCACAGGATCAGTGAAAGTAGGAGCTTACAGTTTCTATGGATCCTCTCATGGCCACCCTGAAGGGAGGCCAATAAAACTGCCACAACACAATAAAACTGCCCAAATAAAGTTCTAATTATCTCGGCTTCTCACAGGGCATGATGAACACTCCTGGACTTCTGTAGCCCTCAACTTCTGCCACAATTAACTCCTGGGAAAATGGATTGTAAAGGTGGCAATGGTATAGTTCTTTTAAATTACACATTTATAAAACCAAACCTTAAGAAAGATTGGAGGAGTTCCAAAACTTCTTATAGTAATGTGATAATTTTTTAAAAGATTTTCTCCAAAAATATCACAAAGAAAGAAGGATGGCATGAACAGGGTGGCTGGACAGCTTACAGTCTCTGGTACTGCCTTCTTACCACTTGAAATACCAGCAAGCCATGAGATAGGGGAATGTGAAGTATGTACTGCCCCATAGTTACTCAGGTTAATCTCTTTTTTTCTGCCTATCAGTTGTTCATGATTAATTCAGAGCACATTTTCTCCTCCTGAGGGTAGAGTAGAGACATAAAGTGCATCTTTCACACTGTGGCCCCTAGTAGTGTACCTCAGCTTTTGTTACTATAACACCCACATGCAACTATTCCCTGCTTGCCGTCCTTAAGAACCTATCATTATGGCATCCCTTTCTAGGACCCATTTTCCCTCCCAAACCCTAGAAAATTAATTTCTGTGCTTACTGGTTCACTGGCTGCCTTCTTTTAATAGTATGACAATCGTCAAAATCCTCTATTTCATCACTGCCCACTAACCCAAGACTTTTTTCTATTAGTTGAAAGAATTTTTAATCATGACTCTTCTTCATTACTTCATGTAACCTAATTTTTTTAAAAGTGATATTCATTGGGGCGGAGTCATGATGGCAGAGTAGAAGCAGGACCTCCCTGCTGCTCCGGCTTCCACCTTCCCCAATCCATGTAAAAAGGGGACTCTAAACAAACTTTGGAGCTACAGAAACCACAAAATGACAAAGAGAAGCTAACCTCCTGCTGAGGAGCCCGGCAGGCCAGCAAGATTCCTCAGCAGTCAGTGAAGTCTGGACTTTGGGACCCAGTAAGTGGGAGTGCCTGGCTTTTGCCCCTGGGGCAAGAAGCTGCTGAGACTCCCACATAGCCAGCCAGCATCTTGGCAGCTTCAGCTCCTGGCCTGCAGAGTGTAGGGGGACCAAGCACCACTCTGAGAGGTAATCGCTCTTGCTTTAACCTGCTTGGACCTTGATTGCAGTCTATGGTGGAGGTCCTGGAGTGTGTGTCCATCTTTCCAGAGTGTATGGAGACCTCAGAGAGTACACCCATCTAATACCTCCAGCAGCTGAGAAAACCCCAGCGTTTGGGATGAGAGCTCCCCTGTCTGGTGGCAGAGTCCTACTGTGGCAAAAAGCCCTGGGGTCAGGTGATTGAGGAGCAACATGACCAGGCAAAGGAAAGAAAGCAGACTGAAGATTCCAACATTACACTCCTATTTTGGGGACAAAAAGAAGCAAAGCATGGGACAGGAGCAAAACAGTGAAGTCAGAATTCCTACACCAAAAGCTTCAAAGGAAACTTCTAGCTCGTTACAGGCCATGGAGGACCTTAAGAATCAGATAATAGAAGTGGAGGAAAAATTGGGAAGAGAAATGAGAACAATGCAAGAAAATTATGAAATGAGAGTCAACAGTCTGAATGAGGAAAATAACACCTTAAAAACAGACTTAGTTAATTGGCAAAAGAAGCTCAAAAAGGCAATGAGGAGAGGAATGCCTTGAAAAGCTAAATCTGCCAGATAGAAAAAGAATCTCAAAAGCTCACTGAGGAGAATAATTGCTTCAGAATTAGACTGGAGCAAATAGAAGCTAATGACTTTATGAGAAATCAAGATGCTGTTAAACAAATACAAACAAATGAAAGAATAGAAGGCAATGTGAAATATCTCATAGGAAAAACCACTGACTTGGAAAATAGATCCAGGAGAGATAATTTAAGAATTATAGGACTACCTGAAAGGCATGATCAAAGTAAAAACCTAGAAATCATCCTCCATGAAGTTCTCAAAGAAAACTGCCCTGATGTTTTAGAACCAGAGGGCAAAATAGAGGTTGAAAGAATCCACCAATCACCTCCTGAAAAAAAGATCCCAAAAAGAAAACTCCTAGGAATATTATAGCCAGGTTCTGGAATTCCCAGATTAAGGAGAGAATGTCACAGGCAGCCAGGAAGAAACAATTTGAATATTGTGGAAACACAATCAGGATAACCCAGGATCTGGAAGCTTTTACACTAAGGGATCGAAGGGCTTGAAATATCATATTCTAGAGATCAAAGGAGCTGGGATTAAAACCAAGAATCACCTACCCAGCAAACCTGAGTATCACGTTTCAGGGGAAAATATGGTCATTCAGTGGAATAGAGGATTTCCAAGCATTCTTGCTGAAAAAAACAGAGTTGAATAGAAAATTTGACATTCAGATACAAGAAGCAAGAGAAGCATGAGAAGGTAAACAGGAAAAAGAAATCATAAAGAACTTATCAAAGTTGAACTATTAACTTCCCTACATGGAAAAACAATAATTGTAACTTATGAAACTTTTCTCACTAGTTGAAGGGAATAGAAATATATATGTTTATAAATGAGGTTATAAGGGCATATGGATACATATGTGAATGTGTGTATATATGTTTACAGGTACACATAGATAGAGGGCACAGGACCAATTTAACAGGAAGGGATGATAATTAAAAGGTGAAATTAAATGGTGAGAGAGGAATATAATGAGAGGAGATGGGGAGAGACAGAATGGGGTAAACTATCTCATATAGAAAAGGCAAGGGAAAGTGGTGACAATGGAGAGGAAGAATAGGAAGGCAAAAGGGAATGGGTGAACCTTATTGCCATTGAATTTGGCTTGAGGAAGGAATGAAATACACACTAAATAGGGTATCTCACCCTCCATGACAGTAGGGGGAGGAAGGGAATGAGAGTGGGGGATGACGGAAGGGAGGGCAGGCGGGGGGGGGGGGGGGGAAGTTGGAAGTACCCACTTTTGAAAAAGGAGGGAATCAAAGCTGAGAATAGAACAAGTAGGAGATGGGATAGGAGGGAGGGAAATGTAGTCAGTCTTTTACAATATATCTACTATTTTATTGTTTTGCATTAGCCACACATGTACAAACTATGCTAAACTGCTTATATTCCCAGTAATGTGGGTGACAAGGGAGGAAGGGATTAAATATGGAATTCAAAGTTTTAATATCAAATATTCAAATATATATATGTGTGTGTGTGTGTGTGTGTATGCTATTATTGATACTATTTTATATGTAATTGGGAAATAAGATATACAGGACTGGGGCATAGAGATCCTCTGGAAAAGTTGAAAATGGTATGGGAGAAAATATAGGACAGAGCATTTTGGAGGAGGGGATATCCTGTGGGACTGCTATTTTGTGGCAGTGGGTAGGGGAAAAACGGGGACAAAATTTGTAACTCAAAATCTGGCAGAAATGAATGATGTAAATCGGAAGTTAATAAAGCATTTGGAAAAAAAGAATGAACTACAAAACAATAAATCACAAAAAGTGATATTCATTGATATCTTTTCTTGGTAAATAATTTACATGTCCCCATTTATCACTTTATACCCCTCCCCCAGAGAGCTGTCCTTAATAAACAAATAGCACTTGTCGTTTTTTAAAGAGGAAGAAGTGGGAGAAAAATCAGCTGAACCAATCAACCAATAAAGTCTAACTTTATAACACTGTTATAATTTTAATCTATTGTAATTAAGTCATATCACATACCAGGATGCATCCAAGGAGATATTCCTTATTAATAACAATGTGAAATAATCAAGGCACAAACAACTGAGAATGCCCAATCACAGTAAGTTTTCATTCTAACATTAAATTAGAGGTTAATTTTTAAAAAAGAAGCAATAATATGCCAATCATATCCATACCTTTACTGAAACAAAAGCTTTACCAACAAATTGGAATTATCAAAAGAGGAAAAACAATGCTTTGGGGATAATAGAGTTTTTTGTATCTAAATAATATCTTCAAGAACATTCGGCAATCTCAAAGATCAAATAGGTGAATATATTAAGGAAAATATGAAAAATATTATTTGAATTTAAGATCATTCTAAAACAGCTTTCATATTTTAAAGGTTAATGCAAATATTTTTAAATATTCAATGTAAATATATAGATTATTAAACCAAATTTTGGATTTTAAAAATAATTTTTCAATTTACATCATGTTTGTTTCAATATTCTGATCAAATTAATTTTATAATATTTGTTTTTGATAGAAAAAATCTCATGAAATTTGTTTCATGTATGTTGTATCTAAAAAGTACTAAGTAAAAAGTGGTAGCTCTATTTCTTATACCATGAATAATAATAACTAGAATTTATTTATTAGAACTTTAAAAAGGCTGGATGACCTAGCAGATAGAGTGTTAGACTTTGAGTAGGAAAGATGTGCACTCAAATCTTGCCTCATTCCAAGCTATGGAAGACGGACAGTCACTTGATCTTTCTAAAATTGAAGGGGTGGCCAGGTGGTGCAGTGAGTTAGAGCACTGGCCCCAGAATTGGGATGACCTGGGATCGAATCTGGGCTCAGACACTTACCACCAAACCCAGAAAAAACTGGCCATGTAACCTTGAGGAAGTTACTTAACCCCAATTGCTTTAAAAAAATAAAATAAAATAAAATTGAATGAACGCTATATATTTTATAGAGATGACATTATCTTTTAACATGATTATTTTTTACTTCTCATCTCCCAGATTGTCATTTATTTCTATGTGTTTGGATTCCCGCTCAGTTGTTTCCTCTTTTTTTGACTTTAGTGAGGTTTACCAGTATAGTTTCAAGTTTTCCCTTCTGTGAATTACTTATGCTGAACATGTTATAAATTCTGCCTTCACAATTTTTATTTCCCTTTGAAAATATTCAGAAATATGATACTGTGGTTCCATTCATCCTTGGAAATCCACAGCATCCTTTCCCCTCTCAGGTATTAATTCATTTCCCTTTTGCTTGGATTCATTTAGATGCTCTGAGATCATATTCCTTTCTCTCCTTAATAGATTCCTTGTTAGCTTTTCTGCTTGTGATCAAGATATTTAACTGAGTTTCTTTCCTCCACATATAATTTATAATTTCAAACTTTCTTTTTCTTTATATTCCTCTGTTATTCACTTTCTGATTCCTTCTTCTTTGATTGTGATTTCATCTAGAGCGAGAGCACAAAGTTACTTCAGCCTCCTTCCACTCTGGGAAATTCACTTCTCACTGACCTCAGTTTTGACTCTGTTTTCTCAGGGGCTACATCTGGCTATAGCTGGAGGCCAGTCCTTATAATTCAGGTCTCTGAAGCTCTCATACATATGTATAGGCATCCTGGTCCACTTCTTTATGATCCTTAGTTCTCTGGCTGAACACTGTTGTAATACAAAACATTGCTCCTGTGCCATATTAGCCAGAGGAAGCTTCTGGCTTTTGAATTTTCATGACCTAGGAACTGGTGGACAGCTGAATTCAGTTGCTAACCCATCTAGCCTAGTAAGAGAAGGATGACCTGTGGGGGAAAAGTGATGTTTGATAACATTAGAGATTGGCATTAGCCTTCCCTTATGTTAGTTCATTGGATTGATACCTCATCTGGGTGTCACAGGCTAATGGAGAAAGACAAGATTACTGTATCTCTTGGGCATAATTCGTCTTTTAAGAGGTTTGAATGGTTATGGGGAAAAAAAGTACTTAGCCCTCCATTTGTTGGTCACATAACCAATACCATATATTTAATTAAGTTATAAGTGGGTTGTAATCTTCATTAGTAGAGGGCTTCCCATACCAATGAAATTACAGATCTTTGAAATATTGACATTCTTTAAAGTTTGCAACACATTATATGTGTACCCCCATATAAGATAAATATATTCATATGGGTTGTGTAAAAATATAGGAATCACTTGTGGACTGAAATAGATATGGGGTGGCTGAGTGGCACAGTGAATAGAGCACCAGCCCTGGAGTCAGGAGGAGCTAAGTTCAAATTCGGCCTCAGAAACTTGACACACTTACTAGCCTTACTAGCCATGTGATCTTGGACAAGTCACTTAACACCAATTGCACTCCAAAAAGCAAAAACAAACAAAGAAAAAAAGAAATGGATAGATAAAATCTGAGGTGTGTACTACATTTTCAGAGAGTAAGAGAACCACAAGCTTTGCTTTCACTCTATCAGGGGAAAAAAAGGGCAGTGTTTGTAAGCCCCCAAAATACCAAGAGGCTTGATGTTCATTATTCTAGTACCTGAGAGGTGCATCAGCCTAGAATTATATCCATCTGCCCCTCTAGAATATGTCTAGTTTGTGATTAAAATTTTCAGGAGTTCAGAAAGAAAGCTATTCCTGTTCACCAACTGGGTAACTTCTAATCCACCAGATGTAAGGGTTATGGGATTTAAAGATCTTCCATGCCCCATTGGACTTACTGATGTAGCAGGAAGGGGTGGAGCAAGAGGAAGCTGGAAGCCAAGCTAGAATTCCTGTGGTGGCTAGCAGTGGCAGTGACGGTGGCAGCAGCAGCAGAGGCAGTGGCAGCGGCAGCGCGAAGCCCTTTTTGGGTCAGGCAGAATTTCGGACTCCTGCTGAGGACTGCCAGAGGCCGGAGCTGCTGGGAGCGTGCTTCCTGGACGCTGGGTGGTTGCTGTGAGTGGGGAGAGGAGGACCTTTGCCTGAGGTAGCCTGTTCTGTTTTAAAGGTTTGAGAATGTGGGTGCTTTCTACTTTATCTACCTGTGCCAATTTCATAACTACTCTGATGGCTTTCACTTTCTGGTTTTGGGACTCAGTCTTTGGTATTTTAGTACATTTTCTAGCTTATTCCCCCATATAGCAAGCCTGATGTATTTTGTGATGGATAATCACATCAGCATATCTGTAATATCCATAGGCATTGTGAATATTGCATTGCTGATACACCAGATTACACAAAAAAATCAGAAATGATAAATAGTGAGTTATCCCACTTATCCAAGCAAAACAGTAAAATTAAGTTAGAGAAACTAACATAATAAAAATATGCCAGAAAATATACAAAAGTGAAAAAGCTCTTTAGACATGGATAAGTTGAGTTCTCAGCACATAATAGAAGAGAAGGTCCCTTCTGGCAGCCTCTAGAATTTCAAGCAAGCCCTTATCTATGATGTCTTTCCAAGAATGTTTGCTATTGCAAACAATTCTTTGCCTTCTGTAATGGCAATCACAGAAGTAGTTCACACCTTTTTCAGCTATCGAATTAACACTTTGTTTCAGTCTAAGAAACAGAATGTGTGAACTCCACAACTTGTGAACTCCTGGGGAGGAACTAATGACTATATAAGGAGAGCCCCAGGGCTAAGGATAGTAGGAGCTGAAAAGAAGACTCTTGTGGTGGCAGAGTCAAGAAGGAGAAAACTTGTGGTATCCAAGAACTCTGTCTTCTCTGTCTGTGTTGATGCTTGTTTATGATATTTTGTAAGCCCTGGGACTTTCCTGGAAGCCATGAAAGAGGATTTTCTGGTTGTATGTGTAGAGAAGTCCTGGAGGAGGGTTTTGGAGGTCCTGGGACTTTACTGATGATTTGTGGTGTCCTCATGGACCTTGTCTGTGGGTCTGTGTTTATTTCTATGCTGATGATTTGTGTTGAGTTCTCAGACCTTGTTGGTGGGTCTGAGTTGATTTCACAGGCAGATAGTGAATTGATGATGGTGCCAGCAATGTGAATGAATATTATTGTGGCTCTGTCAAGCTTTTTCTCCCCAGAAACAGGAACTGTGAAGGACTTGAGGTGGACTAAACACTGTGAACTTCAATATGGAACTGGAATTGGATGAAGAACTGGACAAGGAGCTGGACAAGGAACTGGGAGCTGCCTTCATTTGAACCCAGTTGACAGTTGGAGCTGGGACCATGGAAGAGGAATCACGGAAACTGAGAACCAGTCTTGATTCAAGCTGAAAGATGACTTTACTTCTATATTGTGTACTGAGAAGATTGTGATTTACTTGTGACTAAGGGGTGGAGGGCCTGTGTATTTTCCACTACACCTTAAGAGGGTATTGAGTAGTGACTGATGACTGAATATTGACTGATTTGTAACTTAGTGTGCCCCATGACTGGAGAACTTTGACTATTGGATTTTGTGACCCTTAAGGAGGCAAGCCTCTTTAAGGACGATTGAATGTTGAGTTACTAAATGATTTGTACTTTGTTGAAAACTATTGTGACCACTTTGGTGAAAACTATGTGGCCATTTTAGTGATAAGTCATTATGAATGCTGTATTTTGATTTTCTGTAATAAGCTATAACATTGTTAATGCTGTACCTTGATTCTCTGTGAATGTTTTGCTCTGATTTGTTATTTAATAAATAGTGTTCACTATACTATGTAATCAGAAACTTGAAAGCGATTCACAGCAGCAGTCCTCTGGAAAGCTGCCTGTGTGTGGCTTTACACCTTCCTAGAGCATCCTATACCTACTGATGTCTCACAGTAGAAATTCTAGAACCAACCCAGTAAATCGTGTACATATGTGTGTAACATTCCTTTCATTCTTCTCTCTAACAATGAGGAATCATGTCTGTCTCCACATACAGAGCAGCATGCATAACACTAATATACACATTTGTACAGTGTACATATGTGTTTGACTGTAAACATGTATATACACACATGAATATCTACACACATGTAGAAAAATTCTAGAAAATTAGGGAAACATGCTTACTACTTGATTTGTTTTTGGTGGAAGTTAACTGAAATCATTAAGTGATTTAACTTCTTCGAGGCTGTTTCCCCTATAAAACAGGAAAAATTGTAGAAGCACATACTTTGTAATACTCCTTTCAGTCTCAGCTTCAATTTTATACACACATTAACATATATGTACATAGCATACATGTATACACACATATGCACACACATATACTTTTGTATGTATTTATGTGAGTATGTGTTTGTGTGTGAGATATCAATTGTATCCCTTCTGAGATGTTTCCTAAGCTTCAGTAGCTTGAGCAGGTAATAGAGGTCAGCACAAATAAATCATCTTCTCTTTAGGTTGTGGAAATATCATAGAGGCACAATAGCTCTGTAGCTCTCAAAACTGTCATTCCTGAGGGCTAAATACAAAAATGTCCCTTTACTGAGCCACAAAGGCCATTTCCAATTGATGGGAGTTAAATTCAGACATTGAACAGAAAAGAGACCTAATCATGGCTTAGCTAAAGGTAGCTAAGCTTTGGGAAAACTGTCACTATGATGATCAGTATAAACTTGATCTGATACATGTTGTATTTTGAATCATAACTAGGGCCTTTTCCAAAAAATAAGTGCATTAACAGCCTAGTATGGTGTCACAGTTCTGCCAGTGATCTATAACAAAAGTGAGTATGTTTTGTTATTTCCACTCTGTCTGATATAAGCAAACTGCAACAAGAAAATACAGTTTGCCTAGGCAAGGCTTTATGTGTAACATAGGGAAAATATATTTCTTAATTAAGAATCAACTAATAGCTTTATTTTTAAAATAAATTCTTAAGCCATCCTTTCTTTGCCATTCGCACATCATCTCTCACCTATACCTAGACTAATACAATAGCTTGCTCTCTCTCTCTCTCTCTCTCTCTCTCTCTCTCTCTCTC
>NW_027187347.1:6014370-6148277 GCF_028583685.1 Petaurus breviceps papuanus
CTTCTTCTTCTTCTTCTTCTTCTTCTTCTTCTTCTTCTTCTTCTTCTTCCTCTTCTTCTTCTTCTTCCTCTTCTTCTTCCTCTTTCCCTTCTCCTTCTTCTCCTTCTCCTCCTCTTCTTTTCACTTCCTCTTCCTCCTTTTCTCCTCTTTCTCCTATTTTCCTCTCCCTAACTATCCTTCTCCTCTCCTCCTTCTTTCTTCCCCTCCCCATATCCTCAGCTTCCCCTCCAATTCTCCTTTTCTTCTCCTCCTTCCCTCCTCCTCCTCTCTCATCTTCTTTCCCTTCCTTCCTTCCTTTTCTTCCTTCCCTCCTCCACTCTTCCTTCTTTTTCTCTTCTTCCTTCCCTCCTCCTCCCTTTTTGTTTTTATGTCAATCATTTTTGGCTACATCCACTTCATAATCCTATTTCTCATGAGCCCTCCCAAAGAAAGGGCTTTCATTCATCAAAGAAAAATGGTCAAATACAATCCAGGGGATACAGTGACCATATCAGAGATAATATGCAATATTCCATGCCTATAGTCCCTCACCTCTTTGTAGACAGAAGGGTTGTTTAAACACCCATCTGTTATAGGAATGCAAATTTTATACTTGTTTCCTTCATTCACATTCTTCTCCAGTTTTTCCTGTATATCACTACCAGATTTATCTCAATACACCACACTGACCATATGACTTTTTTTTCTCAAAACCTCAAGTAGTTCATTATTGATGATTTAATAAGATCCCAAAATTTGAGTCTAGCATTGAAGGCTCTTATATAGAACTATTCTCCTTTATATATCCTATGCTCCAGGTAAATAGAGTGCTCATCATCCTCTCTCTGAAACTGCCTTACACTTTCATACTTCCATGATATTGCTCATATTATTCCTTATGTTCTAAAATGACCTTCCACTTCATTTCTATCTATTGAAATTCTTCAAGGCCTATATCTAACTTTACTCTTTCCCCAAAGTCTTCCCTGACCTCTCCAATGTATTTCAAGACTTCATCACTTAACTCCTTATACTTTGTACTTCTGCTATGGCCTTACCATGTTCTAATTTAAGTTATCTATGTAAATGTCTAATCTCCTCTAACTACACAAATAGCTCCTTCAAGGATTGAACTATATCTTATATTTCTAAGCCTTTTTAGCCTCTAGCATACTACTTGCACCCAAATAAGAGTGTGTTGAATACATCAATAATGGAACAAATTTGTACTTGGGAGAGTGTTTTCCAAGGGAGAAGAGTGAATTGAGCATTTGTGAATTACGAATTTGTGTTTTAAAAAATGAAGGGGACAAACTCTGCTAAAATGGCTGATGAATTTATAAATTGCTTAACTTCTAGTTTTCAGTTTCAGTTTCCATTTTAATGTAGACACATGAATTTCACATCACTCACAAATTGGTAAAAGTATGGGTGCTATATGAGAGGGAGGTATGGGAAAGAACAAATGTATTTTATAATGTGAAAAACATATTCTTATCTTCATAGGAAACGAAGATTTTTGTCATCACTGAAGTCTTTTAAGGCCAAATCATGGCATGAAAGGAGCAAAAGCTCTCAGAACCTCAGGCAGCACAAGCACTTTACCAAGCTGGAGAGGGTTTAAGTTTAGACCCAATGTCACATGGTGTCTTCTGTCCAGAGAGTCAGACTAGATAAGTATAAAGAGACAACCTAGAATAGTGGTATAGTGCTGGACCTAGAGTCAGGAAGAGCTAGGTTGAACTATATATGGTCTCAGATCCGTGCTAGCCAAAAGAACTTGATCAAATCATTTTACTTGCCTCTGTGTTTCATTTTCCTTATCTTAAAGACAACTGGCCTCCAAGGTCCCTTCTAGCTCTAAATGTATGATACTATCATTTCTGAAGCCTAATCAAGGCATGGTCAATGTTTTCCCTCATCACAACACAATTTCCCAATAGATCTGTTCTTTTATTGATGGGGTTATGCCCTCCAGTGAAGGAGATCACTGCCTAGTCTTGGTTGCCTATTCTATGAAATTCATGGACATGGCCTCCCCCAACTTCATCATAGGTGATCTATTCCACATGCTAGGAGGTTTCCTCATATTCTTGTGACATTGTATGGGCACCAGGCGCAACCCATGGAACAGAAAACAAATAGTCTTCAATCCTGTGCAATTCATCTTAGACATCTGTTACCACAGTGGTGAGGTGTAAGAAAATGGTTTAAAGGGAGATAGATTATGTAACAGAATATGCAAATATTTTAAAGATGATTACAAATGTTAAATGAACATTTAACATTTTTTGATAATATTTTATCAAATATTTGATAATATTTCAGTCTTTTGAAATATGAGTTCTATGTTCTCAGACCATGAAGGTGATGCACTATTGAAAGAAAAGAACTAGCTAGCACAGTGCTCAATCAGTAGAGTTTTGGGCTTGAATTCAGTAAGACACCTTTTTTTCTGAGTTTATATCAGGTTTTAGACAATTACTAGCTATGTGACCTTGGGCAAGTCACTTAATAATATTTGCTTCTGTTTCCTCATGTGTAAAATGACCTAGGGAAGGAAATGGCAAATCACTCTAGGATCTTTGCCAAGAAAAGGCTAACTAGGGTCTTGAAGTGTAGGACATGACTTAGAGGACTGAACAACAGCACTACCAACAAAAACAAATTGAGATTCTTGCTATAAATGAAATCAAGAGACATTGAGGAGCTGAAGCTAAATATAAGGACAGCTCATAGATTCTACTTTTGAGAAGCTAATAAAAAAAAGGCAGTGGGAGTTTCATCACATGTGCAAAGACAAACAAGAAACAAATTTTACACTACTTGGTCATCTTGCCTTGCATTATTCGAGATGACTGTAAACAAAGAGATTATCATGAAGACTTACCCAACTTACATCACAAGCCTTTATCCTGTTTAAAGCATTATGGAAATGTAAATTATTATCACTATGTTTGCTACTATTACTATTACTAAGATAATTGCACTTTATGTACCATCTACTACATAAGGTGAAAAAAGTTCCGACAAACTAGCTTTCTTGACATTCAACAAACAGAGAACTTTAGCACATATACCTCTGACTTTGAATTGGCTGTCCTTCATGCCTGAAATATGCTATCTTCACCTTTTAAAAATCACTTGTTTCTTGTAAAATTCAGTTCACAGGGGGATGGAGCCCAGATGGCAGAGTAGAAGCATGACCTCTGAGCAGCTCCTGCTTCCACCTTCCCCAATCCATGTAAAAGGGGACTCTAAACAAATTTTGGAGCTGCAGAACCCACAAAATGACACAGAAAAACTAGCCCCCTGCTGAGGAAAGCCTGGCAGGCCAGCAAGAATCAGCCAGCTCAGGAATCTGGGAGCCAAGCCCAGGCCCACTCCAAGGCTTTAGCTCCAGGGTGGGCCTGACCAGCCACCAGGCAAGAGGGAGTCCAGATCAGCAGCAGCTGTGGCCATTTGCAGATTTATCAACATGTAGATTGGAAGGACAAAGTGAGAGGTCAGTGCAGTCTGGACTTTGGGACCCAGTAAGTGGGAGTGCTTGGCTTTCGCCCCCAGGGCAAGAAGCCTCTGAGACGCCAGCACAGCCTGCCAGCTCTACTTGGCAGCTTCAGCTCCTGGTCTGCAGAGAGTAGGGGGACCTAGCACCAGTCTGAGTGGGAATCTCTCTTCCTTTAAACTTCTTTGATATGGATTGCAGTTTAGAGTGGAGGTCCTGGGGTGTGTGTCCAGCTTGACAGAGCATGAGGTAACCTCAGAGAGGGCACCCATCTAATACCTCAGGCAGCTGAGAAAACTCCAGCATTTGGAAAGGAAGCTCCCCTGTCTGGTGGCAGAGTCCTACTGTGGCAAAAAGACCAGGGGTCAAGTGACTGAAGGGCGACATGACCAGGCAAAGGAAACAAAGCAGACAGAAGATTCCAACATTAGACTCCTATTTTGGTGACAAAAAGGATCAAAGCATGGAAGAGGAGGAAAACAGTGAAGTCAGAATGCCTGCACCAAAAGCTTCAAATGAAAATAAAAGCTGGTTATAGGGCACAGAGGACCTCAAGAAGCAAATAAGAGAAGTGGAGGAAAAATTGGGAAGAAAAAAGAGAAGAATGCAAGAAAATTATGAAATGAGGGTCAACAGCCTGACTGAGCAAAATAATACTTTAAAAAACACACTGACTCAAATGGCAAAAAAGGCTCAAAAAGGCAATGAGGAGAAGAATGGCCGAAAAATCCAAATATGCCAGATGGAAAAAGAATGTCAAAAGCTCAATGAGGAGAATCATTGCTTCAGAATTAGATTGGAGCAAATGGAAGCTAATGACTTTATGAGAAATCAAGATGCTGTTAAACAGATACAAACAAATGAAAGAATAGAAGGCGATGTGCAATATCACATGAGAAAAACTACTGACCTGGAAAACAGATCCAGGAGAGATAATTTAAAAATTATTGGACTACCTGAAAGCCATGATCAAAGTAAGAACCTAGAAGTCATCCTCCAGGAAGTTCTCAAAGAAAACTGCCCTGATGTTTTAGAACCAGAGGACAAAATAGAGGTTGAAAGAATCCACGGTTACCTCCTGAAAAAGATCACAAAAAGAAATCTCTTAGGAATATTATAGCCAGGTTATGGAATTCCCAGATTAAGGAGAGAATATTACAAGCAGCCAGGAAGAAACAATTTGAATATTGTGGAAACACAATCAGGATAACCCAGGATCTGGCAGCTTCTACATTGAGGGATCAAGGAGCTTGGAATATGATATTCTGGAGGACAAAGGAGCTGGGATTAAAACCAAGAGTCACCTACCCAGCAAAACTGAGTATCATGTTTCAGGGCAAAATATGGTCATTAAGTGGAATAGAGGACTTCCAAGAATTCCTGCTGAAAAAACCAGAGTTGAATAGAAAATTTGACATTCAGATACAAGAAGCAATAGAAGCATAAGAAGGTAAACAGGGAAAAGAAATCATAAAAAACTTATCAAAGTTGAACTATTAAGTTCCTACATGTAAAAGCAATAATTGTAACTTATGAAACTTTTCTTAGTATTTAAACGGAATAGAAATATATAAGTGTCTATATATGACGGTACATGGGCATATGAATACATATGTGAATCTGTGTATACATGTTTACAGGTATATATATAGAGAGGGAACAGGACCAATTTAACAGGAAGGGATGATACTTAAAAGGGGAAATTAAGAGGTGAGAGAGGAATATAATGAGAGGAGATAGGGAGAGACAGAATGGGGTAAACTATCTTATATAGACAAAGCAACGAAAATGGTTACAATGGAGGGGAAGAATAGGAAGGCAAAAGGGAATGGGTCAACCTTATTCCCATTGAATTTGGCTTGAGGAGGGAATGAAATACACATTAAATAGGGTGTCTCACCCTCCAGGAGAGTGGGGGGTTAGAAGGGAATGAGAGGGAGGATGATAAAATGGAGGGCAGGCTGGGGGGGGAGGGAATTTGGAAGCACCCACTTTTGAAAAGGGACAGGATCAAAGCAGAGAATAGAACAAGTAGGAGGTGGGATAGGAGGGAGGGAAATATAGTCAGTGTTTTACAATATATTTACTATGTTATTGTTTTGCTTTAGCCACACATGTGCAACCCATACTGAACTTCTTATCTTCCAAATAAGGGTGGGTGACAAGGAAGGAAGGGAATGAATTTGGAATTCAAAGTTTTAAAATCAAATATTCAAATATATATATATATATACTTTTATTAATACTATTTTACATGTAATTGGGAAATAAGATATACAGGCACTGAGGCATAGAGTTCCAATGGAAAAGTCGAAAGGGGTATGGGAGAAATTATGGGAGAGAGCAGATTGGAGGAGGGGATATCCTGTGGGACTGCTATTTTGGGGCAGTAGGTAGGGAAAAAATGGGGAGAAAATTTGTAACTCTAAATCTGGCAGAAACGATTGATGGAAATCAGAATTTAATAACGCATTTAAAAAAATTCAGTTTATATATCAAATCCTATATTGTTTCCTGGTACATATAGCTATGAGTACTTTCCCCACCCCAAATTACTTTGTATTTATTTTGGAGTTATTTTATATGCTTATATATGTGCATTACGCACACACTCATACACATACATGCATATTTGCAATTTTAAGATATGCAGAGTATATCTTATAATACAAGAGATGTTTGAGATAAAAATGTCCAAAATAAGTAAATGGTGATATATATTTTTTCTCTGTGACCCTCCCTTCTCCCTCTGTCTGTCTGTCTTTCTTTATCTCTCTCCCTTTGGCTCCCTACCTCTGTTTCTCTGTCTCTCTCTCCCTCTCTCTTCCCAGATATATGTCTCTAATATCTCTACCAATCTATTTACCACAGTAAAAATTTCCGAAATATAATGTAAGGGCCCTTATATCAAGGATTGTTTTATTTTTGTCATTTTTTTCTTTTTGTCTATTTCCTGACATATAGTAGGCAATAAAAACTTGATGGGTAGTTAATCAAAAATTAGAGAATATTAATGTTAAGAAGTTTGCAAGAAATCATATGGAGAAGATTAAACAATTAGGTTACTGCATACAATTGCTAATTATTTTCCTGGGTTAATAAAGAATATCAATTCTTTCCTTTTATACTCATGAACTAAGGTGGTTTGGTAAGTAGTCACAAGATATGTGAATGATGATGAATTATTATTGAATGAAAACAAACAAATAAAATCCATGGAAATAAAATGTATGTGGCTAAGTTGTATATCCATAACTGATTTTCTGTTTAGAATGAGGGATATGGGCATCTGAGTGTGCATTCTCAAAGCTGATTTTATATTGGGCACTTGAGGAAGGCTTTTATTTGTATTTTTGTTATATAGTTATACTGTCATATAGTTTTGTTATATAATTAACTCGGGGAAAATTGCAGCAAGTTTCTCTGATGAAGAATGTCTCAAAAAAATGAAATCCCTTTTCTTTGTAAACACAAAAAGAGCTTCTATAAATATTTTTGTACATGTAGGTCCTTTTCCTTTTTAAAAAAATCATCTCTTGGGGATACAAACCTACTCATGGTATTACTAGGTCAAAAGGTATGAACAGTTTTTATAGCCTTTGGGGCAAAGCTCCAAATATCACTTCAGAGTGGTTGGATCACTTCATAATTCTACCAAAAGTACATCAGTAACCCAATTTTCTCATTTCCTCTCCAGTATTTGTCATTTTCATTTTCTGTCATATTAGCCAATCTGTTAGGTGTGAGGTGGTACCTCAGAGTTGTTTTAATTTGCATTACGCTAATCAATAACGATTTATAGCTTTTTATATGACTACAAATTGCTTTGATTTTTATCTGAAAACTGTTCATATCCTTTGACCATTTATCAATTGGGGAACAATTCATAGTTTTATAAATCTTACTCAATTCTCTATATATTTGAGGGAAGGGAATTGATTTTTTTTTTGAGAGATTCTTCAGCAGAGAACCTTGCTGCAATTTCCCCCCAGTTAATTATATTATTCTTTTTTTGCTCTATGTTCCCAAGTTTTATCATCTTTCTCTATGTAACACATTCTATGTTCCAGTCAAATTAGCCAAATTGTTCTTCTTCAAACTTAGAACTCCATCTCCTACCCCTATACCTTTATATAGGTTGCCCCATGCTGTGAATTATTTTTTCCTCATCTATATCTCTTGTAATCCCAAGTTTCCTTCAAGGATCAACCCATAAATCACTTTATATGAAGAATGTTTTTCAGTTCTTCTAGTTATTTTCTCTTCTTCTTCTTCAAATGATTATGTATATAATTGTATGTTTACATACATATGGGATCATAGATTATTGGACTTGAAGTAATATCTGTGTTCACCTAATTGCAATCCTTCATTTTACAGATAATGAATTTAGATCCTGGCAAGTTAAACAAATTGCCTGAGGTCAAAGAGATTATGTATACCCCTCGCAGTAGAATTTAAGTTCTTAAGGCAGGAATGGTTTTATTTACACTTTTATATGTGGCTACCCAGTGTATGAACTGCATTATATGTAGTAAGCATTTAATAAATGTTGATTGGACTGGATTGAATTCTAGGGCAAGGCTCAGTTTGGCAATTCCTGCCTTTGTGGTAGGATGAACAAGTAGACATGGGGTCTTGCTGCAGACCTTACAGAATGATATCAACATGTTGGCCATTGTGATGATAAAGGCTTATTAGAAGAAGATAACTTTGACATGATTTTGGGTCCCCAGTGACCCCTGTATAAAACAGGAGAGTACTTTTTGGGTGGCAGTGATATAAACAGGCTCAGATTGTATTTGAACATAAGCATAATTAGTAACAAAGGAAAAGTTATTGTGAATCTGTAAGGTGGTAGGAAGAAGGCCTATCAGAAGACTTCAAAGAATATTATAAAATCTTCAAAACCAAATCTCCATATACCTTGATGCCTAACAACTTCCATGTTAAGATCAGCAAAAGAGAAGATAGTTTCCCTTTATATCAGAAACTGCTTTAGGTTGAAAAAAATGAAAGTGGTCAAAGGATTATTGTGATCTTAGAAGATTCATGACTATACATTATGAATAATTTCTTTAAGAATGTTGGAAGGCCCAGGATATAGTGAGCAATCAAAATAGTACAAGAAATGCAACTGACTGTATCTTAACAGACAAGTTATCCATGGGGGAGTCATTTCAGAACAAGCTCTCAGTTCATTCAGATCATCAGCTGGTTAGTGAAAAGGTCAAAACTAATATCAAATTATAATAAAGAAGAAAGATAAAAAGACATTGCGAACAATTAAATCAATTCCAATCTAACTTATTTAAATGAACTAATGATGCTGAAAAATGTGAAATGGGCAAAAATAGAGACTTTGACTCTATTGCCAGGCAATGGAAATTATGAAAAACAGCTGTCACAATGAAAAGTCTCAGAGACTAGAAACTTTTTTTTTTGGCAGCAAGCACTTTGTCTTCTTGGCCAGTGGATAGATATAGCAGCTAAATGACACTGGTTTAAAGTAAAAACTGCTGAGATCAAGATGGCGGAGTAGAAGCAAGTCCTCCTAGAGGCTCCCGGTTTCCACCTTCCCCAATTTATGTAAAAGGGGAATCTAAACAAAATTTGGAGCTACAGAACACACAAAATGACACAGAGAAGCTTCCCTCCTGCTGAGGACAGCCTGGCAGGAATAGTCCAGCACAGTGCTCTGAGAGCCAAGCCCAGCTCCATGGGAGATTTTAGCCCCAGGGCAGGCCTGACCAGGTGCTGGCTGTGGTCATTTTCAGCAGCTGTGGTCATTTTCAGGTTGATCAATACATAGATGAAATGGACAAAGTGAGAGGTCAGTGCAGCATGGACTTTGGGACCCAGTAGTTGGGAGTGCCTTGGTTTTTCCCCCAGGGCGAGAAGGCACTGAGGGCTGCAGGGCAGCCCCTGCTGCCACGTTGCACCTTCAGCTCCTGGCCTGCAGAGTGTAGGGTTACCAAGAGACCAATCTGAGGGGTAATCATTCTTACTTTAACCTGCTTGGATCTGGATTGCGTTCTCGGGTGGAGGTCTTGGGTTGTGTGTCCAGCTTGCCAGACCATGTGGAGGCTTCAACAAGGGCTCCAAACTAATACCTCTGGCATCTGAGAAAACCCCAGCATTTGGAAAGGAAGCTCCCCTGTCTGGTAGCAGAGCCTTACTGTGGCAAAAAGCCCAAAGGTCAAGTAATTGAGTGGCAACACGCCCAGGCAAAGGAAACAAAGCACACAGAAGAACCCAACATTAGACTACTATTTTGGGGACAAAAAGGATCAAAGCATGGAACAGGAGGAAGACAGTGAAGTCAGAACTCCTGCACCAAAAGCTTCAAAGGAAAATACGAGCTGGTTACAGACAATAGAGGACCTTAAGAAGCAAATAAAAGAAGTGGAGAACAATGTAAGAATATTAGGAAATGAGAGTCAACAGTCTGACTGAGGAAAATGACACCTAAAAGACAGACTGACTCAAATGGCAAAAGAGGCTCAAAAAGGCAATGAGGAGAAGAATGCTTTAAAAAGCCGAATTTGCCAGATGGAAAAAGAATCTCAAAAGTTCAATGAGGAGAATCATTACCTCAGAATTAGATTGGAGCAAGTGGAAGCTAATGACTTTATGAGAAATCAAGATGCTGTTAAACAGATCAAAGAAATGAAAGAATAGAAGGCGATGGGAAATATCTCATGGGAAAAACCACTGACCTGGAAAATAGATCCAGGAGAGATAATTTAAAAATTATTGGATTACCTGAAAGCCATGATCAAAGTAAGAACCTAGAAATCATCCTCCAGAAATTCTCAAGGAAAATTGCCCTGATGTTTTAGAAAAAGAGGGCAAAATAGAGGTTGAAAGAACCCACCGATCACCTCCTGAAAAATATCTCAAAAAGAAACCTCCTAAGAATATTATAGCCAGGAAGAAACAATTTGAACATTGTGGAAACATAATCAGGATAACCCAGGATCTGGCAGCTTCTACACTGAGGGATGGAAGGACTTGGAATACGATATTCTGGAGGGCAAAGGAGCTGGGATTAAAACCAAGAGTCACCTACCCAGCAAAACTGAGTCTCATGTTTCAGGGAAAAATATGGTCATTCAGTGGAACAGAGGACTTTCAAGCATTCTTGATGAAAAAACCAGAGTTGAATGGACAATTTGACATTCAGATACAAGAAGCAAGAGAAGCATGAGGAGGTAAACAGGGAAAAGAAATCATAAACAACTTATCAAAGTTGAGCTATTTACATTCTTATATGTAAAAATGATAATTGTAATTGATGAAATTTTTCTCAGTGTGAAAATAGTTGAAGGGAATATATATATATATATATATATATATAGGAAGGTATATTGGTGTATGAATACATATGTGAATGTCTATATATATGTTTACAGGTATACATAGATAGAGGGCACAGGACCATTTTAATAGGATGGGATGATACTTAAAACTTGAAATTAAGAGGTGAGAGAGGAATATAATGAGAGGAGATGGGGAGAGACAGAATGGGGTAAACTTTCATACAGAAGAGGGAAGGGAAAATGGTTACAATGGAGGGGAAGAATAGGAAAGCAAAAGGGAATGGGTTAACCTTATTCCCATTGAATTTGGCTTGAGGAGGAAATGAAATACACACTAAATATGGTAACTCACCATCCAGGAGAGTAGGTGGGAAGTAGATGAGAGGGGGGATGATGGAAGGGAGGGCAGGCTGGGGGAGAGGGAATTTGGAAACACCTACTTTCGAAAAGGGATGGAATCAAAGTAGAGAACAGAACAAGTGGGAGGTAGGAAAAGAGGGAGGGAAATATAGTCAGTCTTTTATAATATATCAACTACGTTAATTTCTTGCATAAGCTACACATGTACAATTTATACTGAACTGCTTATCTTTCCTAGGTAAGGGCAGGTGATGAGGGAGGAAGTGAATGAATCTGGAATTCAAAGTTTTAAAATCAAATGTGTGTATGCATATACATATACATTTATACTATTAATAATACTATTTTTCATGTAATTAGGAAATAAGATGTACAGGTACTGGGGCATAGAGATCCACCATGCCCTACTGGAAAAGTCAAAGGGGGTATGAGAGAAGATATGGGAGAGAGCAGATTGGAGGAGGGGATATACTGTGGGACTGCTATTTTGGGGTGGTGTGTAGGGGGAAAACGGGGAGAAATGTGTAACAAAATCTGGCAGAAATGAATGATGTAAAGCAGAAGTTAATAAAGCATTTGAAAAATGAAAAAAAATAAAGTAAAAACTTCTATGCTACAACAACAACAACAACTTAAAATAGCAAATGATGAGGAAACAATTATATTAGCTCTTCATAAAACAATGGAAAGCAATATATAAAAAATTAAATACCTTTCACAGTCATGAGATCTCTGTATAACTGATTACTGTAAGGATAATTGTATCTATAAATGAATTCACAAGAATTTGTAAACCCTTACTTATGTGCAAGTCACTATGTATGTTGCATGACCTTCCACTACTAAGTATACTATACATCATATCACCAGAGTTGTAGTTTTAGGAAATGTCTAAGTAATTCTTCTCTACATGACTTGGGAGTGTAAGATCATTGAATTTATCTTGTAAATTACCTAGTCCATCTTTTTTAAATTTACAGATGAGGAAACTAAGACCTCGAGTGGTGATGTAATGTAGTATAAGTTCAAAGATTTAAACCTATGTTCTCTGACTCCACCATGTGCTTTCTGCTGATTGACTTAGTTCAGCAAAAATTTTGTTCAGCAATTGTTTAATATCTACCTTGTGTAAGACATTATTCTAGGCACAAAATACAAAGACAGAAAATAAACAGTACCTGCTGTAAAAGTACTTACATTCAACTGGGTATATACAATGTGAACAAAAACATGTATAATGAAAAGAAAATTCTAGAGAAAGTGAACACTACATGTGCAAATGGATGGATGTGGGAGATGGTGTGTTCAGTAAAGAAGGCATTTTGAATTAAGGTTAGGAATGTGAAATGAGACTAGAAAGGTTGGTTGTAGCTGGATTATGGAGGACCTTAAATTCTAGGCTGAGGTGCTTATATATTATTTGAGAGGCAATAAGTGGCAAAACGTTTTTGAGCTGAAATGACATAGTCTTTCTTTGAGCTGAAATCATATCATTTTAGCAAGACTGTTTTAGCCACAGTGTAAGTATGAAATTGAAAGCAGAAAATCTGGAAGTAGGAAGATTGAGTAGAAGTCTATGTATAGTCCAGGTTAAATAATGGTCTGTACTAGGATGATGGCTGTGTGAATGAAGGAAAGAGGACAGATGTAAGAAATTTTATAGAGAGCAAATCAACATGACTTGAGAAATGATTAAATGGAGAGTGTGAGGTTGAGGTAAACTAGAATAGTTCTGAATAATTATGAAATCAGAAACTTGGGTGATGAGGAGAGTGATGTGTTGAACAGATATAAGGAAATTAGAAAGAAAATGAATCTTGGAGGACAAAGAATAAGTTCTGTTTGTGATGTTGAGGTTTTGATGCAAAGAAGATGTTCAATTGGAAATGACTAATACATAGTTATGTGGAGTTGAGCTAAGAGACTCAAGTTGAATATATAGATATGAGAGTCATCTGCATAGCAATATTGGATCATTGAAATCATGGGAGTTGATAAAATCACCAAGAAATAGAGAAAGGAGGTTCTAGTACAGGACACAGTTAAGGAATGGGGCAGAAGAGGATAATCTGGCAAAGAAAACAGAGGAATGGTCAAATAGGTTGAAAGAGAACCAAGACAAAGCAGTGTTACAAAAACTCAGATAAAAGAAATCTAGAAGAATAGAGTCAACCTTGTCAAATGGTGTACAAAGGTAAGAAGAATGAGGATTGAGAAAAGACCATTGAATTTATAAATTGAGGTCATTACTAACTTTTCAGATAGCAGTTAAAGTGGTGTCATGAGGTCAGAGATTAGATTGCAAGAGGCTGAGAAGTGAATGAGAGGAACAGAAAGAGGCAATGAGAGTAGGTACATTTTTCTAAAGTTTGACTGTGAAAATCAAGATATTTTTTAGAATGACCTGAGGGAATGATAGGCTCAAAGGAAGATTTTTTTTTCATAGGAAAGGAGACCTGGATATGTTTCTAGGTGGCAAAGAAGAAGGCAATAGGTAGGAAGAAGTTGAAATTTTGGAGGAGATAGAGAAGATAGTGATTATTGGAACAATTTGACACAGGACAAAAGAGAAAGGCATTAAAAAAAAACAGTGACTGGCCATGTTGGAAATGGTTACCTCTGTATCAGAGTCAGGAGTAAAGCAGTGGACAAAGGGATATGAGGTCAAGACATTTTAAAACATATAATATGAGAGAAAAGGGGGATAAAGGGATTAGCCAAATATATGACTAAGATCCATTCTCACATACATAAATGGCTGAATATAAAAAAGCAGTTTTTTTTAAGCAATTGGGGTTAAGTAACTTGCTCAAAGTTACATGGCCAGTTATTTCTGGGTGTGGTGCTGAGTATCTGAGCCCGGATTTGAACCCAGGTCATTCCGACACTGGGCCAGTGCTCTTACTCGCTGAGCCATCTGGCCGCCCCTAAGCAATTGGGGTTAAGTATCTTGCTCAAGGTTACAAGGCCAGATGTTTCTGGGTGGGTGCTAACTGTCTGAGCCCAGATTCGATCCACAAGTCATCCTGACAGTGGAGCCGGTACTCTCACTTGCTGTGCTACCTGGCCGCCCCTAATGAAATTTACATGATAATTTTGTTCTCTATTTATTATTATTTTTTGCATTTTTTTTGGAAGGTAATTGGGGTTAAGTAAGCTGCCAAAGGTTACATGGCTAATTTTTTTTTTTGTGTGTGTGTGTTTTTTTTTTGTTGTTGTTGTTAAGTGTCTCAGGCCAGAACTGAACTAGGGTCCTCCTGAGTCCAGGGCCAGCGCTTTACTCACTGCACCACCTAGCCACCCCAAAAAAGCAGTTGTAAAAGGAAGAAGTATAAGCTACAGCAATCACATGGGAAAAATGGTCTAAATCACTATTATTAGAAAAATGAAAATAAAGGCAATTTTAGTATGTCATGCCATACTTATCAGCTTGACAAAGAAGACAATAGAGGAAAATGACAATTGCTGGAGGGGATATTGGAAGAAAAAAAAGCTACATTAAGGCAGTGTTGGAGCTATGAGTTGGTTCAGTCATTCTAGAAAGCAATTTGGAAAGTTACCAAATTACATATACTTTCTGACCCAAGTATACTACTCCTAACCTTATATCTCCAAAGAAATCAAATGAAGAGGAAGAGGATATATACATACAAAAGCATTTTAGCAGTTTTTTTTTTTTCTGGTAGACAAAAATTGGAAACTTAAAAGGGGTGTCCTACTTTTGGATAACAGGTAAACAAATTGGGACACAATGAATGTAACAAAATATTATTGTATGATAAAAATGATAAAATGGATAATTTCAGAGCCAACTGGAAAGACCTGTATGAACTGATGCATAGTAAAGTTTGTAAAACTAGAAGAATAATTTATATAACAACATAATAGTGAAGGGGAACAAAAGTTTTGAAAGACTTCTGAATCCTTATAATTGAAATGATAAACTAGGGAGTCCAAAACAATGAAGATGAAATATACCACTTACCTCCTGACATGTTAAAACTTGGTTAATATGGGAATTTGTTTTGCTGGACTATATATTAAATTCATTTTTTGTCAGTTTGTTTAATTTGCTGATGGAGGTGGAGGATAGTAGGAAAGACATATATGTGTGCATAATACACACACACATATTTATATACATATATATATATATATATATATATATATATAGAGAGAGAGAGAGAGAGAGAGAGAGAGAGAGAGGGCAGCACTTGAATCCAAAGATCCTCTTGCTAGTTAATTATATATTCCCTCAAAGATTAAAAAAAAAAAACAGAGGCTGAATTTCCAACAAAATGTTTGTAGCCATAATTTTTGTAATAACAAAGAACTGGAAATGAAATTGATGCATAGCTATTGGGTAATGGTTAAAAAATAATTGTGGCACATTAAGGAAATAAAATATTATACTATGATGTAAGAATCAACAAAAATTGGAAAACATAGAAAAGAATAAGAAAACATATGAAATATATAGTAAGCAGAACCAGGAAAAACGGCAACAAAAATGTAAATGGTGAGAAAAATAATAACAGGACTGCTGAAATTGAATGGTAAATAATTACAACAATCATGTTCACTCAAAAGAAGAGGGGGGGAAATGAATTGTTCCTTCTTTATAGAGGTGATGAACTATAGATTATTAGACTGGATCAATTTGTTTCTCTGTTTTCCTGAATTATTATTTTTTTAATTTTCTCTGTTTTTTTAATTTTTTTGTTACAAGAAATGGCTCTCTGGCATGGAAGGTGATATATATTTGAAAATATAAGTGATATCACATGAAAAAATATCAATAAAAATTTTATGTTTCCTTTTTCAAATATATAGATACTTGGTTGAATTTTATAAAGAAAAAAAGAACTATTCCCCAATTGAGAAATTGTTAAAGGATATGAACAGGCTGTTTTTGGAACAAAACAAAACAAATAAAAAACTCCAAAACTATCAATAATCATATAAAACTGCTCTCAATCACTAATAATTAGAGAAATGCAAATCAAAACAATTCTGAGGTATTGCCTCACATATACCTGTTGTACTAACAAGAGAGGAAAGGAAAATGACAAGTGCTGAAAGAGGATATGGAAAAATTGGTATGCTGTTAATGTTATGAACTACTCTCAAGAACAATTTGGAATTATACCCATGAAGGTATAAAACTACATATCATTTGACCCAATAATACCACTAACATGTTTGTATCCCAAAGAGTAAGGAACCCATATATGCAAAAATTTTTGTCCAGCTCTTTTTTTTTGTGGTAACTAAGAATTAAAATTTGAAGGGATTCCCATTAATTGGGGAATGACTGAACAAATTATGATAAATGATTGTGTTGGGATACTATTGTGCTGTAAGAAATGATGGAGATAGTTTCAGAAAAAAAATGAGAAGACATATTAACTGATGCAAAGTAAAGTGAGCATAATCAGGAGAACCCTATACACAGTAACAGCAGCATGGTAATGATAATCAACTGGGAAAGATTGAATTACTCAAACCAATACACTGATCCATGACAATTTCAAAGGACTCATGATAAAAATTTCTATCTCCCTCAAAAGAGAGAGCTGATGAATTCAAAGTACAAGTCAAAGAATTTTTTTTATTTTGTTTCTCTTGCTTATTTTGTGCAAGATGGCTAATATGGAAATAAGTTTTGTGTGATTTTATATGTATAATGGATATCATATTACTTGCCTTCTCACTGATTTGGGGAGGTCCCAGACAGAAGGAGAGGTTTTAGAACTGAAAACAAAGTTTAAAAAATAAAGTTAAAAAAATCAGAAACTAGGGCAGCTAGGTGGCTCAGTGAACAGAGCACTGGCGCTGGAGTCAGGAGGACTTGAGTTCAAATCTGTCCTCAGACACTTAACAAAAAACTAGCCATGTGACCTTGGGCAAGCCACTTAACCCCAATTGTCCTACCTTCCCCTCTCCAAAAAGCAAAAAAAAAAAATCACAAACAGAACATTTTTGTCCCAACTTTCAGGCTTCATTCTTAGAATATCACATTCTTAACTGGGATATTAATGGTGATACACATGCTAACTTTATTTTTCCTTTTTTGTTTCTCCCAAAATTATGCATGCCTCTTCTTCATTTTGCAGTGGTAGTCAGTGATCAGATATCTCACAGATGTCATTGTGTCAACAGTTTCAACCACTGAATCGTCTATTGTCCTTCATGTCTCTCTTTAGAGTTTGCATTATACATGTCTCTCTCTCTCTCTCTCTCTCTCTCTCTCTCTCTCTCTCTCTCTCTCTAAATCAGTCCAATGTTAATCAGCTGCTCTCAGACTCAAGAATCAATAGTGATATAGCAGTAAGTATGAATTTCATATTCATAATATTTATTTATATTCATATTATTATATTATATTCATATTATATATAAAATGTTATATTCATAATATTTATTAGAAAATATATTTTTATAAGCTCCTTATGACTAATTCTCATAAGTTATATTTAACCTTAGTGCCAATTACCTGTGAAATGAAAATTTACACAGGATAAACTTCTAACCTGATGCAAAATTTTAAGAAGAAAATGGACAGCATAAGTTCAAAAAATGTTTATTCTTTTATTCATTCACTGAGCCATTCATCCATTCAATAAAATTCGACCATATTTTAGGTGCAAAACATTGTACTAGGTGATGCTGTGGGGACAGAAATTGTTAAGAATTGTTATGGCCCCTGTTGTTAAGAATCTTATTTTCTCTAAGTAGAAATAATAATAAATACAACTTAATTATTCTGGTTCTTGGGTGTGGGACTTACCACTTTTAAGAAATATGATATCAGAAGATTTGAGGTTTTGCTAATATTGGCAAACTGACAAGATAATATTGCAGTTTGCAGTCCAATTTGAAATTACCTCATTAAATGTTCTGAATAGAAAATTTAGGAGATGACAGGTGCTATCCTGATTCTACAAAAAGAAATATTAAATAAATCACTTCATGCTTCTGTTCTTCTATTTCCTCATCATCTAAACATTGGTTGGAATAGGTATCTCTGAAGATTCCTTCCAGCTATAATATTTTATGATTCTATGTTTACAAATGTAGTGCAATATACATGAAAAATGAATATGGAGGGAAGGAGCCAAGATGGCGGAATAAAAACAAGAACTTGCTTGAGCTCATCCCCCAATCACCTCCAAATACTTGTAAAAAAGACTCTAAACAAACTTTAGAGCTGCAGAACTCACAAAATGACAGAGTGAAACACTTCTCCAGCTGAAGTCAGCCTGGAAGGCTGAAAGGAAAGATCTATTACTGTGGGCTGAGAGTGGAGAACAGTGCCACATGGGCCATGCTGGCACAGACTGGGCAGGAATAAGTCTCAGGGGACTGAATCACTGGCAGCTGTGGCAGTTTCCAGACTTCTCAACCCATAAATTACCAAGAAAAAGTAAAAGGTCAATGAGGAAACTCTGTTGGACCTGGGTGAGAGAAAAGTGGTCCAGCCCCAGCCTTGGGGGGCAGAGGTGGTGGTGGCAGCAGCAGCAGGGCAACGGATGCCTGCGGACCTCTAAATTCACAGATGGGGGAGGGGTTATAAAGTATCTGATTGGAGAGCAACTGCTATTCCTTTGGCCTGCTTGCTCACAGTGTTGGGTGGCAGTCCTACGGTGAGGCAGAATGGTGGTTTGGCAGAGCTTGTGGAAACTAAGGAGAGGAAATCCTCCTCACAAGTTTTGAGGCAGAAAAGAGTGACTGTGGTCACTTAAAGACAAGAAAACAGACAGTGGGAGGAATAAATATTCCTCCTTTGATCACATCATCTTAGAAGAACTGAAAATTCACAGGTACCTAGAAGTAACTCTTACAAGAGCTGCACAAAACCTCAGAAATTTGAGACAGAGCACTCTCCTCTCTGAAAACAGAGATATACTTTGACAAAGAGCTCAAAAGTCAAGTAACTGGCTGGGAAAAATGAGCAAACAAAGGAAAATAAATCAGACTATAGAGTCTTTCTTTGGTGACAAAGAAGAAGAAATCAAAAAACCAGAAGACAAAAAGTCAAACCTCCTGTATCAAAAACCTCCAAGAGAAATCTGAATCTGTCACAGACTATGGATGAGCTCAAAAAGGATTTTGAAAGTCAATTAAGAGAAGTAGGGGAAAAGTTGGGCAGAGAAATGAGAGTGATGCAAGAAAACCTTAAAAATCAAGTAAACAGATTGCTAAAAAATACTGAAGAATATAACGCCTTAATAAATAGACTAACACAAATGGAAAAGAGGGCCAAAAAACCAATGAGTAGAAGAATGTTTTTTAAAAAGCAGCATTGGGGGTGGGGGGCGAGGAGAATCAAGATGGTGGAATAGAAACAGGACTTCTGCTGAGCTCCGGCTCCCAACACCTCCAATACATGTAAAAGGTGACTCTAAACAAACTTTGGAGCTACAGAACTCACAAAATGACAAAGAGAAGTTAACCTCCTGCTGAGGATATCCTGGCAGGCCTGTAGGGAGAAGCCAGCACAGCGCTCTGGTAGCCTACCCCAGCCCTTCACGAGCCTGAGGTTTTAGCCCCAGGGTGGACTTGATGAGCTGCTTGTGTGAGGCACTTCAGATCACTAGCAGCCATGGCAGTTTCCAGAATTATCAACTCACAGAGGCTAAGGACAAAGTGTGAGGTCAGTGCAGTGTTGTCTTTGGGATCCAGCAGTTGGGAGAGCAGTCGGCCTTTATCCCCTGGAGGGAGAAGCTGCTGAGGCACCATAGCTGTGCAGCTACCACCCTGTGGCAGCTTCAGCTCCTGGCCTGCAGACTGTAAGGGTAGCAAGCAACCAGTAAGAGGGGTAATTGCTCTTACTTTAACCTGCTTGGATCTAGATTGCAGTCTAGGGTGGAGGTCCTGGGCTGTGTGACCATCTTGCCAGATCATGTAGAGGCTTCAGAGAGGGCACCCAACTAATACCTTCAGCATCTGAGAAAATCCCAGTATTTGGTATGAAGTTCTCTTGTCTGTTGGCAGAGTCCTACTGTGGCAAAAAGCCCAAAAGTCAAGTAATTGAATGGCAACATGAGTAAACAAGGGAAGCAAACAAACAGAGGAATAAAACATTAGACTCCTATTTTGGGGACAAAAAGGATCAAAGTATGTGACAGGAGGAAGATAGTGAAGTCAGAACTCCTGCACCACAAACTTCCAAGAAAAATATGTTTCCAGGCCATAGAAGAGCTTAAGAAGGATTTTGAAAGCCAAATAAGAGAGGTGGAGGAAAAACTGCAAAGAGAAATGAGAATGATGCAATAAAACAATGAAAAGAGAGGATTTCTTTCCCTTGTGAAAGCTCCATTGTTTCTTGGAATGATAAATGACAAAAATAATGATGTTATTCCATTATTACAAAAGACTGCATTATTTTTGTGATTAAAAATGACTCAAGTCCTGAGTAATTTATTAATTTGTAGTTTCCCATAATTTTAATCTTTCTTAGTCCCCCAATATTATTAAAGGCAAACTTAACCACACACACATATGTCTATGATATGAATTTTGGGTATATTAATAACTTTCTGTGGTCTTCCTATTTAGAAAACCCTTTGTTAAAGCTTATCAAAGTTTAGAGCATGACAAGTTTAACTTTGGGAGATATAAAGATTAGAATTTGGCAGTATGATATGGGGCATAAGACAATTATCTCCATAATTATAGGACAAGGTATTAAAACAAAATGATATGTGCCAAAAGGATGCCAAAGCACTGGGATTTCTGGGGAGAAAATAATAACTTATGTCGGGATGGGCAGGGGAAATTTTCACATCAGAAATGGCTTTTGAGTTGTTTCTTCAAGGATCTATGTGACTTTATAATCAAAGATGCAAGAGAAAAGCATTTGCAATATGACAAATAGTGTGAACAGAGATACCAAGGCAGTAAACAGGACATATATATGTGTGTGTGTGTGTGTGTGTGTGTGTGTGTGTGTGTGTGTGTGTATCTGAAGTAAACAGATATATAAGGGGAAAATAAGAAGTAAAAGTGAGAAAATTGTAGAGGTAATTGTTTTTTGTTTGTTTATTTTTGTTTGGTCCAAAAGTGGAAATGGATGCCTCAATAGATACTGATGTCCCCACCACTAGAAATCTTCAAACAGAGGCAAACAGGTAAAAGAAATCATAGGAAACTTATTAAAGTTGAACTATTTACATTCCTACATGGAAAAATGATAATTGTTACTCATGAGACTTTTCTCAATATGAGGATAGTTGAAGGGAATATATATGTATATATGTATACATACATATATGTATGTATAGGAGGGTGTATCTGTGTACAAATATATATTTAAGTGTGTGCATATGTGTGTACATGTATACATAGACAAACGGCACAGGATGGGTTGAATATGAAGGGATGATTTCTTAAAAATAAAATTAAAAGGTGAGAGAGGAATATATTGGGAGGAGAAAGTGAGAGATAGATTAGGATAAATTATCTCATATAAAAGGCAAGAAAACATTGTTACAATGGAAGGTTAAAGCAGGAATGTGGAAGGGAATAGGGTTAACCTTATTCTCATTGAATTTGGCTTAAGGAGGGAATAACATGCACACTCACTTGGGTATCTTACCCTACAGGAAAGTAGGCAGGAAAGGGATAAGAGGTTGGGTGATAGAAGGGAGGGCAGGTTGTGGGAGAGGGTAGTTAGAAGCAAACACTTTTGAAAAGGTACAGGGTCAAAGTGGAAAATAGAATAAGTGAGGAGTGGGATCGATGGAGGGAAATACAATTAGTCCTTCACAATATAACTACTATGGAAACATTTTGCATAACTATACATGTACAACCTCTGTTGAGTTGCTTGTCTTCCCTGTGTGGGTGGGTGAGGAGGGAAGAAGGAGAAGACTCTGGAACTCAAATTTTCAAAAAACATGTTAATGCATGTTACATGCAACTGGGAATTAAGATACACAGGCACTGGGGTATAGAAATCTATCTGGCCCTACTAGAAAGTTAGAGGGGTGATGGGGGAAGGATATAAGAGAGAACATATTTGGGGGCGGCTAGGTGGCACAGTGAATAGATTCAGAAGGACCTGAGTTCGAATTTGAACTCAGACACTTAACACAAACACCCAAAAAAACTAGACGTGTGACCTTGGGCAAGTTACTTAACCCCAATTGCCCTCTAAAAAACGCAAAAAAAAAAAGAGAGAAAGAGAGAACAGATTGGGCAAAGGGGTATACAGTAGGATCACTGTTTTGGGGAGGGGGGATAGGGGAGAGACAGGGAGAAAAATTTGGAACTCAAAATCTTGTGGAAATGAATTTTGGAAAATAAAACAAATAAATAAATAAATAAAAAGAAAAAGAGAAACAAAAAAGAAATCCATCTTGCCCTATAAGAAAGGGGGAAGGTGGGAAAGGGGCTATAGGCACAATAGAAAAAAGGGCAGACTGGAGGAAGGGGTAATCAGTATCCTTGCTATCTCTGGGTGCAGGTAGGGGAAAGTTGGGGAGAAAATTTGGGACTCAAAATGTTTTGGAAATGAATGTTGAAAACTAAAAGTAAATAAATAAATTCTTGGAGGCAGGGTGAAACAAAGGGATGTGATTTCATTGATAAAGGGAAATTTTTGGATGAAAAACTTCTATGTATAAATGGGGTCTTGGAGATTTGCTTACAATATTATAGGGTAATTGACTTGCCCAGGGTTACTGTCAGTATGTGTAAGAGGAAGAAATTGAACCCAGGTTTTCTAAGCTCCCAGGCCAGTTTTATAGTCATTTCAGTTCACAATGATTTTATGTACATGAAGCAGACTTTAAAATGCAGGTTTAAATTTCATACCTTATAACAAGTGGTCTGCGATTGAAAACCAGAGAAGAAACATTTTAATGACTTGGGTACTGCCTCTTATTTATGGTTTAATAATGCTTGGCCAAAACCTCTTTGCCTATTGGACTTAAGCAGTTTTTCCTCTTTGTGCACTGGTGGAAAGCATATACATTGAGGACAGTAGGTATGGGAGGTGAAGGAATAAAAAGCAAGCATGGGAGATGGTTGTGGGCATGTGTGAAGACACTGTAAATCTTCCTTACTGCTAAATGGGTAAGTCAGTTCTTTTTTTATATTTTCAACTGGATATGGCCAAATCAATAAGCTCCCTTCTGTGTTGTCATATAAGAAATGCATTTCAGTTCAGGCCCATTTGCTATTAAGAATTCCTTTAGAAAGCAAAATTCAAACCAGTATTTCTTGGGTAATGTTCTGTTTGCAATAAAAATGGGGTATACTTTCCTCTTTCAAAAAAAAGGGGGAGGAAGAAAGAAAAGTTTATGATCCTTCACCCTAAAACTAGGGAAAAATACAGTATCACAGTGGAGAAAATAAACAACAGCTTAAGCAAGAAAAAAATAAAAGCAAAACATATTTCTTTGGATGAAAAGATATTAAGGAAATTGCTTATTTCTCTGTGCAAGCCTGTCCTCCTAGTGATTAAAGAGGAGATGTTCCAATGAAATGTGGAGAGCAAGATAATGAAGCAGAGAGCAGGGAGACATGACTTTGAATTCTATTCTCAGTTCTATCAATGACTTCATGCTCAATCTTGAACAAGTCACTCTACATGGCTAAATTTAAATAGAATTCTTCTGATGAAGTCTTTGTTTAGGGATACCAGTGGACTAATGTTGTTAGCTACATAGAAATAAAACTTTTGATTATCTATCTGTCTGTCTCTATTTATCTGTCTACCTTTCTCTGTTTATCCAACTCTGTCTACCTCTATCTTCCTCTATCTCTCTATTTGCCTATCTCTCTCTCTCTCTCTTTATCTATCATCTATCTATCTATCTATCCATCTATCTATTTTTCTATCTATTTATTTCTTAATGGCAAGAACAATATTTTTGCCTTAATTTATATCTTTGGGTCTAGTGTATAGCAAGTATTTAAATACTTGTTGACTCATATGTGAAAGCAGGGAATGGGACTGGGGAAAACTTTAGATGATACTGTTAGAGAATGTCTTTTTGCTATTAACCCATTTTTTATAGTTTAGGATGAGAAAGAGATGAAAATAACAGAGACAGAGGAAAGAATACCTACAAACACTCTCACACACACACGTACACCATTTGATTTGGGACAAAATGATTCTCTTTCTGTTAGCTTATTCCTTAGTTACCTTCAATTTTGTTCACAATTCCTAGTGAATAATGATCACATCTTCAGGGATTTATTTTCATGTGAATATAGATGCTTGAGAAGCAGAGGATTTTGAAACTGCAGGAGAGATCAGAGATTATCTAGTCCAACTCCCTCATTTCAGAGACTCCCGCAGAGGTAAGGTGATTTGCCCTGCCTTACCCAACTGGTGAGAAGCAGAAGCAGGGAAAGGAATCAAGTCTCCATCTCCTTTTTTTTGCTACATAGTTAATAGAAAGGTTACAGAAAGTTTGCTCAATGGTACTGGGGAAAATGAGAGATTACACAATCACAGAAAAACATTATTTTCAGATATCATTTTAACCCTTTATTTAACGTTCCATATAAAATAAAAATTGGTGGGAACCTCAGAGGTGATCTGGTCTATTGAAGCAATTTGGGTGTATTGAGGCAGTTTGGTACAATGGAAATAGTGCTGAATTTGGAATCAAAGGACCTGGGTTCAAATTCTACTTCTGCCTCTTACTATCAGGGTACTTTGGCCAAAGCATTTTTGTCCCTATGTACCTTAGTTTCTTCATTTGTAAAATGAGAGGGTTGTACTTCATAACATCAAAGTTTCCTTCCATCTTCAAATCTATGAGTCTATGAACCGTAGGGAGGCAAAATGTCTTGTTTAAGACTACAAAGCTAATTAAAGGCAGAGTCAAGTCCATAACCTCAATCTCTTGACTCCCTGTCCATAAATCATTTGATAATTGTTAGCAATGTAGAAGTTAGGTACTTTGACTTCCAGCTCTTGGGTCATTTCTTTGACTCTCTTTGACTGCATTTAGTTCATCTTTCCTTCATTTCTCAAGTAACTGATGAGAAAATGCTTCCAGTACATTAATGAAGATCAACCTACTGTGAATATAAGACAAAGGGTAGTTGATGGTACCTGCCTATCAGCGACATTATGAGGTTTGATTGTGATTTGTAAAACAATTTGTCAATCTAAGCTGAAAGCCAATTGAGGAGGGAAACATATTAAGGCAATTACAAGTGAACTTCATAATAGTGCCATATGCTTAAAACATCAATTCCAATCAGCCATTTTCAAGAAATGCAATTAATGTCTTACAAGTCTATTATGACCACATTTGAACTCTCATTAAAGTAGTTAGCAGAATTGAGTCTTAAATAAAAATAAAAGCTAAGATAACAGTTTCATTGCAATGTCACTGCCAACAAGGTCTTAATTCAGAATCTCACTACCCAGCAACTCTTCCCTTTCTTCCTAGTATCAGCATTTGCCAGTATTAAAAAAAGACTTTATAAATAATTTTAAAAGCCCACAGCCTATAATCTTAAATTACCTTTGAGCTCAGATTCTACCATTTCCAAATCAGGTTGACTTATTTACTTTGGTTGGCAACTTTTTAAAGATGCTTTGGTCTCCTAGAATCTCTGAGAGTTGCCCTTATTTTAAGACTGACTGGAGAAGAGATTCTATTTGAGACTTCTCTGAGTATCTCTTAGGTTTCTAAGTAACATCAAGAGGAAAAATTGAGGATAAAAGCTGAAGTTTGGAATCAAGATTCCTTCATGATCTCCTTGCTGACTCAACCAGGATATGAAAAAGTCACCCAGATATTCTTGGTATTGGAGTCCATAGATCCAGGGTCAGTAAGAATTTATGGTGAACTTGCAACAAATAATACTGACTTCATGTTCCCACTACTGGTGGAGTAGAAAGTGGATAGCCTTATAGAAATACATACTGAGAAAAAAGCAAAAAGCAAACAAAAGCAAAAGTCATGGGATGATATATTTATATTAAAATGTCATTCCAATGGTTTCCTATATGTGACATTCTATCTCCTTCCTCCTGCTTTTGAAGTAAAAGAAAGGTCTCCCAAGTCTCAAATGTATAACTTATTGACCTCTGCTTCATACAATCTCTACCTATTATAGTTCAGTTTTCACCTCTTATTGGAAACCTTTCTTGATTACTCCATTTTTAACATTTTCTTGAAATTACTTTGTATTAAAAGAAAGGAATGAAAAGAGCATCCAAAAGAATTAAGATGAACAAAAGACAAAAGGATATTCAGAAGGGGGGGAAAGTTCCATTTAACTTCTATATTAAATTAAATATACATATTTAAAACATTAAAAGTTCATGATGTCATATACAACCCCCTATATCTTCTTTATTTTTTGTAATATTTGTGTTTGTTGATAATTATTAAATATATAACAAGAACATTTGCTATATATGCACATATACATATACACATGCATATACACACATAGATCTATACACATACATACATATACATACATACATACACACAGCCCTACCTTTACTAATTCAACTCAGCAAGTCTATCAACCAGTAATTATTAAGCACGGCTAGGGACAAGATACCTTGCATTAAGAACTAGAGATACAAAAAAAGGCAAAGTCTCTCATCTTGAGAAGCTTATAGTCTAATAGTATGTTTGCAGATATTGTATCTTCCCACTAAGGTGTAACTCCTGAGGGCAGAAGCTATTTAGACTTTGGCTCTTTATCCAAACAAATAGCAGTGGATCTTGCATATCTGAATATACTTAATGAATAGATATTGAAATGAATTAAACCCACTGGGACTTTCCTTTGGAAAAATAGGCAGAATGGTCACAAGGTAGTGCATGAGAAGAAGTTTATGACCATACAAGTTAATGTTGTTTGATTCCTTTCAGTAAAGAAGACCAAGGTGGGTTTTTTGTTGGTTTTTTTTTTGCCTTTTTGGAGGGGGAAGGCAGGGCAATTGGGGTTCAGTGACTTGCCCAAGATCGCACAGATAGTAATTGTTAAGTGACTGAGGCTGCATTTGAACTCAGGCCCTTCTGACTCCAGGGCTGGTGCTCTATTCACTGAGCCACCTAACTGCCCCAAGTTGAGTCTCAGTTCTTCACTCAATTAGCTATTTGACTTTGGAAAAATCACTTCAACTCTCTTGATCTCAGTTTCCTTGTCTGTAAAGTGAAGGAATAATTAGATTAGATGATCTTAAAGGTCCCCCTCTAGTGCTAACATTATATGATTCTAGCATTCTGAAAATGACTTATAAAACAAAAGATGTCTAGGCTCTAGCCATCTTTTTGCCATTAAATTAAGGGCTAAATCTGGACTGTACTTCCATCTAGAAAAGGCATTTTAAAATAATTTAAACAGACCATTGCTTGGTTTTAATTCAAAGGTATGAACTGGCTTTTATACAACATCACCAACTATTTCAGTTAAGACACTAATGTATATTTCAATCCTCCATTAAAATAATATAATCTCAGAGCTGGCAGGGACTTCAAAAGCCATCTACTCCAACCCCTTCCTCTATCATGAAACCCCTGTAAAATACCCATGACAAATGGTCATCTAGCCTCTTTTTGAAGATTTCTAGTGGTGGGGACATCACTATCTATTGCGGCATCCATTTCCACTTTTTTTTTAAAGCAATTGGGGTTAAGTAACTTGCTCAAGGTTACATGGCCAGTTCTTTCTGGGTGTGGTGCTGAGTATCTGAGCCTGGATTTGATCCGGGTCATCCCGACACTGGAGCCGGTGCTCTTACTCACTGAGCCACCTGGCCGCCCCTAAGCAATTGGGGTTAAGTAACTTGCTCAAGGTTACATGGCCAGGTGTTTCTGTGTGGGTGCTAAGTGTCTGAGCCCGGGATTTGATCTCCAGGTCATCCCAACACTGGAGCAGGTTCTCTTACTCGCTGTGCTACCTGACCGCCCCTCCATTTCCACTTTTGGACCAAACAAAAACAAACAAACAAAAAACAATTACCTCTACAATTCTCTCACTTTTACTTCTTATTTTCCCCTTATACATCTGGTTCTAATCTATCCTGTTTACTGCCTTGGTATCTCTGTTCACACTATTTATCATATTGGGAATGCTTTTCTCTTGCATCTTTGATTATAAAAATTACATAGATACTTGAAGACACAACTCAAAAGTCATTTCTTATGTGACAATTTCCCCTGCCCATCCTGACATAAGTTATTATTCTCTCCCCAGAAATCCCAGTGCTTTGGCATCCTTTTGGCACATATCCTTGTGTTTTAATACCTTGTCCTATAATTATGGAGATAACTGTCTTATGCCCCTTATCATACTGCCAAATACTAATCTTTATATCTCCTAAAGTTGAACTTGTCATGCTCTAAACTTTGACATGTATTAACAAAGGCTTTTCTGAATAGGAAGATCACAGAAAGTTATTAATATATCCAAAATACATAGCATAAATATGTGTGTATGTGTGTGGTGAAGTTTGTCTTTTATAATATTGGGGGACTAAGAAAGATTAAAATTATGGGAAACTACAAATTAATAAATTACTTAGGACTTGTTATTTTTAATCACAAAAATAATGCAGTCTTCTGTAATAATGGAATAACATCATTATTGTTGTCATTTATCATTCCAAGAAAGCAATGGAGATTCCACAAGGGAAAGAATTTTACTATTTTCATCTGAGTGTTTCTTGGGTATCAGTCTATGAAGTATCTCTAAAAATATTTAAAAATTCCATATTCATTACTTCTAGAGGTATCCAGTTGTTTTAGTTTTTCCAGGCTCATAGCTGCTGATAATCTGTAGGGAAATATACTGGGATTAGTTTGACCCAGATGAGCCCCTGGCTATGTTTTATATTAGACACTTAGAGGTCCCTCAAACAAATTTACATTAATATAGCAGGAGATGGATTTTCAAGAAGGATAAGCACTGGGTATATCCTGATCTAATTCTGCCATTCCAAGATTCTCTTGCTGAGTGGCCCACCATAGTCTTCCAGTCAAGCACCAGAGTGTCTGGAACTTCAATTTTCTGATTTGTATATCCATGAAGTGATGTGAATTGCCTAAGCTTTTTTTTTCTTCTAAGTCAACCAAGTCTTGAGGATAGTTGGGAACTAGATGTTGGTGGAATATTCCTCCCTCCAGGGTAGGATATGGAAGAGACATACTATTGATAAGATACATATACATGGCAATAATAGCTACTCAGGATCATCTAGTAAATCATAATCTATTTTTGAGGATCCTTGTTGTATAGAGACAACCCACCCCAATGGACCTCTGAAGAGGTGCCTAAAGAATCACTTGCAAATTGTCCAAAATTGTCTCTATCTGCTGTTTAGGTATTACTTTGGATAAAACAGAAATATTTGTTTCTCAGAAACTAGAGTAAATGGTGGAACATTGTGGTTCTGACATAGCTGCCTTCCCTTTGGAAGGCCACAGGAGTATAAGGGAACTGTCCATATCTGAGGTTCATTTGGAAGAACAAGAGGGATAGAGAGAAAGAATAATCTCAATATACTATAGTTTAAAAGTTTGCAGCTTCATTTTCATGTTGTTGGTGGTGTGGTATTGGCAGTGGCAGTATTGATTTTGGTGTTGCTTACCTTTACTTCCCTGGAGTTTTCTCATTCCGTCTTCAATCCTATCAACTTGCAGTTGCTGGTTATACTTACCTAGCCCTCAGATATCCCCTCTTATATTTGAACCTTTTGTTCACTGTTGTTATTTCCTTTATCTCTAACCAATGTTCCTCAATCTTCTTACAAATCTGCCCCATTTTTCTGGCTTCTCAAATGGAGATTGTTCCCCAAAAGTCCTTCCAAACTTAGTCTGCAATGGTCTCCACATAATTTTAACCCTCACACTCTCAACCTCTATAAAGGAGAAATCCTAGTTCTTGCACGTAATCATTCCTGCTTCTAGCCCTACCCCTAGCTGAAGACAAGGGCAAAAAAGATAGTAATGGTATCAATGTATTAACAATGTACAAAATATAATCAATAAAAATTGTGCAAATCATGTTTGTGTGCAGAGGGAGGAAGCAAAATGTGAAAATATACAAAGGATGCCAATGTGTTTTGCTTTCTCTTCCTTCTATTCTGTCAAACCTATGCCCTTCCTATAAGCATTTCTTGCTCATCCAATACCACCTTCTTTTTCCATTTGCCATTTATTTTCTATCCTTCATACCTCATCTTCTTTCAACTCCATAAATCCCCTTATCTTTGCTTCCTCTTCTACCTTCATAATGACAGCTCTCCACTTGCTACAGGGACTGTTGGCTCAGAAGCTGTATAGGAAGCAAACATTTAGACTTTTCAAGTTTATAAGCACAAATGTGGACATTACAGACAACGACCTTGTATTTCTTCCAAGGAATTCTCAGTCCTCTTTAGACATTACCTCATTAATCCTAAGATAAACTGTAGGCATAAAGACATTAAAATTTATCTTAAAGTGTCTTTACAGAATGCAGTTATCCTTACTAAAAATGGGCTATGTTGTATTTTCCAAACTGAATGAATGGGACAGACAATATGCATATGTACACAATTACATGTGGATAAATAATAATAAAAATATTAAGAGTTAGCATTTACATAGTATTTTAAGATTTTCAAATCTTTTTACATATGTCATCTCAATATATTTTCAGAATGACTCTGGGAAATAGATAATAATAATATTTATGTAACACTCAGTATGTACCCGACACTATGCTGAGTGCCTCACAAATTATATCTCATTTGATTCTCAGAACAACCCTATCATTCAGATGCAATTATTTTCCCATTTTATAGAGGAGGAAAGTGAGACAAGTAGAAGTTAAATGACTTACCCAAGGACACACAGCTAGTAAATATCTGAGGTCAAATTTGAACTTGAGACTTCCTTACTCTAAGCCAAGGGCTCTATCCACTGAACCACCTGGCTTCTAGATAGATAATTATATTTTCCCTTTTCATGAAGTTCTTCCTTATCTCTGTCAGCCTGCTCAGCCACCTTCAAAGATCAGTTTAGATGCCACAGCCTCCACTTAACTTCCCTCAAATCACAATCTCCCTCCTCAGTTATTCCTCAATATCATTTTATCTTGATTTCTCTTTTTCCTCTATTACTTCTAATTTGTTAAACATTTATCTGTGCATGCCTTGTAAGCAAAGTACTGCAATACATCCCTCATATAGCTACTAAAGTGATTTTCCCTTAGCAGAGAAGCACATATGTTACTCTCTAACTCAATAAATTCCAATGACTCCCCATTTCTTCCAGGATAAAATAGATACTGCTCTGATTGGTTGTTAAAATTCATCACAACTTAGCCCAAATCAGTCTTTCCATCCTTACTTATTTTTCTACATTGTACAGTAGAGGTACACTGGACTTCTCTCTGTTCTTCCATAGCACATGGCATTCAGATTTCTTTTTCCATGCATTTTTTTTTTTTTTTTGCTGCTGGATATCTTTTATTTTTGGAACACATTTGCTGTTCATCTCAATGTCAAAGTATCTCTTGATTTCCTCAAGACACAACTTAAACACCCTTTATACAACAGCTTTCCTTATTTCAATAGCTGTTAATGCTCTCCTCGTTACCTTGTTTTATAGATAGATATAGATAAGTATGTATGTACATACACACATATGTATATCCATGTACACACACATATATGCGCATATATATGTATATGCATTGTATAGACATACATACATTCACAGGCATACATTCTATTTATACTTATTTGTGTATATATTATTTCCTTCACTAGAATGTAATCTCCCTGAGAGCAGAGACTATTTCCTTTATTGCCTTTTCATCACTAGATTGTAGCATGGTGATCTCAAACTGAGAACTAAAGTTTTTAAATTCCAGGCTTTGTAATTTGTGTTTTCTACTTAAGGTGATAAGAAGGTATTAAAGTATGCCAATTTGGGGTTATATTTGTAAAATCATGCCTAGCAACTAGGATTGAAATGCTTATTAAATACCTATTGTTCAGTTGATTGAATGAAAGCCTTGAAATTCATGTCTGCTGGTAGATCAGACTTTCTTCAATCTTGGGGAGCTTCTCTCTTAGAATATCTATATGGCTAATGTTTATTTCCAACCAAAGGTCATCTCTGGGAACATCTGATTTGGGTTTATTTTTGTCCTTCCACTAAAAGCAACAAACTCCTATCCACGTGTCAATATAAAGCATCATGTAAAAATTATACATGTGATTTATATCCAAGTCTCACTGAGCAAGGCAATGGGTTTGAGCAGAGTCCTTACCTTCCCAGAGTATCAATTCCTTTTTTCTGAAAAATGAATTGACAAAAGCATCAGGAGACATCTCAGTAATGTTAGTGAAGTTGGAAACTTTGGTGAAGACCACACCTATGTATTCTTCCTGCTCACTCCTTGATTTAGATGAGTATGCCTAGGTACTTCCCAGGTATTGATCTTGCTTCCTCTTTTAAGTAGTAAATACTTGCTATAAACAAGGTACATATAAATCAAGGTGTATCTTATTAGCAGGTAGCACAGTGCAAGGGAAAGAACATTGACTCCACAATGAAAGGACTTGGGTTGAAATTCTGGCTTGGATGTATACAGTTCCCAGCCTCTTCTCAGTATAGGTGTACCTCAACACTGAGTCAGTAGCTTGCTCAAAATGCCCAGTCAATTCTCTATTTTTGATCAATGACATGAAAGCAATTAAATCCCTATTACCCCTTCATAGACCTTGACTTCTCATCTTTTGAGCAATTTCCATACTACTACAATTACAACCTGCACTTTTGATTCAGGACATTATGGAAAAATAACTCTTTTCGTATTCGTATGTAAGATTTGAGCCTAGGCATCACGGGGAAGTAAGACGTCTGTAATCTGCTGGGCCATGAGCCTATATCATTATGGAAAAGTGACCCAAAACATATCCCAAACACCACTGCAATGTAAGACCCTTTAAGGAAAACACTTTTGTTTTCACCTTTGTATTCTCAGGGCCTGACACAGAGCCTTGACACAGAGCAGGCTCATTTCTTTTTTTTTCTTTTGAGTCAAACATTTTTTTTTTTGCCCTTTTTTTTTTTGGAGGGCAATTGAGGTTAAGTGACTTGCCCAAAGTCACATGGGTAGTAAGTGTGTTAAGCATCTGATGCCAAATTTGAACTCAGGTCCTCCTGACTTCAGGGCTGGTGCTCTATTCACTGTACCACTTAGCTGCCCCAAAGAAGGCTCTTAATAAATGATTGTTGAATGCAAATTGCTAAATTAAGAGAATCAGCTAGATTTTATTTTTACCCAAACCTACATTATAAATGCATGTATATAATTGCATAAAATGTAAAAATAAACCTTACTTTAGTGCATTTCTATTAATGTGGACACATGCTATTATTCACAAAATTATTTACAATCTTGTTTAAAATTCATACTTGAAACAATTCTGGCCCATGAACCATGTTGCTGAAGTAAATTTTTCTTGCTACTTGACTAAAATACACTTCTTTCCCATCTTGTTTCCATAATCTTGTTTTACTACTGTGTGCCTTTGGCCCTGTATTCCTTTGTTCTTCCCTCCTGCTTTTATCTTCTTGCTTTACCTAAAGGTAAGACTGGCAGAATTGCTGCTCGGTGGAAGTAGGGGGTAGGGAGCACTGGAGAGAAGAGGGATGCCTGGCTCTTAAAGGGAGAATATGCTTTTACTCTCTGAACACATTGCTCATTTCATCACTTTGCACTAAAGATTTCTAAAAAGAAAGGTATAGATATTGGGAACTATAAATGAAAAAGAGTTGTCCTAAGTGGCTAGCAGCTATCTTTAAATGCTGTCCATACTCCCATAAAAATAATCTTGGGGTGTATTTAACAAGATATTTCCTCTCTACCTAACTGACAATCACTGAAGTTTTTGGAACTTTACTATATTGTGTTTTCAATATTAAAATTAACTTGGGGGCAGCCAGGTTGCTCAGTGAGTAAGAGCACCAGCTCCAGTGTGGGATAACCTGGGGATCGAATCCCGGCTCAGATAATTAGCACCACACCCAGAAATAACTGGTGGTGTAACCTTGAGCAAGTTACTTAACCCCGATTGCTTAAAAAAAAATAACTTAGTAAGCATAATTATTCATATTTTATTAGAAAGGATTTTTTTCTTTAAAATATATATAACACAAGGTTCTTGATGTTCGACTCATATTTTGATAAGAAGACAGGTGGATATATGATAGATAATGGATAGATTATGATAGATAATGGACAGTCAGAAATAATTAGGTGGTGGTGGACCTGGAGTCAGGAAGACCCAAGTTTAATTCTGGCTTATTATTTGTGTCACTCTGGTCAATTCACTTAATTGCTGCCTTAGTTTCTTCACTTACAAAATTGGAATAATGATAGCAACTACTTTCCATGGTTGTTATAAGGATCTAATGAGATAATATCTATAAAGTGCTCAACATAGTACCTGAAACATAATAGGTACATTTTCTTTCCCCTTATATGATAAATAGATAAGAGATAAATAGATGAGAGATATGTGATAGATGGTCGATTATAGTTGAATAGATGGATACTTAGATGGTAGATGTATAAAAGATAAAGGGAGAGATGGATAGATAGATGATAAATTGTTGATTAGTCAGACACTGCAATTAAAATGAGAGTCGGGGCTGGGGGCAGCTCCCAGGGGTCACGTGAGCACCATCCCGGCTGTCCAGTCAAAGGCCCTCAAAGATGCAAGAATCCAGTGCTTGCTCCTGCCTGAATATCCCTGGATCGGGGCCGAAACTGGCTCCAGCAAATGGCCACACCCTCATGTGGATCAGATGACCCCACACAGCCCTGGCCCCCCGGGGGCCTCAGCCCCCCAACCTCCAGCCTTGACACTCCTGTGCCTGAGCAGAGACTCCCAGAAAGACTCCCGAGGACGGGCGGCGTCTTGAGGGCGCAGCCCTTCTGCAGGGTGCCCAGGGGCCCAGGCAAGGTGGCCAGATGTCTAAGAAGAGCCATTGGGACCTGGGTTCTCTCTGGGATGCTGTGACCATCCTGGTGCCTGGACTGGGCCTCTTCCCTGCTGCTTGGTCCTCCGGAGCCCAGGCTCCCTGCTTAGCCCTCCAAGTCATTCTCCTAAAGCACAGGTCTGACCGTGTCCCCCTCAGAGTCCAGTGCTTTCCTTTCTCTTGTCTTCTGCGCCCCTCCTAACCTACTTTTCTAGCCTTCTCCCACCTACTTCCAGAAACCTTCCATGGAGAGATACTGGCCTTCTTACTCTACCTCCAAGAAAAAGGTCCATCTCTCTCACCTAGGGACCTTTCCTCTGCTCTCCAACACTGGAATGCCCTCCCTCCTCATCTGGACGTCCTGGCTTAGCTAGCTTCCCTTAACTCACAGCTAAAATCCCAACTTCCACAGCAAGTCTTTCCCCATCCCTCAATTCTAGTGGGTTCTCTCTGCATTTTTTCATATTTATCCTGTATGTAACGTTTGGTTTTCCTGATTCTTTACATGCTGTGTCCTGGTCAGACTGAGATCCTTGAGGACAGGTATCTTTTCTCTGTCTTGGTATGCCCTGCATTTAGCACTGAGCTGGACACACTGTAGGTGCTTCATTGAAGTTTACTGACTGCTTGTTACTCGCTAATGAGGATGAAAAAGCACACGTGCTGAAATCTTCATGACAACAGTTTCCTTACATTTTATTTCTTGGGGGTTTTCCCCAATTTTCTAGTAGTAAAACATGATAACATACTGAAAAAAAATATATATATATAAAATAAATAAAAAATTAAATGAAATGAAAGTCAGTGGAAATTAAGATCTAGCTTACAAAAATGCTAATTACACTGCAAATTACAGAAGTGCATTTTCTAACACTCAAATTAAGCTGTGTTCTCATTGATGTGAATCTTGTTTCCAATAATGCAAAATATAACCCATCCATGCTTGCCTAATCTGTGCCACTCTTGTCCAGATCATCCCACAAAGTCACCCTAGATGATCCACTTAACATGATGAAGAGGTTAACTTTTCCTAATATTGAAAGGACATTGGAGGAGCGCACACTGCTCAACAGTTATCCTTTATTCTCATCACTTAATCAATTTATCTTCTTTTTAGATAATAAAGCTCTCTGGATGATGTCCTTTACTCCATTTCTTTGTAGAAACTTCTGTGTTGCTTTAAATCTCAATCATTTAGGCCCATTGTGCATCTTATGCCCTCTCTGTGATACTAATTTTGGAGAATGTAGCATTCCACTGCCTACAGCCATTCAACACTTTCAATACTGTTATACACACATATTTCTTTATTTCTAGGTGAAGTAGGGGCTCAATAGAGGAGCTTATGTAATTTCTTGAGTGCAATCTAGCTTGATCTTTTCCTATTTAATTTTGGACACAAAATAAAATCTAAATAATAATAATAGTTATTATAATTACATGATAATAATATAGCACTTACTATTGCCAAGTACTATGCTAAATCTTCTTACAAATGTTATCTCATTTGATCCTCACAACAACTCTTTGTGGTAGACACAATCATTATCTCCATTTTACAGATGAGTAAATAATAACATATATTAGGTCACAACATGGTGAAATGGAAAAAAGCATGAGCTACAGAGGACCTGAGTTCAGATCCTATATTTGATGTTTTTTACCTGAGTGACCATGAGCAGTGGCTTAACCTCCATGGAACTCAATTTCCTCATTTGTAAAATAAGAAGGTTGGAATAGAAAATGTCTGAAGTCACTTCCAGCTCAAGATCCCTGACCATATGATCCGAAGCATTTGGAGCAGTTTTCTCCAAGGATGTGGTTCCAACCTTTCTTTTATTTAGGGTATATTGGACAGAGTTCTATACTCGCACTCAGGCTAGACTTGGATTTAAACCGCACCGTAAAAACTTACTGGCTTTTGACACTTGGAAAATCAATTATCTTCTCTTATTTTCAGCTTTCTCCTTTGTAAGATGGACATAATATTATCCACAGTAACAACCTCATGGGTTTGTTTTCAGAATTAAATGAAATAAACTACACAGAATATTTTGTATTCCTTCACCTGTGATACTGGGTGGTCCCAAAAGGCTTTGTGTCATTTCAAGGGATTTAATGATTAAACTTATTGATCTTGTTAAAGCTTAAAACTACACTAAGTCTTTTGGTACACTCTGAATATGTGTCAGTTATTAATAATCTTATTATTATTATTAGGTTATGAATGAGATCAAAGATACCTAAAATACTGTCTATTTTAATTATTTGTTCATTTTTTTAAATTTGTGAAATAAAATAAGCATGTCTATTACATAGTAGAATTAAAAAAAAGGTGACTGCACACGAAACTGCAAATCTATTATGTACAACTTGCTATTCCTACTAAATATATAATAAAGTTATCATGTACCTTTTTTTTCTTCCTTTTTTTTCTCCCCCTTCCTCAGCTCTAGGGATGTCTACCATTAAGCACAAATGTGCGTGTGGGTGTATGTTTAATTTTAATATCAGCAGAGTTTATGTTTATTAATGCTCATCAATATACAAAACAGCTCTTTAAAGTCCTTCAAGCTGCAGTCTTCCCCGCATATGGTAAGCCCTTAATAATAGATGCTCTTTATATAACCTTATGTGACTATCTGTGGGACTGCTTAAACTATCTAGGCTTTATTTTCCTCATCTGTAAAATATGGATAATAATAGCACCTAACTCATACTCTTCTTTGGTGATAAAATTAGATAATATATGTAAGATGTTTTATAAACATTCAGTTAAATATATAAATGTGCCCTCTTTTTTGAGGTGATAGAGAAAAGCGCAGAGAGCAGACATATAATTTCATTGGTAGAGGGAAAGCCCAGGGAGAAAACTCTTTTTACTGGTCCAGGTCATCACCTGCTCTGCAACCTGGAGTCTTAGTGTTTTTCCTGGAAGACTGAAACATTAACTGACTTACCCAGGGCGAAACAGCCTATTTATGTAAGAGGCAGGACTTAAACATAGATCTTCCTGACTCCTAGGCCAGATATCTTTCTATTGAACTACATGGCACTCATGATTACCATTATTGGGTGTTTTTAATGCTTTGTGAATGAACATGAATATGGCACAATCCAAATCAAACAATATAACATATATAAAGAACTTTGTAAATCTTAAAGTGCTATACAATTGTTAGCCATGATGATGATGATGATAATGCTATCTTTTTCTCTGTACCACTTTCTTTCCTTACCCCCTATCTACAACCTATTCTAATTTCCCCTAAGACCAAGGAGGAAGAGATAATTTTATATCTTCAGGGTGTAACTACTACTAGGAGAAGATAATTACCATTGTCCCTGACAGGCTGCTAGAGTTTGGAAGTAGGAGTAGAGGAAGAGCTACAGCTATTGCTATCTTTTCTCCTTGTCATCCACTCCCCATAGCAAAAACCAAATAAACAAACAAACAAAAAGTCTACATCTCTTCCTCTCAGGACACTCAATGTTTGATCAGAGTTTTGGAAATAAAACACTATAAATCTCTCTCTCTTCCTCCCATCTCTCTCTCTGTCTCTCTCCCTCCCTCCCTCTCTGTCTCTGTCTCTATTTCTGTCTCTGTGTGTCTCTGTCTCTCTTTCTGCCTCTGTCTCTGCCTCTGCCTCTCTCTGTCTCTGTCTCTCTCTGTCTCTCTGTCTCTCTCTGTCTCTCTGTCTCTCTCTGTCTCTGTCTCTCTCTCTGTCTCTCTCTCTCTGTCTCTCTGTCTCTCTCTGTCTCTGTCTCTCTCTGTCTCTCTCTCTCTCTCTGTCTCTCTCTGTCTCTCTCTGTCTCTCTCTCTCTCTCTCTCTCTCTCTCTCTCCCTCTCTCTCTCTCTCTCTCTCTCTCTCTCTCTCTCTCTCTCTCTCTCTCTCTCTGTCTCAGAGTGCTATGACCTTTTTTGAGTATAGGTGTTTGGTGACCTTGAGGTTAAGAACCATTGTCCTAAAGGATGGTGGCTCATTCCTCTCCATTTCTTCTAAGAACAGAACAAAAGGACATAGTTTTTAATTGCAGAAGATTTTTAGATTTATCAGAAGACAGAACTCCATGATGACAAACCTTCCTTGTTAAGTTGATCAATTCCTTTTGGATTACTGTAGAGAACTAGATCAATAAGGATATACCCTGAATAATTTGGATGAATCATTACTGGGGCAAAAGGATATAGTAAATGACCTCTGAAGATTCCTTCCACATCTATAATTCTTTGTCTAAGTGACTTTCTCAATTTTAAAATGATGGTATTTTTGGAAATCTACTTCATCTTTTAGGGGGACAATAATTCACACTGGCACAAAGTTTTACAAAGTGTTTGCATTATAATAACCTGCTGGAATAAATATTAAGTATCATTATCATTAAATTACAGAAGAGGAAACTGACTCTCTAAAAGTGACTGGCTCTTGCTCAAACAGATACCGTGTTTCCCCGATAATAAGACCTATCCCGAAAATAAGCCCTATTGAGATTGCTACTGTAGTGAAGGTGATCCCTTGCGCTATTACCCTCTGTATGCACCGTCCCCTCCCCCTGAAACGCACACCGCGCTCCGAGCTGCATCCAATCAGAGCTGCGGCAGTGAGCGCATCATCCTGTTCTTCCCCAGTGATTTGCTTATTGAATAAAGGTACATTTTTTTGTTCACATTTACCTGTTTATTAAAATTGCTGTCAATGTTCATTAAAATAAGCCCTCCCCTGAAAATAAGCCCTCTGGTGTTTTTCTGTCCAAAAAAATATAAGACAGTGTCTTATTGTCGGGGAAACATGGTAGCAAGCATACATCCTGATTTTGAACCATAGTCTGACTCTTAGTTAAATGCCAAAGTAGAAACAGACTAAATTGCACCTCTCAGATATTTTGTTGCTCCTTATCATGGGCATTTCTCTGATGTGCTAAACTACTTCTAATTTAGGTTCCTAGAATTTTTTTTTTCCCAAGCAAATAAAGGTTTCAAGCTTTCTCTGATTTTTTTTCTCCCGTGATCCCTTTTCTTCTCTTACCTTATTGAAATCCTATAAATATGCATCATATTCAGTCAACTACTAGGGCAAAAGTCAGCAACTTTCCAGATATGGAGTACCAATTTACAAAGTTGTTGTTGTTGTTTTTTTTTCTTTTCCCCCCCTTGGTATTCAACTTGAAGGAAAGAGTAACAGCTCTAACTGATGTTGGAATGATTTTTCTGAAAGCATTATTATATTGCCAGAAGTATGATGTCAATTCATTTTAATTTTAAGAGTATTACTAAGCATAGAATTATAATCATGAAAAGGTTCATAAGATTCAGAGACTATTTAATCCACCCCTCTTTCCCAGAATTCCAAATTCAAGGGAAAGAGAGATCTTTTCATTAAAAACGTCTCCCTGCTCACATATTTGATATTCCATAAGCTGAGTTGACCAATTTTTCTTTTAAATTTTAAGTATTTCTGGAATGATTATTGTTTTGCCATCCACATATTACTCTAAATTATTTTATTTAAATAATTTTCTTCTTAACATAAGTGACAAACTGAAGGGAAAGCTCATTATTTTAGGGGAAGAAAGACATAAGTTTCTTAGTGGGGTAGACAAATCTGGGTGGAATGATGAGATGGCAGTTTTGGACTTCCAATGGGTAGCTTGAAAGCACTGAGCTCCTAGGTAGGTAAGAAAGGAATGCAGAAAGTGGGCACACACAGAGCTGCATACAAATACAAAACAAAAACAAAAATACCTTTTATCCACTTTGTAATTTTACTCACTGCCTGAGTTTTCACACACACACCCTCCATGCTGCTGAAAATTGTCTTTCATGCCCTATTGTAGCTATATTGTCTTTCATGCCCTATTGTAGCTATTTCCACATAGTAATAGGGACCAGATCTGTGGTTTCATTTATATAGAGAGTCCTCAGATGAGAAAATCCCCAATGTAGATTGACACTTTTTTCCCTGCAATTTATGATCATAAAGAGTTGCCTAGAGCACTGAAAAATTAATGAGTTGCCCTGAATTACACAGCCAGAAAGCATCATAGGCAGGATGGAAACCCAAGTCTTCTTGCTACTTGTTCTACACACCACACTGTGTTGCTCATATAGCCTGGTAACAGTGATACATTAAGTACCTAACTCTGCCATTGAATTGTAAGCTCCTTGAGGGTAGGAACTGTCTTTTATATTTCTTTGTATCTTCATTGCTTAGAACAGTACCTATCACATATTAAACACTTAATACATGTTTATTTACTTACTGATCTTCCTTGCTGTTGTCATGGTTGACAACAGACACCGTTTAGTTGCATGGATGAGAGAATAAAAAAATCTATTCATCTCCCCCATGCTACTCACACATATGAAAGAATGTTCCCCAAAATGTCTCATGTAACTGAGACATTAACTCACAAGTGATTCAAAGCTGAGGTTGTCAAGGAGTCATGTGGACTAGATTCATAGATACAGCTTTTTGCTCATTTAAGGGAGTTATATTTCTTTTGTTCCAAAATGATTGATTCTATTGGTTGAGTCTTCAGTACAAAGAATCTTTGCTTTATCTCTGAGGAGGAGATGAAGTTAGCCTTTTCTTCTAGAAGGCAGTGGCATGTCCATAACTATGTGATCTTATTGGATTAGAAGTAGTAGGCAGGGTATGAACACACCTTCCAGCCTTTTTCTTCCTTTCTGGCTGGCCCTTAGATGGAAGCCTTTCCGTTCTATTCCTACCCTTCTAACCATATTTTTTCCTCCCAAAAGCAGAACAGAGTATCAGGCTCTTGATCTTATCCTTTTATTCTTCCTCTCCTCTTGCCCCAATTTGCTAGGAGTCTGGAAGTCTAAATCACAGCTATATCCTTGGTCTAGACCAGCTATAGACCACAATCTACTGAAATACTCTTTTCAAGAATAATTTATTTAAAGAGCTATCATAAAAGATACTTTTTTCATTGTGGAGAAGTGATTTTTTTTTCATGTTTATTGAAGTAATGGTTCACCAAAGAGTAGATTTGTTTGGTGGTTCAACTTGCACTAGATTTATAACTTCAGTATTAAGTAAGAATTCCCTTATTATGAATTGTGAATTCATTGAGGTAAAAACTAAATATCACAGAGATGAAGTCACTTACCTGTCCAAGGTCACTGCTAGTAGTTGCAGTGTCAGCAGTACCTAAAACAAAAAAAAAAAAGTTATCAGAAAAGGAGTTTAGCGGGAAGAAGGTAATTTGAAAATAATCAGATGCTGTCATAGTTCTAACAACTAACAATATAAATTACTGGTCTGGCAATACTACTCTTATAGATGACTTGGATTTGTAAGTGCTATTCGAAATGAGCACAAGTTCTAACAAAACACACCAGGCATAAATATAAATACTTCAGATTTTTACACAATTTAGGAGTTGTGTATTCCTCTTAAACAAGAAGAACCTTCCCCTCTCCCCCCCCCAGTCCTACTCTGATCACTTATAATGGCAGGAAAGTGACCTTAGACTCTTGAAGGCCATGGCAGTTGAGTGATTATACCATATGGATTAATATACTGGAAAGACTTTGAGTGCATTCCCAACGGCAGAAAAAAATTGCTACCTGAGGATATACCTAGTTAAATAGGCATAGATTTATCTGCAGTAGGATGGCCATTGAATAATGAGCCATTCAGCATGTAATGGATAAAAGAATAATATGGACCAGTATTCTGTCTTGTGTAGCTCCCTTCCATTTCTGCAGTGAGTGTGAGAGAAAGACAGGAAAGGGGGCATAAAGAACCAAGAAACAATTCATTTTCAGAGTGCTAATAAAAATCAGTTTAACCATTGCTACTCTAAATATGAGTTCCTTATTCAGTAACCAACAAGCTGACATGCTACAGAAGGATCTAAATCACATCAATATTGATATCCTTACTATGAATGTAACCAGAATAGAAAAGGACATTACCCCCAAAATGGAGGATGGCTCACAATATTGTCTGGAGATGCAAATATGGGTTAGTAGTTATTGAGCACTCACTTCACCAAAGCATCTTTCTATGGGACATGTGATCATCTTGTCTTTTAGGGCTCATGAGGAGCAAGAAGATGGCAATGTTAGAAAATTTCAATTTATGAGCCAATGTCTGAAAAAAAATTCTAGGACAGGGTTCTAAAAATTTTAGGACAAGGTTCTTAATCTTAGGACAGGTTTTAGAGTGAGTGAGTGAATGTGTGTGTGTGTGTGTGTGGTGTATGTGTGTGTCTGATGGACACCTTTGCCAGTCGGATAGAGTCTTCTCAATTTTTTTTTCAAATCATAACTGAAGTAAATACACAATTTTAGCTAGAAGTTGGTGAAAATAAAAAAGTATTTTATTTTCCTTGGTTAAGTTTACAGACCTGAAAACTATCGAGGGAACAGAGGTTAAGAATCACTGCTCTAGGAAGAACTCAATAATATACCATAAATTAAATCAGCCAATATTTAAAGATTGGGTGACTTCAGGATACACAAAAAGAAAGGATAGTAAAAAAAATACATTGGAAAATATGGTTAAGGATAAAGAAATGAAAGAGAGGTCTTATTATTCATGAGTTTAAATATTATTGTTTAATGCAAGTCAAAATTCAGAAAGTGCTAGACATGGAGGGAATTCAATAATGTCATAGAAATCAAATTGATATCTTATTGGAAAGAAAATGTTCAATTACCAATTTGGGAGTCATTCCTGAAGCAACCGCTTATGTACCATAAAACCATCAACTTCTTAAACTCAACATCAAAATCAATAAAACTAAGAAAAAAAATGGAAGAGAAATAATCTCCAATTGTAATAGATCTTAGATGAACTTTTCAAAATACTGATACTGAAAAAAAGATAATGGATAAGAGAACTGATACTAACATGGAATATTATCATTTCCTATGGAAGTTTTATCTATATAAAGCAATTATCATAATGAGGAAGCCAAAATAATCTAGAAACTACTGTTGCTAGAGGATATTATATCTCCTTGAAAAATGGAAAAGCAATGACATATAAGCAAAATGCCATTTTAGAATATAAAATCATTTGCAAAAACATGACAGAATGCGGAGGAAAATTCTAAATACTTTTATACCTCATGAAACACTGAGAAATATGTAAAGGAAAAGAAACTTTTATAAAGCTTGGCAGGAGACCCAACTAAATCAGATCATAGCACGTAGAAACATAACTGAAGGAAAGACAACAAACAGGCAAAAAAGAATCTGTCAACATTTCAATTAGTATTTTAAAAGTTAGCAACAGTGAAACACCTTCATATTTAATTTAACTTCTCAGTTCCCAATGAAGAGGAGAAAATGGAAGTAAAAGGGGAAAATGTCAAGAAAAATGACTGACTAGATCGAGTATGTACAGAGGAGGTCCATGCTGAATGTTGCACAATTTTAGTGCTGAGGAACTGAACTTTAAGCCATTTAAAAGAGGAAAGATAACAAACGAAATGGAAAAGAATCATTGACTGTCCAAAAAAAAGGTAATTGAAAAGACATCAAGAACTGCTGATTCATAATTTTTTCACCTTTAAAAATTACTTATAATAATAATGAGTGAGAGAGGTGAAAACTTCTCAGACCATACTCTAAAATCTGCTAAGGCTTTTTGTGGGAAACAGGCCTGAGTTCCCCTTCACCAGAAATCACATGATTTACAAGGCCTCAGAACTCAGAGTAGTACGGAGTCAGTCACCCCTCTCGTCAGTGACACTTCAGCATAAGATATGCCAAATAAGGACAGACAGATGTGCTTTCTCAAGTGTACATTGGGTGGTCTACTGTTTCCTTCTTCTGGTGCTTGAGGTGAATTGCCACACTTAGATTTTGTACCTTATTTTGCCAATGGAAGAAAAGGATAAGCAGAGGGATGAGGGAGAATTCCACATTAGGGCTTTAAAACTTTGCCATTTCCTTTTGTAAATTGCTTTTCCTCCCTGACCATTTGTCAGACCCTTTCTCAAGATCGCAATAAACCATTATTTTCTCCTTCCTACCTTGAGAAACCTCTGCATATTATTTGGGTTAGGATCTCTGTTGCACATGGTTTTGGGGTACACACAATAATAACATATCAGTACAATATCAATAACACAATAATAATATATCAAGGGTATATTTAATAGAATTATGAAAAGGAAACTAGAAGGCATTCTAAGAAAACTACACTCAGTCAACTGACTAAAAAATGCAAGATCCCTCTCTGTTTATTATTTGACCCTTAAGTAGTATAAGGCTAGTAGGGCTTTGCTCAAGTATTCAACATCTAGGGTCAGTGGATCTCTTCTCTAATTTCCTTGCCAAAATGATCACTGTCACTTTGCCATGCTTTAAGCCTTTAGAAACCACAATTTCAAGCTCCAAAGTCAATTACTTTAGCAACTTCTACAGGTTTGTTCCCTACCCTCGATCCTGTGGATATGATGGCCTTTTCTTCTACTAGAATCATACTGGTGCTTCCTTTTGTACTGCCAATTTTCCCTTCAGCCAAGTTTGTTTTGTTTTTTTTGTTTGTTTTTGAGGCAAATGGGTTTAAGTGATTTGCCCAGGGTAACACAGCTAGTAAGTATCTGAGGCTGGATTTCAACCCAGGTCTTCCTGACTCTAGGTCTTCCTGACACTAAAATATCTAGTTACCTCCCAATCATCCTATTTTTTCTCCAGATGAAAAGGTTTCTGGTCATGGTTCTACTCATTATTTATGTAGTATTTTTTCAAATATTTGTTAAGTATTTCAAGTATTTGAGCAACCTTCTGACAGTCTCCTCCTACAAGGTCTGTTCTCATAAACATGTTAAGACTACACAAAAAATATCATCCCTATGTATATGAAACAGAGAGAACTCTATCTTATTACAGTTATATAAAGCAAGGTATAATGGGTAGAAGCATACTCATCAAAGTTTATAGATTTAGAGTTGGAACCTTGAAAGGCCATCTTGTATATCCCCATTTTTGAAATGAAGAAGGGGAGACCTAGAAAAGTTAAATAACTTGACCGACATCATACAGATAATAAGTATCTGAGGTAAAATTTGCACTCAAATCTTCCTAATCTCAAGTCTAATAATTTAGCTACTGGGTGGTCTAACTGTCATAAAGGGTTTTGCCACTATCATGAAGCATCTCTAAGACAGATTTCTAAAAGTCAAGTGAAGTCACTTAGTATTGATTTTAAGGATTGTTCATTGTGCCTTTAAGCACTAGGAATACAAACATAAGCAGAAAGATAGGCAGTCCTTGACCTCAATATTCAAATGGAGAAAGACAACACATAAAAGAAAGCTAAAAAGTGGTTTTGGGTGGGAGAGGGATGGAGATACTCAGATGGATGCATGGTAGATATAGTCCAGATTGTCAGGAGCTCAAAAAAGAATGAAGACATGGCTAGCTTGAAGATTTTCCCTAAAATGAAACTTCTGGGAAGAATTAACTCATCAGAGGAAGGGATCATAGCAGTAGGAGTATACTTCCAGTGTGAGGCCAGGTCAAGATAAGAAGATTGCTATGACAAAGCAGAAAAATTCAGAGAGTCAGGAGTGGAACCTTGTGTGGAATGATGACATTGCTGGCCTAAGTGCTTTCTTTAAAAGGGTTATAAAATATAAGAGGGATTCTTCATACATGGGGAGGTCCTTAGATGTTCCTTTGTGTATACACAACCACTCAAAAGCAGTGGTGAAAATAAATGGATCACGTATAGGCTCATAAAAGCATAGAGAAGACCTATTATTGATCCTAAAACTGTGATTGACTATATGGCTGTTTCATCACTACACACATGTTGGATAAGCACTGGAGATGGACGATGAAATGAACAGGACTGAAGAGGTAGAAGATGGGAGGTTGTTATCTCCTAAGGAAAATTGTGCAATGCCTTCAACAAACCTCACCTTCTTCCAGAAAATGGTAATTCTTGTTTTTTTTTTTAATTTTTAATATATATTTAATGCTTGATGTTATATAGCTACGGATCTTCAATATCCAAAGAATCACAATTACAGATAACCTGGAGGGTAATGAAAAATGATATGGTGGGCATAAATAGGTAGCACTATATGACAAATGATGACTTATGTACAAGAAATTACAGAAAAATATCATAAAAAAATTAGAAGGCATCACTAATGGTTTTGTATGGATTGTATCTTATGCCTAGAATGTACTCCTTCCTTTACTCTGAGTCTTATGGATTAGCATTTATAAAGGTTTTTTTTTCAAACCTTAAAGCACAATATAAATGCTAGACAAAATTATTAATAATTACATTGATAATGATGATGACCACTCGCTTGCCTTTCTTCAAGGAATATCTAAGGTTCTGTTTAGTCTTTCCTTTCTGATTCTGCCAGGTTCTTTCCTCCTACTGAAATTATTTTTTACCAACCAGTCAACCTATTGTATCCCCCCTCCCCACAAGAAGTAGATAATTCTCTTGGGGACAGGAACTTTCATTTTTGTCTTTATTCTATGATCTTCTACTAGGCAGTGTGGCAAAGCAGACAGAAGGCCATCTTTGGAACCAGGAATGTCTAGGTTTAAGTCTTATCTCTGGAACATATTAGATGTATGACTAGGGGTATATGTCAGGGCCTCCAGACAATTCTCTAGAACTGTTATATACCAATGAATTATGGATCTACTTTGTCCAAAGGAGATGCTATATTTACTCAAATCAGTGAAATAACAGGTTGAGTTCCACCCCGGCCACCACACACACACAAACACACACACACACACACACACACAACTTGGAGCACTTAGCACAGTGTCCTTGTACAAGAAGGTACTTAATGTATTTTTGTTCCATTGAATCACAAATGTGATAATAATAAGGAGATGAGGCAGCTGCATGGTGGATAGATCATTAGGCCAGAGATGGGAAGACCTGAGTTCAAATCAGGCCTCAGACATATAGTAGCTGTGTGATTTAGAGCAAGTCGCTTAATCTCTGTTTGTCTCATTTTCCTCAACTCTAAAGTGGGGAGAATAATAACACTTACCTCACAGAGTTATTGTGAAGACAAAATGAGGTATCATTTGTAAAGCACTTAGCAAAGTAGCTGGCACATAGTCAGCACTTAAAAAATGTTAGGTGGTATTGTTTTATTGTTGTTATTCAGGGTTATAGTAACAATGAAAGATGATGGAATACAGGCTTTAATGTTGCATATTATATATATATATATATATATATACATATATTTATATATTTCTCAAAACCTAGAGTAATACTATCATTATGCTGTACATACTGTCTTTGGAGGATTTATAAGAGGACACAGATTAGAGGCATATAGGCTAAAGCTGACAACGGATTGTGAAATACACCATTGGAGGAAATATCCACATCAATGAAATTGAATGTCTATTGAAATACTGAAATATTGAAAAAGAAATTTTTCATCATGTGAGTTAGATTCAGAGTTGGAAGACTGCCAAATTGACTCTAATATGGGCTTTGATGGGACAAATGAGTCCCTTGGTAAGTATCATAAATCATCCTTTGAAAATTTCAGAGCAGTTCCAAAGAGCTACTGAAACAATTTCAGCTCCAAAGTCACAAGCACCACACTTGACAAAAAGTTTAATCAGCCAATAGATCAGAACAACATTTAGTTATCTGAAGTTCAACTTCCTTGGAGAGGAAAAAAAAATAATAGTAATTTTTTAAAAAATGGATGACAAGATTCATCCACCCATGGGTAGCATTTGTTACATCTTTGATGCATGGGTCTTATCAGCCTTTATTTACATCAGAAGCCAACTGGCTGATGAGTAACATTCATGCGATGTCTTTCAAGGAAAAAAAGGGAGAAACCCAAAATACTTATGCTTTTCTGGCTGATTACAAACTCTATTTGGATCTTTCCAATTTATCAAGATAAGGATATGTCACCACTTCAGAGACTAACACATTATCCATTCATGAGGATATACCATATAAACCCCCCTCCAATGATCTCAAATGATTCCAAAAATTGTCCATCTTACTGTATGTAGGTGTTTAAAAATGAAAGATAGCAATAAAACTTATTTTTTCAAAGTATCCTGAATCTGACACTTATCTAAGAAAATATATTGATTCACATCCCTATCGAAGAGTAGACACAGACTCACATCCTTTTCAAATAGAATATGCTGACTCCATGGAACAATTTTAATCAGGCAGAAAACATGAAAATAACTGGCTTCATATAAGATCCATGCAGAGTGATAAAAGATAATTTCAGAGCAGAAGGCACTAGGAAATTGGGGGAGGGGTGTTTAGGAGGATAGGAAACACAGAAAGAAGGGTGTAAGGTGAATCTTGACGGAAGTCAGGGAAGCTATGAGTCAGAGGTGAGAATGGGGAGCATTCTAGGCATTTGTAGCAGCCAGTGCAAAAGCATGGAGGTGAGACATGCAGTATCCATGTTAGGAACAGTAAGTAGTCCAGTTTAGTTGGGGGTGGGAGCTGTGTAAGAAGACCAGAAAAGTAGGAAGTGGCCAGTCAAATGATGAAATATTTTTAATGTCAAATAGAGGAATTTATATTAGATCCTTGGGGTAATAGGGAGACACTGGAATTTATTGACTGTGTGTGGAGGTAGGAGGGAGGGGATTGAAATCATCTAAATCATGATTTAGAAAAATAACTAGCAGCTGACTGTAGGATGGATTGGAGTAGAGAGAGACAGGAGATAAAGAGATCAACTAGAAGTCATGTTACTTTACCGGATGCTTATACCTTATTATTAAGGCCTGGGCAGTCAAAGATGTCTGAAAATGTAATGCCTGCTTCATAGATTCATGAGGTCTCTGTTACAGGAGGTATTTCAGCAGTCATTGGATAAGTCACTTGTTATGGATATAATACTGAGGATTCATTCACTGGGCAGAGAATGGAACCAAATACAATAGCTGACATTTATATAGCACATTAAGGCTTGCAAAGCACTTTTCACAAATTATGATGGCCACTGATGCCCTTAGCAATAAGTACTACAGATATTGTAAACCCAATTAATGATGAGGAAACTGAATCTCAGACATTATCACATAGCTATTAAGTGTGTGTGTGTGTGTGTGTGTGTTGAGGAGGGTAGGGGATATAGGGGGATGCAACCCTAGTCTCTCCAGAATCCTAGTTTACCACCCTACTGCTTTTAAGGTCCCCTTAATTTTTATACACTAGGATTCTATAACTCATCTCCAGGTTCCTTGTCCCACAGAAACACTCTATTAACCAAAAGTGTATTCTTTTTCTAGGGTGAGAATCAACACATACTGATGAATAGAGAACTGTCTGGAGGTAGCTGAACTTAGGAACTTTCCCTTAGTCTAGAAAACCTTGGTTCACAGCCTATCTCTAACAGGTACTGGACATTCTACATGTCAATGTTGACTATGTGAGATGTTTCAAAAGTCTTCATGCAGTTTTAAGCATTAATAACTTCAAACTACATTAAGACTTATGGGATACCTTGTTATTTGCAGACCTGGTACTAATCTTCAGGACATATGGGAATTTCTCTAAGTACCCTATTACAAGTTCAATTAAAAAAATGTACATGTATCTGCTGGGATAATATGTCTGCCAGCACTGGTCATGTAGCCTCTGTTGTGGAAGAAGGTCTTTCTGTCTCTGTATGTTCCTTAAAGTACATGACCCTGAGAAACCTTATCCCACATTTATAGAATATGAAGAATGTTTTAAAAGTTCCAAAGACAAGTTGCAAGAGGAAGAAGTGTGATGTGTGCTATCCACACAAGTGGATACAAATGGAAAAATATAAAATTTGTAATAGAAAACTTCTTTGTTTGATTTGCAGCTCTGCCACATGGTCCCTGATAAACCTTATCCCATGTTTATAGAATATGATGCATCTTGGGCCAGGGGCAGAGCAAAGATGGCAGAGTAGAAACACAAACTTGTTGTGAGCTCCCACTCCAATAACTTCCAATACATGTAAAAAAAGACTCTAAACAAACTTTAGAGCTACAGAATCCAAAAACAGAGAGGAACAAATCTCCCACTGAAGGCAACCTGGCAAGCCAAGAAGAAGGGTCTAATACACTAAGCTGGGAACTGAGCACAGTCCTGCGTGAGTCACGGGGTTCTGTCCCCAGGGAGGCCCTGACCAGCAGTGGCCAGAGAAGACTTAAAGAGAGTGAATCACCAGCAACTGTGGCAGTTTCCAGTCTTCTCAACCCATAAATGCCAAAAATAAAGTAAAAGGTCAGTGTGGAACACTGTTGGAAAAGGGGAGGACAGAAGAGCTCTGTCTAGCTCCTGCCCCTGGGGCAAGAATCGACTGAGGCAAGGTGGCTATACAGACACCACCATGTGGCTTCTTCTGGAGCTTTTGGCCTGGAGATGGTAGGGGGACCAAGTGACTATTCAGAAGGTAATCACTCTTGCTTTGACCTGAACTTAGATTTGGATCACAGTCTTGGATGGTGCTCCTGCGGTGTGCGGCTAGTGTGTCAGAGCTTGTTGGGGGTGTAGAAAGGGTGGCCTCCTAAAAGCTCCAGTAGCTATGAAAACCCCAGAGATTTGGGACAAAGTTCTCTCCATTCTGGAAGTTCTATTGTGGCAAAGAGCTCAAAAGTCAAGTAGTTGGCTGGCAATATAAGCAAACAGAGGAAGCACAAACAGAGACCATACAATCCTTTTTGGGGGACAAAAGTGATCAAGGCATGGAACAGGAGGAAGACAGCAAAGTCAGAACTCCTTCACCAAAAAATATGAATTGTTTACAGGCCACAGAGGAGCTCAGGAAGGATTTAAAAAATCAAGTAAGAGAAGTAGAGGGAAAATTGGGAAGAGAAATGAGAATGATGCAAGAAAATCATGAAAAGCAAGTCAATAACCAGCTAAAAGAGACCCAAAAATACACTGAAGAAAAAAAAAACAACTTAAAAAATAGACTAACTCAAATGGCAAAAAAGGCCTAAAAAGCCAATAAGAAGAAGAATGCCTTAAAAAGCCAATTGTTTTTTTTTTGCACTGAATATGTTGACTTTATTGATGGTACACAATACAGGACTCTAGGCTTCTTCCCCCTACTACAGGGGTGCTTCGGAACAAGGATGTGAATGGGACATGGGATCCCTAGTATAGGAACACAGGTTAGGAATGTGGGCTCCCTAGTGGTGGATTTCCTCTTTTTGGCTGGGGATGAAGATCCATGGCTTTCCACTTTACTCCTTGGAGGCCATGGTGACCATGAGGTCTACTACACGGTTGCTATAACCATACTCATTGTCATACCAGGAAATGAGCTTGACAAAATGGTCATTGAGGGCAATACCAGTGCCAGCATCAAAGGTAGAAGAGTGAGTATTGCTGTTAAAGTCACAGGATACAACCTGGTCCTCTGTGTAGCCCAAGATGCCCTTCAAGGGTCCCTCCGATGCTTGCTTCACCACTTTCTTGATATCATCATATTTGGCAGGTTTCTCCAGGCGGCAGGTCAGATCCACAACAGATACATTGGGAGTAGGAACATGGAAGGCCATGCCTGTGACCTTCCCATTCAGCTCAGGAATAACCTTGCCTACAGCCTTAGCAGCACCAGTGGAAGCAGGGATGATGTTTTGGGCAGCACCACACCCATCACGCCACAGCTTACCAGAGGGGCCATCTACTGTCTTCTGGGTAGCAGTAATGGCATGCACTGTAGTCATGAGTCCTTCCATAATGCCAAAGTTGTCATGAATGACCTTGGCCAAGGGGGCCAAGCAGTTGGTGGTACAGGAAGCATTACTGACAATCTTAAGGGAATTATCATATTTCTCATGGTTCACTCCCATCACGAACACTGGGGCATCAGCAGAAGGGGCAGAGATGATGACCCTCTTGGCTCTACCCTTCAAGTGAGCCCCACCTTTTTCCATGGTGGTAAAGACTCCAGTGGACTCTACAAGATACTCGGCTCCAGCATCTCCCCATTTAATATTGGTGCGACCCTGTTCCTGGAAGATGGTAATGGCTTTTCCATTGATCACCAGCTTCCCATTCTCAGCCTTGACAGTGCCCTTGAATTTGCCATGAGTGGAATCATATTGAAACATATAAACCATGTAGTTGAGGTCAATGAAGGGGTTATTGATGGCCACAATGTCTACTCCACCTGAGGTGAATGCAACCCTGGTCACCAGGCACCCAATACAGCCAAATCCATTGACTCCGACCTTCACCATCTTGTTTCAGGGATGCGACCTAAGCAGCAGAACCTGGCACCAAGCTAGGGAGAAAAGCCCTAAAAAGCCAAACTTGCCAGATGGAAAAGGAATTGCAAAATCTCACTGAAGAGAATAATTCCTTAAAATTTAGATTGGAGTAAAGGGAAGCCAATGACTTTATGAGAAATCAAGATACTCTAAAACAGATCCAAACAAATCAAAAAATAGAAGGTGATGTGAAATATCTCATTGGAAAAACCACTGACCTAGAAAATAGATCCAGGTGAGATACTTTAATGTTTATTGGATTTGTTGAAAGCCATGTTCAAAAAAGGAGCCCAGACACTATCTTTCAAGAAATTATTAAGCAAAATTGTTCTCATATTCTAGAACCAGAGGGCAAAAGAGAAATTGAAAGAATTCACCAGTCACCTCTTGAAAAAGATCCCAAAAAGAAAACTCCTAGGAATATTATAGCCAAATTCCAGAGTTCCCAGGTCAAGGAGAAAATACTGGAATCAGTAAGGAAGCAACAATTTGAGTATTGTGGAAACACAACAAGGATAACACAAGATCTAGCAGCTTCTACACTAAGGGACTGAAGGGTTTGGAACATGATCTTCCATAGGTCAAAGGACCTTGGATTAAAACCAAGAATCACCTACCCAGAAAAATTAAGTATAATGCTTCGGGGGAAAATATGGTCATTCAATGAAATAGAGGATTTTCAAGCATTCTTAATGAAAAAAAATGAGCTGAACAGAAAATTTGACTTTCAACTACAAGAAGCAAGAGAAGCATGAGAAGGTAAACAGGAAAAAGAAATCATAAGGAACTTATTAAAGTTGAACTATTTACATTCCTACATGGAAAAATGATCATTGTAACTCATAAGACTTTTCTCATTATGAGGATAGTTGAAGGGAATATATATGTGTATAAATATGTATATATATATATAATACATGTATATATATAAGTACACATTCATATATATGTATAGGAGTGTGTATGTGTATATAAATATATATGTGAGTGTATGCATATATATGTTCCTGTATACATAGACATGGGGCACAGGATGAGTTGAATATGAAGGGATGATATCTAAAAAATTAAATGAAGAGGTGAGAGACGAATTAATTGGGAGAAAGAGAAAGGGAGAGATAGATCAGTGTAAATTATCTCATATAAAAGATGCAAGAGAAAACTGTTACAATGGAGGAGAAGAGCAGCAAGATGAAAGGCAATGGGACAACTTTATTCTCATTGAATTTGGCTTAAGGAGGGAATAACATACACATTCAATTGGGTATCTAACCCTACAGGAAAATAGGGGGGTAGGAGACAAGAGGAGGAATGATAGAAGGGAGGGAAGATTGGGGGAGAGGATAATTAGAAGCAAAGATTTTGGAAAAGGGATAGGGTCAAAGGAGAAAATAGAGTAAGTGGAGGGCAGGATAGGATAGAGGGAAATATACTTAGTCTTTCACAATATAACTACTATAAAAATTATTTGGGTAAATACACATATACAACATATATCGAATTGCTTGTCTTTCCAGTGGGGTGGGTGAAGAAGGGAAAAAAATCTGGAACTCAAAGTTTTAAAACCAAATGTTTACAAAACAATTTTAAAATATATATTTTTCTATACAACTGGGAAATAAGATATACAGGCACTGGGGTATAGAAATCCATCTTGGCCTACTAGAAAGCTAGGGGGGTGATGAGGGAGGATATAAGAGAGACAGATTGGGGGAAGAGGTATTCAATAGGCTTTCTCTTTTGGGGTGGGAGGTAAGGGAAAGATGGGGAGAAAAATTGTAACTCAAAATCTTGTGAAAATGAATGTTGAAAACTAAAACTAAATTAATGAATTTAAAAAAATTTATGATGAATCTTTTAAATGCTCCAAAGACAAGTCACAAGAGAAGGAGATGTGATGTGTGCTATCCGCACAAGTGGATACAAGTAGAAAAAATACAAAATTTTGAGCAGAAAAATTCATTGTTTGATTTCTGGCTCTGCCATTTATTGCTACTCAGTACCAATCTGACTTTGGGTAATTTAATTCAACAAGCATTTACTAAACACTGTTCCAGTCTGTGAGTACAAAGACAAAATAATAATAATAACAATAACAGTCATAATATTAAAGCGTGCTTTCAAGAACTTTCTTGGCAAGTCACATCTTCTCTGGGCCTCCATTTCTTTATCTGCAAAATTAATATCTCTAAGGTCCTTTCTTGATCTAAACCCTGTGATCAACACTTACTTTTTAAAAATATCAACAAAATATCAACCATATAACTATGCTCAAACAATAAAGCTTTGACTTCAAATCAAAGGCTTAGGAGTGTGGGATTATTTGGTATAGAGAGTATTGCTTCTACTTAAAATTTTGTTTATACACCATTGTATGCCAGAGTTGGAAATGTGAAATAATTAACACAGTTTGTAATAAAAGGTAACAATCTGAAAAACAAGCAACTTATCTCGTGGGCAGATCAGTGGAACAGCAGCCTAGTGTTCTCCAAAACTGAGTTCAAATCTGCCTTCAAACACGTATTTGTTGTGTGACGCTTAGGGATCTCATTTCCTGTTAGCCTCATTTTGTAAAACAGAGATGAGAAGAGGATCTACCTTGCAGGGCTGTTGTGAGATCAGAAAATATGATTGTAAAACACATAGTAAATGCTATATAAAGATTAGCTATTATTATCTTGCCAAAATTTTAGGGCTGAGGTCTTAAATGAAGAACACTTAGCCAACAGAAGTCATGTTCTCTCATGCAAGCAGAGGAAAACAGGGTTAGCACCCTGAAGTACAGATCGCAATGAAATTTCCTTCTCTGTTTCTTCTTTTTAGGCATGTTGGCCTCAGATTTCACTGTACCACAGGTGCCAAAGAGCCCAATAGCAGTGACCTATGCAAAACATACAATAAAATTTACATATTCAGAAAGTGAGCTGAGTTTCCAGGAATAATGAGTTGTTATTCTGTATCACAATTTCTCTGACTAAATGTACTTATGAGCTGCGTAACCCTGAGCAAGCTATTTTGACTCTAGACATCAGATTACTCATCTATGAAATGCAGATAATAATAGCATATACTTCCTAGAGTTGTTGTGAAGATCAAAGGAGAGAATATATGTAGAGTGCTTGGCAAACCTTAGAGCACTATATAAATATTACTATTTAATATATAAAATTTTTTGTCTCCCTTTTCCACATGGGACCTTAGGCATTTGGCCCATTTATGAAAATACAATGGGAAAGGGGCAGTGGTATGTGTTGGACTCAATGATCTCTAAGGCTCCTTCCAGGTCTAAATTTATGATCCTATGATTCTATTATCTCAAGATGCCTATCTCTTCTTTCTCTCCTTCTAGGTCATAGACAAATGGACAATCACTTTCTAGAACATCCATGTCTATAACTGGAGGAGGGCCCTAAGTCACCTGAACTGTCAACCAGGCAAAAGAAGAGGGCATAGAGTTCTTGATCAAGTTTTGTTTCTAAGGGGCAATTATTTATGTCATAGCCCTTCCTGCTGTTCAGTGAGAAGACAAGCTCTTCACCTTTTGAGTGCAGCTGGGTATTCATGGCTGAGAGGCCTCCCTGCCTTTTATTTGACTTGGAAAGTTGCTTAACTTTTTTCTCCAGAGAAAAAAAGGAAAATAATGTGACTATTTTTCCCTCATTAACTGCAACAGATAAGAGGATGTAATTCATCAAGTTGGGGCTAAGGAACCCTGGCCAGAGGAATTCATTCATGGCTGACTGGCTCACTCCCTCCTCTAGACATCTTGTGTCTTAATGAGGGTTCCAATTAAAGACCTATTGCATTTTGGGGCCAGGTACCAGGAGAATAAATATTGGCCTTATACCAGAGCAGCCATCCCTCACCTTATGGAGAAACCTCTCTTGCCTGGATCTAATTTAAAGACATTCTAGAAAATATTTTAACAGAGAAACACATAAAGCAAAAATTTGAGAGATGCCAAGAATGGGTGAAAAATTTCCTTGTTAAAGGGCATTCTAAGCAGAATTACATCTGTGGTTTTGCTAGCTGCCTTCATTCCTATATGAACTGATTGACTGATTCATTAATTGATGTAGTATTTTAGCAGCACCCCACCTCAAGGAAACCCATTGGACTATCAGAACAAGAAAAAGTCAAGAAATGAATAGGATTAATAGAAAGCTTCCCTTTACCATCTGCTTAATTATGATAACTTCATTGTGTTTAAAAAAATGTATTGCAAAAAACAAGTGACTTTTTTATCCTGGCATTCACACAGGGTCTCCATCGTAAATAGCCTGTCAACATTTCCTTTCTCATTACAACTCTACTCTTTTGGGCATAATCATTTGACTCTGAAAATCAGGCATCTATTAACTCAGCTCCAAAGTCATTTTTTGTTGGTTAGTTGGTTGTTTTAAATCAAATATATGCATCAGTTTAAATTTTCCTTGGTTTCAGAGAGCAAAGCAATTTCCTGGCTTCAACCAAAAGTTTGTACTTTGTGCTTATTAACTTTTTTTTTATTTGAAACTTTATTTAAATTTTGTGATCATAAAATCATGAATTTGGAAGCAGGAGGAACGTTAGATGGCATTAATCCAAGCCCCTCATTTTATTATTATTATTTTTGTATACCAAAAAGGTTTTATTTTATTTTATTATTTTATATATTAAGGATTTTTTATTTTATTTTATTATAAAGAAGATCCCCAATCTGAGGGAGGCCATCTTTCTGTTTCATCTATTTGTACCTGGAAATGGACATCTGTTTTCTTTCCCTGGAGAACAAAAGAATAGTTACTATTCTGCCCTTAAAAAGAGCACATGAACTTCTTTCTGAGCTTGGTATTTTTCTCCTCATTTTTTTTCTATTTTTCAAAAGCTTTATTAACTTCTCATTTACATTTTGCATTTCCGCCAGATTTTGAATTACAAATTTTCTCCCCGTTTTTCCCCTACCCACCGCCCCAAAATAGCAGTCCCACAGGATATCCTCTCCTCCAATCTTCTCTCTCCCATATTTTTTTCCATACCCCTTTCAACTTTTCCAGTGGATCTCTATGCCCCAGTGTCTGTATACCTTATGTCCCAATTACATATAAAATAGTATTAATAATAGTGTATATATATATATATATTTAAATATTTGATTTTAAAATTTGAATTCCAGAATCATTCCCTTCCTCCTTTGTCACCCATCCTTACTGGGAAGATAAGCAGTTCAGTATAGGTTGTAACATGTGTGGCTAATACAAAACAATAACATAGTAGATATATTGTAAAGTTCTGACTATATTTCCCTCCCTCCTATCCCACATCCAACTTGTTCAATTCTCTACTTTGTTCCCATTTCTTTTTAAAAAGCAGATGCTTCCAACTTCCCTCCCCCCAAGCATGCATTCCCTTCCATCATCCCCACTCTCCTCCCCCTCCCCCCACTCTCCTGTAGGGTGAGATATCCTATTTAGTGTGTATTTCATTCCCTCCTCAAGCCAAATTCAATGGGAATAAGGTTGACCCATTCCCTTTTGCCTTCCTATTTTTCCCCTCCATTGTAACCATTTTCCCTTGCCTCTTCTGTATAAGATAGTTTACCCCATTCTGTCTCTCCCCATCTCCTCTCATTACATTCCTATCTCACCTCTTAATTTCACCTTTTAAGTATCATCCCTTCCTGTTAAATTGGTCCTGTGCCCCCTATCTATGTATACGTGTAAACATACATATTCACATATGTATTAATATGCCCATATACCCTCATGTACATATTTCTATTCTCAACTTTGATAAGTTGCTTATGATTTCTTTTCCCAGGTTACCTTCTCATGCTTCTCTTGCTTCTTGTATCTAAATGTCAAATTTTCTATTCAACTCTGTTTTTTTCAGAAAGAAAGCTTGAAAATCCTCTATTCCACTGAATGACCATATTTTCCCCTGAAACATGATACTCAGTTTTGCTGGGTAGGTGACTCTTGGTTTTAATCCCAGCTCCTTTGCCCTCCAGAATATTATATTGCAAACCCTTCAGTCCCTCAGTGTAGAAGGTGCCAGATCCTGGGTTATCCTGATTGTGTTTCCACAATATTCAAATTGTTTCTTCCTGGCTGCTTGTAATATTCTCTCCTTAATCTGGGAATTCTGGAACCTGGCTATAACATTCCTAGGAGTTATCTTTTTGGATCTTTTTCAAGAGGTGATCGGTGGATTCTTTCAACCTCTATTTTGCCCTCTGGTTCTAAAGCATCGGGGCACTTTCCTTTGAGAACTTCCTGGAGAATGATTTCTAGGTTCTTACTTTGATCATGGCTTTCAGGTAGTCTGATAATTTTTAAATTATCTCTCCTGGATCTATTTTCCAGGTCAGTGGTTTTTCCCATGAGGTATTTCACATCGTCTTCTATTCTTTCATTTGTTTGGATCTGTTTAACAGCATCTTGATTTCAAATAAAGTCATCAGCTTCCATTTGGTCCAATCTAATTCTGAAGGAATGATTCTCCTCATTGAGCTTTTGAGATTCTTTTTCTATTTGGCACATTCAGTTTTTTAAGTCATTCTTCTCCTCATTGCCTTTTTGAGCCTTTTTTGCCATTTGAGTTAGTTTATTTTTTAACGTGTTATTTTCTTCAGTCAGGCTGTTGTCTCTCATTTCATAATTTTCTTGCATTGTTCTCATTTCTCTTCCCAATTTATCCTACACTTCTCATGTGTTTCTTAAGTCCTCTATGGCTTGAAACCAGCTGGTATTTTCCTTTGAAGCTTTTGGTGCAGGAGTTCTGACTTCACTGTCTTCCTCCTGTTCCATGCTTTGCTCCTTTTTGTCCCCAAAATAGGAGTCCAATGTTGGAATGTTCTGTCTGCTTTGTTTCCTTTGCCTGGTCATGTCTTCCCTCAATCACTTGACCCCTGGGCATTTTGCCACAGTAGGATTCTGCCACAAGACATGGGGGCTTTCGTCCCAAAGCTGGGATTTTCTCAGCTGCCTGAGGTATTATTTGGGTTCCCTCTCTGAGGTCTCCACATGCTCTGGCAAGCTGAACACACACCCCAGGACCTCCATCCTAGACTGAAATCCAAATCCAAAAAGGTTAAAGGAAGATCTATTAATCCTCAGACTGGTGCTTGGTCTCCCTACGTTCTGCAGGCCAGGAGCTGAACCTGCCATGTGTAGCTGGCTGGCTGTGCCAGTGTCTCACTGGCTTCTCACCCTGGAGGCAAAAGCCATGCACTCCTACTTACTTGTGTCTTAAAGTCCAGACTGCACTGACCTCTCACTTTATCCTTTTCATCTATGTGTTGATAAATCTGGAAACGGCCACAGCTGCTGCTGATCTTTAGTCCTTCTGGCTGGTGGCTGGTCAGGCTTGCCCTGGGGCTAAAGCCTCAGTGTGGGGCTGGGCTTGGCTACCATAGCACTGCGCTGGCCAATTCTTGCTGGCCTGCTGGGCTGTCCTCAGTAGGAGGTTAGCTTCTCGGTGTCATTTTGTGTTTTCTGCAGCTCCAAAGTTTGTTTGGAGTCCCCTTTTTACATGGATTGGGGAAGGTGGAAGCCAGAGCAGCAGGGAGGTCCTGCTTCTACTCTGCCACCTTGACTCCGCCCCCCAAGCTCCCTCATTTTACAGATGAGGAAATTAAAGTAGAGAGAAGTTAAGTGATTTGCACAGGGACATACAGTAGGTAAGTACTTGAAGAAGGCTTTAGCCTTCTTGCTTTCAAACCAGAAATTCTTGCTTTCAAAAACTATAGTCTATTCATTGCACCAGTAACTTAATCATTGGAGAGATGTTTTACAAGTTTATACAAAGAATATGTGTAGCCTAGGATTAGCTGATACCTCACTCACTCAAGTTTCCCATATACTGGTATGTCTGGCATTCCCAGAGAACAGCAACTATCTTCCATAGCTTACTACTTTCTCTTAGGGTACTAGGAGTCATCTTGATTTCCATGGTGGGCATGGAGATTGGAAAATATTCCTACTACTTGTCAGTGTATTTTCTGAGTTCCCATTAATTATATTTCATTTATACAAAAAACAGTCTCTAAGAGTTTTTTTCCCCACTTAATATTTTATTTTTTCCAATTACATGTAAAGATGGTCTTCAATATTATTATTTATAAGAGTTTGAGTTCCAAAATTTTTTTCCTCCCTCTCTCTCGTCTCTCTCCCATCCCAATTTTTTTTTAAGCAATTGGGGTTAAGTAACTTACTCAAGGTTACACAGCCAGTTATTTCTGGGTGTGGTACTAAGTATCAGAGCCCATATTCGATCCCAGGTCATCCCGACATTGGGGCCGCTGTTCTTACTCACTGCACCACCTGGCCGCCCCCCCATCCCAATTTTACAAGCAATCTGATATAAGTATTACATGTGTAATCATATTAAATATATTTCTACATTAGTGATATTGTTAAAGTAGAATAAGAACAAAAGGGAAAACTTTGAGAAATTAAAAATTAAAAAAAAATTTAAAAAAATATGCTTTGATCTAAATTCAGATTCCATAGTCCTTTCTCTGGATGTGGGTAAAATTTTCCATCATGAATCTTGAAATTATAAGACACAACTCATAAAATAACGTACTTTCTAAACAATAAAAAGACAATAATTTTCATAATATTAAGTCAATAGGAGGTAAAGATAGGAATCATCATAATACAACAATCTATTTATGAACCTGGGTCACATACTCTCATCAATTAATACAGCATGTGAGGGGGAAAAGTGGACACATATATGAACCTACTGTGGAGGCAAATGATTAGGTGTATTTATATGTCTGGAGCAAGTTACATTTATGGATTGCAGGCCTTGATGGCCAAGGACACTCAAGGAATAATTTATAGTGCATAGAGTCACTTTCCACTGATCACTTCCCTTCTGTTCCTTACCACTCTCCTGGTGGACAATGACACCCCTCTTCTGCTCTCAAACCAACAAAGCAGTAACAAGTTCATAGCACCTTTAACAGAGTCCTGAGAAAATGTTACTTAAAAATTGTGGCAAGTGCTTTCCTTAAGCCAGAAAACTACCAGGCTTCTCATATCTGCAAATATCAGTGGATTCTGCATTTGAACACATCAATTTCAAACTTATTTTCATAGTAAAACACAACTCACAACAAAATACATTGGGAGAAAATGTGTCTTTCCTCTTTCCCCCTCTCCAGTTATGGAAGGAAGTAGAGGGCCAGCACAGGCACCCTGGGGGCACTACCTTTGCCTCTAGGTGGCAAAAGGAAGTCCATATGGCTCATCAAAGAGTAATAGGGTTCAGCAGGCCTTTCTCTAATCAATCTTCAACCAGCAAAGCAACTGAAGAGTTACCTCTCTTGGAAAGAAGCCTTCTATGTCTTCTGGTCCCAGGGTTCTCCTGACTTCTCCTGTATTTAGCTAACTCTCCTGCTTCTTTCTGTTTCTGTAGTTTCTTAAAATAGGTTCTTCACTTTCTTCCTAACAACATCTAACATCTTAAATGAAAACTTTCTGGTAGTCAGTGACTATGATAGGTCCAGGGTTCTCCCCTTTCCCCACAATAGGAATTAATTTTTCCTAAAAAGCAATGAAGTTATCCCTGAACTTGATTGACCTCAACCTCTCTTGATGCAATGTCCAAATCACCTGAGGGCATAAAAAATCACAACCATATAAAGACTAGGCCCATACAATTTGGTGAATTTCTGAAAACCATGTGAGTCACCATGCCCTACACAGTGTTTCTTTATGGAAAGAAAGTGGGGTTGGGATTGAGTCCAGAGAAGCAAAGTGCTACTCTATTCTTGTTCCATAGTCTTGTTGTCAAGCAAACCTCCTCTTTTTAATGTTCAATGATTTGGGAGTGCCTCATTTTGTCCCAATGTTGACCTTGAACTAACCAGATACTGACTTTGGCCCACCTCTAACCTTATGAAGTAAAATTTAAGAAGTTTATCTTTCTGTCAGGTACAAATCCAGTAGTCCTCATATCAACTTCCTGTAGTCCCCACAAAAAGTTATTTGATTTACAATGTCAGCCATAACCTTTAAAACACTAAAATCGAATACATGTCAATGGACTAATGGTTCCTAATACTCTACAGCCACATTACCTCAATCATTTCCCTATGTTCTAATAGATCTTTTCATTACATTCATCTGAGGGGTAATTCTCTATCTTATTGTCAAAATAGTCTGCATCTCTCTCCTCAATATTTTGTCTTAGTGACTGTCTCTTCATAAGGGGATTTTTATCAGTTTTCTCTATCCAAATGCTCCTTCTCTATTCCTTTCAGAAACCTAACTTGTATACATATGAAAACAAATGTAGTTTATATATATGCAAAGCATATACAAGGTAATTTAAGGAGATGGGGAGACATCAGAAGTTGCGGGAGATCAGGGAAGGCCTTTTGTAGAAGAAAGAATTTCAACAGAGTTTTAAAGAAGGTGAGGAATTCTAAGTGACAGAGGTTAAGTAGGGGGCAGCCTATAAAAAGTCCTGATAATGGGGGATAGAATGTCATGTTCAAGAAACATTAAGAGAAGCAGAGTCAAGGTGGCAAAGAAAAGGAATGGATTTGCCTGAATTCCTCCCCAAAGTCCATCACATATCTTTAAATAAAACCTTAAACAAATTCTAGAGTAAAAGAACCCACAAAAGGATGGAGGAAAACAATTTTTCAACCCGAGACAACCTAGAAAATCAATAGGAAAGGTCTTTTGCACCAAAATGCAACAATGGAGTACATTCCACCACTGACTGTGCCAATGCAGACTGGGTCCCAGCAAACTGGGAGCAGACTTTGGGGGCAACTGAACCAATGTAGCACTGATGATTTCCAGACCTTCCAGCCCACAGACATTAAGAGGTTAAGACAACTGGTCTGAAAGAGATTACAGGCGTCAGTTTGCTGGCAGCGAGGGAAGGACTCTGTTGCATTGTCCATGCTTGGATCTGGGTCTCAGTCCCAGGGCAAGGAGAATCATTAGCAAAGCAGAACTTGTAACCACAGGGGAACAGGATGATGGTAACAGTTCCAGGGCAGAAAAGCATGGTTGTAGAGGCTCAGAGACCAGTGCACAGTACAGGAGAGTAGTAAACACATCTTCTTATATTATATCACTTTGGAAGAAGCAAAAACTTACAGGTCCCCAGAATTACATCTGAAAACAACTGCACAAAAAAACTGAAGCTTGGGACTGCCTCCTCCACTCCAGAAGCAGAGCTCCACTTTAACATAGAGTTAAAAATCAAGAAATAGTCTAGAAAATGAACCAACAGCAGAAAATGATTATGACTATATAAAGTTACTATGGTGATAGGGAAGATCAAAACATAAACTCAGAAGACAACAAAGTCAAAACTCATGCATTTGAATTCTCAAAGAAAAATGTAAATTGGTCCCAGGCTATGGTCCCTATGCTTGGGAAGAGAAATAAGAGTGATACAAAAAAAACTATGAAAATAAAAGTCAACATCTTGGTAAAGGAGGCACAAAAAATCCTAAAGAAAATTCCTTAAAAAAACAGCCTACTGGTAAAAACAAACAAGAAAAGCAACAACAGCGATCAAATGGTAAAAGACACTCAAACATCCAATAAAGGGAAGAATGCCTTGAAAAGCAGAATTGGCAAAAGGGAAAAAAAGAAGTACAAAAATCCATTGAAGAAAATAATTATTTAAATATTAGAATTGGACAAATGGGAGCTAATGACTTTATGAGACATCAAGAAACAACAAAATAAAATAAAAACAATTAAAAAAACAAGAAAATATGAATTATCTCATTGGAAAAAGAGACATAGAAAATAGAAAGCAATGATAAAAGAAAAAAAAGCCTAGACATCATATTTCTAGAAATTATCAAGGAAAAAGTTCCCTGATCTTCTAGAATAAGAGGAAGAAATAGAAATGGAAAGAATTCACTGATGCCCTCTTGAAGGAAATCCCCAAATGAAAAATCCTAGTAATATTATAGCCAAATTCCAGACTACCATATGAAGGAGAAAATGCTACAAGCAGCCAAAAAGAAACAATTCACATATCATGGAACCAAGTCATGATAAAACAAGATTTAGCAGTTTCTACATTAAAGGATCAGAGAGTTTGGAGCATGATGTTCCACAGGGCAAAAGAAGTAAGCAAAAAAGTATAATCCATCCAGAAAAACTGAGCATAATCCTTCAGGGGGTAAAAGAGGTATTCAATGAAATAGAGGACTTTCAAGTCTACCTGATGAAAAGACCAGAGATGAATAGAAAATGTGAATTTCAGAAAAGTATAAAAAGGTGAACAGGAAAGAGAAATCATGAGAGTTTCAAAGAGGAATGTACATTCCTACATGGGGAAATATTATTAGGGTAGCTAGAATGAGAATGCATATACAGAGGGAATGGGTATGAGTTGAATTTGTTGGGATGATTATCTGAAAAATAAAATGAAGGGGTAAGAAAGAAGAATGTACCATGAGAAATTGAAGGGGAAAGGTAGAAGGGGGCAAATTATCTCACATAAAAGAGGACTAAAAGAGATTTTACAGTGGAGAGAAAGATGGGGGAATAGGGAGGTGGAGTAGATGTGAACCTTCCTCTCACACACACACACACACACACACACTCAGTCGGGTATAGAAATCTATCTCACTATGCTGCCATACAGGAAAATAGGAGGGGGAGAGGATAGAAGAAAGTAGAGAGAGGGGAGACTGATGGAAAGGAGGGCAAAGTGGGGTAGGTAAAAGTCAGAAGCAAAACACATTTGAGAATGGATAGGGTGAAAGGAGAGAAAAAGAGTAGGAGAAATGGGGGAAATAGGAAGGAGGTAAACACACAATTAGTAACCATTACTATGAAAAAATATTACAGCAAACTCCTCTGATAAAGACCTCATTTGTCAAATATATAGAAAACGGACTCAAATTTGTAGAAACAAGAGACATTCCTCAACTGATAAATAGTCAAAGGGAATGAATAGGCAGTTTTCTGATACAGTAATCAAAGTTATCTATAGTCAAATGAAAGAATTCTCTAAATCACCATTAGATTAGATTAGTTCAAGTTATAGAAATGTCAATAAAAACATCTCCAACCTATCATCACATACCTATCAAATTGACTAATAATGTTGAGCACAACTACACCCTTCCCATCCCCTAAATAATCTGTGAACAGGAATTTCAGCACAACCCCACCCTTCCTTCCCCTAATTGATCCATGAGTAGGAATTTCAGCCTAGGACAAAATCCTGACTCCATTCTTCCCAGTCCCCTGCCCCCTTCCCCCCTACCAGATATTCCTCATCTCTGCCCATTCTAGGTTACCTGTCCCTCAACCTAGGGAAAAACTTCAGGGGCATGGGAAAATTCAAATATACACTGACCAATCACTTCTTGTAGTTTCAGCTTACTTAACCTGACTATTGTAATCTCTTTAAATCTGGCACGTTGTCCATGCCAACTCACTGTCTGATCTGGGTATGTGACCCCGGCAGTCCCCCGGTAAAAAAAAATCCATTTCCAAATTTATTAGCAGGGATCTTCTTCCTAGCTCCTTTATGTTCTATATGATTGGAGGCCCTAGCAAGATCTGTACTTTTCCATGGCACCACAAAGATCCCCGAATAAGAAAAGCTCAGCCTCAGGAGGTAGGTATCTGCTTGCCCTGATCCCTAGGGGGCTAGCCCCTGAGGACGTTCCAGGGCCCGAAGTCTTGAGGGGGGAAAGATCGCACCTGCCTCCCGACTTTGACTTGCTCCTCATTCGGCCTTCTCATGGATCTAGGACCTCCAGTTTGGGGGTGAGTAAAATTCTGTCCTGTTTAAAATTCTCTCCTGTTTCCTGGAGGGGGGAGGGCTACATATAGTCATTATGTGCAGGGGGCATCTCCTCCCTTGGCAAAGCTTGAGACTTCAGGCCTCTTGCCCATCAGTCATCTGGTTAATGTTTGTTTGTCTACTTTTATGTATCCTATGTTTGCTTGAACTCATTTGCTTCCTGTTCAGAATCTGCTGGAGGTGAACAAGCAGGTAGGGACTATTGTTTGTCTGTCCTTTATGTGTCCTATGTTCATAAAGTTTTGTCTTGAGCTCATTTTCTTAAAGCCTCCCCGTTTTTATTCTGCAAAGCAGGTATTCAAGTAGCTATCAGATGAGCACCTTCAAGAAAGCTTTTCTGATTTCCACTGGGAAGATATATTTGTTTATAATAGTATACTGTTTGTCTGTCTTTTCATCCTAGAACATGGGAGGTTCAGCCAGTACATCAAAAACTCCTCTGGGGTACATACTAAGCAGACTCCCAAACAAGGTGCCAGAGTGGGCACCATACCACGTGGTGGCCATCCCCCTCTTGCAAGGGACCAATGTGCCTACTATAAGGAATTAGGCCATTGGAAAAATGAATGCCCTCTGGGCAAAGAAAAGAAAAAAAAAAGCCTGCCACTCTCCAGAGGGTCTAGCATTCACTGATTGACAGCCCAGGGATTTTCTCACCGGACACCCTTAGCCTCCTTCCCCCTTTACATTGTGTCTCAGTATGTTGATGACATCCTCCTTGCAGCACCTACTGAAAGTGCTTGTTTATCTCCCACCTCTGACCTTCTTTCTCTCTTGCAGTCTTTGGGTTACTGAATTTCTTCTAAGAAAGCTCAAATCTGTTTATCTCAGGTCACCTATCTTGCTTACATTCTCTCAGGGTGCACCCAATCCCTTTACCACTCCTGAATCCAAACTATTCTAGACTTACCAACCCCAAAGACTAAAAGAAAAAAAAAGGTTCAAGAATTTTGGGGTACAGTAGGTTATTGCCGGCTCTGGATTTGGGTTTTTTCAGAAATTGCGAAACCTCTTTATTCTGCCACTCCTGGAGCTGGGCCCCTTTCTTGGTCCAGCAGAGAGCAAAAGTCTTTTGATACCCTTAAGGCTGTCTTGGCCTCAGCACCTGCCTTAGCCCTTCCTGATATTTCCAAGCTTTTCCATATTTTTGTTGCTGAATCTAATGGGGTGGCTAAAGGAGTCCTCACCTAAACCCTGGGGCCCTGGTGCCGCCTTGTTGCATATCTTTCCAAACCTTTAGATTCAGTGGCTGAATACCAGGCACTCCTCTTAGATCAGCCTTGTCTGACTTTTTTAAAAACCTCTTTTCTTAAGCCTGCCACTTTACTCCCTGACCCTGAACCTAGTCCACCCTCCCAAGTTGTCCACTATTGCATTCAGGTCATTGATCAGGTCCAGGCTGTAAGACCTAATCTCACTGACACACCCGTGCAGAACCCTGACCTAAGTCTCTTCACTGATGGCCAGGGATACGCAGGGCTGGTGCAGGGGTAGTGTACTCCCCATCTCTCTCAGTCCTATGGTCATCCCCCTCGCTTCTGGGTCCTCTGCCCAACATGCCGAGCTCCTCACTCTGACCCAGACCCTCTGCCTCTTACAGCGAAAGTCAGCTAACATTTACAGTGATAGCCAGTATGCCTTCACCACAGCTCATGTCCACGCTCCTATCTACTGTGAACTCGGTCTCCTGACAGCAGCCAGCAAGGCTATAAAGAACTGGGCCAAAATCCCATCTCTTCTTGACTCTGTCTGGCTCTCCTCCCAAGTTTCCATCATTCATTGTCCAGCCCATCAAGTGCGTGTTGCCTCAGAGGTGGTTGGGAACCTGGTGGCAGGCCTGGCCACCCACCAAGCTGCTGTGTCTTCCCTTTCCCTAACTGTTCCCTTATGGAAACTCCCACTGTACTCATTTTTCCCTCCTATTCTAAATGTAAGATTCCTTTGCCCATTAATCAAAAGGGAAAAAGGAGGAGTTAGGTTGGTGGCTCCTCCCAGGAGATCGCCAATTCCTGGGGCTCTGGAGAGGGAATGGATAAGGTTTTTACTTAAAAACTCACCTGGGGGAAATAAAACTCAGTCTCCTTGAACAGAAAGTTACTATATTCCCCATCTAAATGAACACCTGTACCTGTCTAGCATTGTGAATCCCCAGGAGATTTAAATGAGCACCTTTCTAGCATTGTAAGTCTCTGTAAAACATGTGCATGGGTAAATACAAAAGAAAAAATATATAGGACTAGTAGGTATCAGAGTAAGAGGATCAGGGGAACACTGGGAGGTCGATTTCACTGAGATAAAACCACATGTGTAGGGCTACAGGTATCTCCTACCGTGTTTCCCCGATAATAAGACCTATCCCGAAAATAAGCCCTCCCCTTACTGTGTAAGATTCCTCTAAAATAAGCCCTCCCCCGAAAATAAGCCCTATTGAGATTGCTACTGTAGTGAAAGTGATCCCCTGTGCTACACGCTACATTATGGTACCCTCTGTATGCACCGTCCCCCCCCCGCTCCTCCCTCCATGAAACGCACGCCGCGCTCCGAGCTGCATCCAATCAGAGCTGCAGCAGTGAGTGCGTCATCCTGTTCTTCCCCAGTGATTTGCTTGCTGGCGCCATTGAGAGCAGTGCCGCGGAGGAGAGCTGAGGCAGGATAACATAAGCCCTCCCCTGAAAATAAGCCCTCTGGTGTTTTTCTTTCCAAAAAAAATTAATAAGTGTCTTATTATAGGGGAAACACGGTAGTATTGGTGGATGCATTCTCTGTGTGGGTAGAAGCATTCCCTGTGAAAAATGAAACAGGCCTAATAGTAGCAAAAAAACTTCTTAATGAAATTGTCCCTTCATTTGGCTTCCTCATGAGAATTGGGTCAGTTAATGGACTAGCATTTGTAGCCAAAATATCATAAGCAATAGCAAAAGCTTTAGGGATTACTTGAAAATTACACTGTGCATATCAGTCTCAGAGCTCAGGGCAGGTGGAGAGGGTGAATAGGACTCTGAAGGAGTTTCTCACCAAGCTTGTCCTGGAAACCCAGGAATCCTGTGTCACTCACCCTTCTATCACTGGCCCTACTCAGAAGCAGATGCACTGCCAATAAATTAGGACTGACTTCATTTGAAATTATGTTTGGAAGACTACCACCCATTCTTCCTCTAATCCGGGAAGAACTAAACGATGAAATCACTAACTCTTTCCTGGGTCACCCTTCTCCCAGGTGAACAAGGTTGGCATTACTTTTTTCCAGAAGGGCAACTGAGCAACCACTGAAGGTGGGCAGTACCACTCCTCATTCCCATCTCAGTGGGCTTGGGCCTTGTGGGTTCTCCAGAGACAGGGATGGCAGCCTTCATTAGGGGGAGGCCAACTATCAGTCCTTAAGTACATAGGTAAATATCCACCTCTTCCTCATAGAGCAGTCCATCTCAGCCCTGGAAAGACAGGTGGACTCTCTGGCAGAGGTGGTTCTCCAGAACCGCAGAAGTCTTGACCTTCTTTTTCTTAAATAGGGTGGCCTGTGTGCAGCCCTTGGTGAGGCTTGTTGCTTCTATGCAAACAGTTCTGGAGTGGTGCGGGAGAGTCTGAAGTTGGTACGCCAGAATATTGCTAATAGACAAAGGGAGTTGGAAAAGTCTAAGAATCGGTATAAGTCCCTGTTCAGGACATCCCCCTGGCTCACTACAGTAGCAGTACAGTATCGGTATCAGCTTTGCTTGGTTCTCTCCTCCTCCTGACCATATCCCTGATTGTAGGACCCTGTCTCCTTAACTGCTTTCTACAATTTGTCAAGTCAATTCCATTAAAATGTTAATTGTCAGGGACTAGAATCCTTTAGGAAAAGAATTGGATAAGCTGGATGATGTGGCCCCAGTCATGTCAAAGGTTTGACACACCTACAAAGAAAAGTGGGGAATGTTGAGCACAACTCCACCCTTCCCTTCCTTAATTGATCTGTGAGCAAGAATTTCAGCACAACTGCACCCTTCCCTCCCCTAATTGATCCCTGAGCAGGAATTTCAGCCTAAGATAAAATCCCTGCTCCATTCTTTTCCCTCCCCTGGCCCCCCACCTACCAGATATTCCTCATATCTGTCAATTCTAGGTTCCCTGTCCCTCAGCTTTGGGAAAACCTTCGATGGTGTGGGAAAATTCATATATACACTGACCAATCACTGATCGTAGTTTCAGCTTACGTAACCTGACTTTGTAATCTCTTTAAAAACCAGCACATTTTCCATGCCAACTCACTGTCAGATCTGCGTATGTGACCCCGGCAATCCTGTGGTAATAAAATCCACTTCCAAATTTATTCTGGGGGATCTTCTGTCTCATTCTTTTGTGTTCTACATAATATGAGAGAAAATGAAAATGAGAAATGTTGGAGGGGATGAGGAAAAATTAAAAAAAAAACACCAATGTACTGTTGGTGAAGTTGTATACCAATTCAACCATTCTGGAGAGCAATTTGGAACTACCTGCAAAGGGCCATGGAGACCCATTAACCAAGCAAGATCACTACTAGGGTGGGGGATAAACATCTCCAGTTGTCTTGATCCATATTTTGCCACTGAACCCAGATGACTCTGGAGGAGAAAGTGAGAATGGCAATTTTTCACAGTCCTCCCTCACTTAAATCCTCCCCTTCCCTACCCTCCATTCCTTTCCCTTTCCTCCCTTCCTTTCTTTCCCTTCCTTCTGTCCACATAAGGTGTCCATACCCTTACATGCAAGTGCTCTCCCCAAAGGAATAGAAATTTTGATGATTGAAACCTGGCAAAGTATCTTAAGGTTTACTATTAGTTTTTGTTTTTGTTTTTCCTAAAGACAATGCCTAAACTCAATTTACTCAGGATCTCATTGATTGACAAGTAATAGGTTCTAGCCTAAGCCCCACTTAGTGGTCATTGCTTTGGCCTGATGGCTCATAGTGAATATAAATAGTAATTGTTTCTATTTTGGCCAGAAACCCTGAGGACCTTCCCCTCCCAGATTGATTGTTTTTTAACTAGGTAAAAGAGTCCATTCTTTAGCTTATTTCTTACTTAGGCTTAATCATTGAATGACTTTTGCCATAGTCAAATTGAGAACTGTTAAAGACCTTAGCTTAAAAATAACAAGGTCTCCCACAGCATATGGGTAATCTCCAATCACCATGACCTCTGTTTTGCCACTGGACTCAAATAACTCAGAGGAGAAAGTGAGGCTGGTCACTTGGCATAGCCCTCCATTACTTAAATCTAATTCACCTGCCAGTCACCTTCCTGATGTCATGATTCTCTTTAAGAACAAAAGACAAATAACAACAATCTTCACTAGGTCTGCATTCCAAAGAGGTGAAAAACAGAAAGGAAAAGGCCCTATCTGTACAAAAATATGCATAGTGGCTGTTTTAGTGGTACCAAAGAATTGGAAGTGGAGAGGATGTCTGTCAATTGGGAAATGGCTGAACAAGTTGTGGTGTATGAATGTAATGCAATACTATTGTGCTATAAGATGACCAGGCAAACTTTAGAAAAATCTCAAAAGACTTATATGAACTGATGTTGAGTGAAGTGAGAAAAACCAAGAGAAAATTGTACACAGTAACAGTCATTATACAATAACTAACTTTGACAGATTTAACGCTTCTCAGCAATGCAAGAATCTAAGACCACTCCAAAAGACTCATGATGAAAAATGCTATCCACATCCAGAGAAAGAGCTATGGAGTCTGAATGCAGATTAAACCATACTGTTTACTTTCTCTCTCTCTCTTTTTTTTGTTTTGTTTCTTCTTTCTTGTGGTTCCTGCTATTTGTTCTATTTTTTTTTTCTTTACAACATGACTAATGTGAAAATATGTTAAATAAGAATATATATGTAGAGCCTATATCAGATTTTGCACTGTCTTGGGGAACAGGGAGGGGAGGGAGGCAGAGAAAATGTAAAACACAAAGGCTTATGGAAGTGAATGTTGAAAACTAAAAATAAATTAATTAAATTTATAAAAAGAGTTGAACTGACACAAAGTGAAATGAAGCAAATCAGGAGAATATTGTACATAACAATAGCAATATTGTATAATGAACAACTATAAATGACTTAGCTACTCTCAGCAATACAAAGATCCAAGACAATCCCAAATAACTTATGATGAAAAAAGCTATACATCTCCAGAGAAAGAAGCAATAGACTCTTTTTTATTAAAGCAATTGGGCTAAGTAACTTGCTCAAGGTTACATGGTCAGTTATTTTGTGTGGGTGTTAAGTATCTGAGGCCGGAACCGATCCTGAGTCTCCTGACTCCAGGGCCAGAACTCTTACTCACTGTGCCACCTGGACGCTGCGAGAACAAATAGACTCTTAATGCAGATCAAAGCATACTTTTCTTTGATCTTTATTTTTCTTGCTTTTTTTGGGGGGGAGGGGTCTGTATTTTCTTTCATTACATGACTAATATGGAAATATATTTTCCATGATTTCATATGTATAGGCTATATCAAATTGCTTGCCTTCCAAATAAGGGGACAGGAGAGGGAGGAAGGAAGAGTATTTTAAACTCAAAATCTAAATAAAAAGTATCAAAAATTGTTTTAACATGTAATTGGAGAAGGTTAAAATACTAAATATATTTAAAAATTGTAAAAACTGAAACTGTGTGAGATTAAGTGATTTTCTCATAGTCCAATCAAGTGTCTGAGATAGGATTTCAATCCAGAGCCCTTCATTTGAAGTCCAGAGTTTTCTACTATTCCATATTACATTTTTATTACTATAAAACCCCTTTGCATTTCTTTAGTGTTGATGGCAGAGAGATAGAAAAGGGTCTAAGAATCACATAGTGTTTAAAATGTCAATGAATGTTAACTTCTGGTACAATAAAGTTTTGGTACATTACATGTGTATCAAAGTCCAATGAGATTATGGACTACTGAAATAATTAAATCATATTAAAATTGACTAGCATTGTCATCCTAAATGAAACCAGAAGATTTAAGGAAAATACAGCTTACTGGAAGTATGGTTCACAGGTTCTCATCTGTGAGGCCAAAGAAGGAGTTGGTAAAGTTGTTTTCATTGTATGGTTAAATGTAACAGGAAACAACATTTCAGAAAAAAAATTAGGTCATCTCTCCTTGTGATACTTGTGAAGAACATTACTTAAAAATAAAAGGAGATATGAAGTTCAATGATTTTTTTTTCCTAGCCTCTGTTACAAAAGACAAAGACATAAAGGAAATCTACAAAGAAATTCGACACAATTCTTCAAAAACGGGGTTTTATTGAAAGCATTGCTAAAATCTGAGTCAACTATAGTCACATCATTGTCTCATCTCTTTCTTTTGTAATTTGAATTTAAAAAAAAGCAAAACATAGTTAGTCTGGCATAACCAGAGTTCCTGATGAAGTTACACTGGTTCCCAGTAATCGCTGCATCACTTTCTAGGTGTTCTCCAATCATTTCTTTACTGACTCATTCCAGAATCATTTCCTTAGAAATAAAATTCAAACCCACTGGCCTGTAATTAGCAAACTCTGCTCTTTTGTTTTCTTTCTTTTTTTTTAAGTCATGACGATATAAATCTCCACCATTCTTCCAAACTTATGGCATCTCTCCTATTTTCTGTGATCCTTTAAAATTGCACTGACAGTGGTTCAACAATGATATCTTCCAGATCTTTCAGGATCCTAGGATGGAGTTCATCTGGGCCACGTGACTTGAATTCATCAAGGGTAAGTAGATTGTCTCTTATAACTCACCCACCCACTCCTACGCACGTTTGTTTTAAGTAGCAATTTTTTGTGTCATTTTTTTACAGTTCTAATGTAAAGGTCATTTTCCTTTACAGAAAAATCAGAAAAGCAAGTAGTCAATTAGTATTTATTAAGAGCTTACTTTATATTAGGGATACAAAAGGAAGGGAAAAAAAAACCCTACTTTCAAAGAGCTCACAGTCTAATTCCCAAAACAACATGCACACAATGATGTAGAGACAAGATATATAACAGATAATTGGAGCAGAGAAGGTAGTCGCAGAAGGAAGGTACTAAGATTATGAAGGATTGGAAAAGACTTGTTATAAAAGGTAGGACTTTAGCTGCGATGACTGATGCTAGAGAAACAAAGAAAAAAAAACTAAGAGTTGAGTAGCTTTATTTTCCCTCTTGTAGAGTATTATCATCCCCCTCACCCCAAACAAAGGTCCTATTACTTCTTTGTTTTTTTTTTCTCTACCAAGATAAGAAAGAAAGAAAGGAAAGAAGGAAAGAAGGAAGGAAGGAAGGAAGGAAGGAAGGAAGGAAGGAATAAAAAAGAAAGAAGAAAGGAAAGAAAGAAAAAGAAAAGAAAGCCAAACTCCATTTTCCATGAGCAATTCTGCTTGGTCTCCATTCCTTGGAATGTCATATCTCATCTAGTATAAGTGATCACCTGAGATTTCATCACTATGTTGATTGACTCAGTTTTTGATACACCTCAACTCCCTGAGTTGTCTCTCCCCCTCTGATCAGAGGGTTAGAGGGTGAAGCAACAACCTCCTCACAAAGCCTTCAGTTACTAAGTACTCTGCACTTTCAAAACTTTATGAAAATTCTCTATTCATCAGCAGCTCCACTTGGTTTGACTATTGTACTCTTCCTTTATCAGACAGCACCTGGAGTACAGTGTTCAATTATGGGCTCCACATTTGAAGTTGGACATTCCCAAACTGGATAATGTCTAGAGGAGCAAAATCAGCATCACGATGGGCCTTGGGTCCTTGACAAATGAGGATGAGTTGAAGGAAATGGGCATGTTTAGCTTGGAGAAAAACAGATTCATCAGGGGCGGCTAGGTTGTACAGTGAATAGAGCACTGGCCCTGGAATCAGGAAGACCTGAGATCAAATCCAGCCTCAGACATTTAACACAAAAAACTAGTTATGTGACCTTAGGCAAGTCACTTTACCCCAATTGCCCTACCTTCACTCCTCCAAAAAGAAAAAGAAAAAAAGAAAAAAAAAAGAGAAAAGGATTCATGGGACATATGATAGCTGTTTTTAACAATCTGAAGGGTTGTCACATGGAGAAGGGATAAGACTGCTTGAACAATATTTTGAAAATGTAAATTTGTTCCAATGCTATTGTTATATAAAGGAACATTTGGCAAACTCTGAGTTTGTTTTTCATGGATTTCTTTCATGAAGAGAAGAAAAATGTACCACTTCATAACAACTCACAATCTGCACCCCTTCAGATACCCACTTCCACAAGCAAAGCTTTGGTCTGTGTCAAGATAAAGTGCTATGTTCACTGTATATCTTCTGGTCCCCCAGGAGCTGTGAACAAAGAGTACTGCTCCACACCAACTCCATTTCATTATGCCTTGACTTTCAGTCTCAAGACCTACCTGTCCAACTTACTCTTGGAGCCTGGGGCATACACCAAGTAGCAGCCCGCCTTTGGGAGACAAGGTCACTATTTATTGCAATATTTATGTATTTCCTAACCATTTAATATGTATAGAACTGTGCTAGATTTTCTTATTTAGTTTCTATCTTTTTTTGTGTGTATTACTGACAAAGTTTTTGAGTGCTGTGCCCCTAACTCTTATTTTCCCCATAAGCTCTATAGTTTTTATTGCATGATTTTGCCTAATTCAGTGCTTTGGGGGAATGAATAATTTCCATTAAAGTAAGGCATAATTACCTATACCTATTGGCCCCAGAGGGTTAAACCGAGAATAATGAATAAAGAAGAAAATTTTAGAGGAAAATTTAGAGGAAATAATAATGAGGTAATAATAAAGAAGAATGAGTAAAGAGGCCAAACCAAGAATAATGAGCAAAGTGGAAAATGTAGACTTGATGTAATGAAGAAAACTTCATAATGATTAGATCTGTCCAAAAGTAGAATGGATTGCTCTGAGAGGCCATGAGTTCCATTTCTACCTGAAAGTCTTCAAAGGGAGGCTAATGTTATAGGATGAGTTCCATTTTGAATAGGTTAGACTAGATGGTTGTTGGGGCTCCTTGCAACTTTCAAATTCTCAAAAACAACTATAAAGTCTTCTCTTCTTCAAGGGAAAGTATCCCCATTCCCTTCATCTTCTCCTTGTATAACATCATCTTGAGACTTTTCACTATTCTTGTCATACTATTGTAGCACTCCTTGACTTTCATTCATATAACTGCTTGAAAACAAGGCTTTCATGTCAGCACAGTGTTTTGTAACTTGGGAGTCTGATAAATATTTCATGAATGAGTGTTTTTTGCTGGTAAAATAGTTAGTGACTGATTCATTCCTTTCAGAGACAAATGATTGTCAAATTATATGGGGTTATAGTTCATTCAAGTTTTCTTCATCAATGCTTTAAATGATTGATAGTCTCTTTGTCTTATATTCCTTTTTCTAGTTCTAGGAGTATACACCACAATAGAATGAGGGAGCTCTTTCCCTCCTCTCAAGATGGCAGACAAAAGTCCCCAAAGTAACCAAAGGGAAATAAAGTCAGAAAGGAATAAAAAAAGATGAATAACAAGGAAGATGTGGCTGCAGTCAGACCCAATCCCAGCCCGAGGGATCAGTAGATCCTTCAGGTCTGCAATATGTTCCCTGTGTGTCATGTACAAGCTGCACCAAAAACCCATATTGAAAGGAAAGAGAAGGAGAAAATGCCTGCTGCTATCTCAAAGTCAGTAGGTGGTGATAAGAATGGAGGAGTCCATGTGGTAAAGATTTGAAAAAAGCCTAGATATTACCATACCGAAAAGCCTTCAGTTACTAGCCTAGAAAGCTGCTAAGTCATGGCAAAAAGCCTTCAGACAGCATATGAGGAGACTTTGAGCTAGCCTCACCGTGGGCATGGTTCTCATCATGCTCACTGACTGCTACAGAAGCAAGCCAGTGGTTTTCCTGAAGCAGCTGGCTAGTGACTTGCTACTGGTGACTGGACCTCCAACCACCAACTATGTTCCTCTGAGAAGGACCCATCAGAAATTTGTCATTGCCTCCTCTACCAGGGTTAACCTTTCCAGTGTAAAAATTCCAATCATCTTATTGCTGCTTACTTCACGAAGAAGAGCCTCTATAAACCTAGATACCAAAAAGGATTGAGTTTTGACACAAAAGAAGAGAAATATGAGATTACAGAGCAGCACAAATTGATTAGAAAACAGTGGTCTCTCAGAGCCTGCCCCAATTCAAGAAAGTTACTCAGCTCTGTGGCTACCTGCATTCTGCATTCTCTCCAACAGAATTTCTCCACACAAACCAGTGTTTTAAATGCCTTAAAGAGAGTTTTTATTAAAATATTTGGAATAGCTAAGAGAAAAAAAGAGGGCTGCTCAGTAATTTTCGAATCATCTTCTGTTCAGTTGTGGATCTCTAATTTTGCTTTTCCTTGTCTTTTGTCATTTTCTTATTTTCTAATCACAAATCTCCCCTCTATGACCTTAGGCTATGGAATACACAAAGAAGTCTTCAAAGTTATTCAACAAAATAGGCAGTATTCTTTTAATTATTTGTATTCACTCACTGATTATAGGAACAAGTGGTAAATCTATTGTGTTACCATCTCTGACGGTAAATTTAAAAAAAGAAAAAAACAAAAAATCCCACTATTTTTTTTCCAGACCTTTTTGAGACAAATAAATTTCTTTTGGAATAGGCTGCTTCTATTCTATGCCCCATTCCCCATCACCTAAAAGATCTTTCCTTTTTGCAAACTTTTAAGCCTGAAACCTTCTATGTAAGAAATATCTATGTTGGATACTTCTAGAGCAGGGCCCTCCTGGCCAATCTCCAGCGTTTGTTTCTCTAGCTCTGAAAAGAGGAGTGAAAAAGTAATCAGAGGTGCCTGCTGTAGTCCATGACCCCATTCTCTGAAGCCTATGGTCCTTGTTGATATTTCAAAGCTACTTTGATGTGGAAAATGAAATCCAGGAATCCCAACTACCAGGGGTAAGATATTGGACCAACTTGCATGTACTAAATTTCAGATGTGACCTTTCTCAGGGCCATTGTTGATCACCTTCTCTCCTGTGGATCAGCACATCTGAGCAACTTCACACTTCTACTTTCACAATTATGACCCCATATTATCCTTCCCCCTCTTATGACTGAGTCTGAGTTATGTATTTTTTTCTCTGCAGCACTTCTCCCTGACTTCTGTTCTCCCCTATTCCAGTCCCAGATGGGTATCTCATGTTAGGCCTAACATCATTCTTCCCTTGTAAGAATTTGAACACACCTAAAACAAAAGCCTGCAGCTTTTAGCTTTGCCTGCTGATCTGCCTCTAGTGAAATTCTATGAGCTTCAAAGCAGCTCCAAAGGATTGGCAGTCCACAAGGCAGTTTATCAGTTTAGTCCATAAATCTAGTAAGATTATTCCTATTTAGGGTCACAGAAGAAAAGGGGACAGTCACAATGAAACCACAAATGAAAACCAAAGTCCAGAGCTATAAAACCAGAAGGATATATCATGGATTTCTGAAAGATCATAAACAGTTGAAATTCAGTGAACTGTGGGACTAAGCATATCAGAATCTGCTATGTGAAGAGACAGAGAGTTCAGGGTAGCATTTAATGAGATTAATAAGTAACCCTAAATCTCATGCTCACTGAACAGTTTTCACACTTGATTTTTTCATTTTTTCTGATACTTTTGCCATGTGGGTTTCTGTAATTGCATCATCATCAGACCAAACATATTGTACCACCAAGATAAATTAGTTCATGAGAAGTATAAGTGGCATAATATTTTACATAAGGAATTTTATCTAAATTTTGGGGTTTTGGTTGAGGAGGAAGCATATAATAGGCTCTTGGTATATGTTTGCTATTATTCATGGGATTTATTTTCTGAAGATCTCAATTCTCTCAGATATTAAAGACATAACAGCGTAATAATACTATTGTCTAACAAACAAAAAAGCACAGTATCCATTCATTAAATGGAAAAATAGAAAGCGAAAGATAAGGCAGCATAGTAAAAGTAAAAGAAAATTAAGGAATTGACTAGCAAATGGAACCTAGAAATAGAATGGTGAGACCAATCCTGGACAGTAGTACTGCATTCTTCGCTTAAATAACCCTGGTAGATAAGTATTGATTTACATTTGTATAACCCTTTCAGAGAATCATACAGTCTCGGAATGGGAAGGGATTTCAGAGGTCATGTTACAGAACCCCAAACTAAGCTTACATACTCTTTACAACAGCCCTTACTAGTGGTCATCTTGAAAATCTCCAAGAGGTAGGAACCCACTACTTTCCAAAGCAGGTTTTTCTGTGCTTGGACAGCTCTAACTTTCAAAATGTCTTCCTTTACATTGAGCATAAATCTAATTCTTTTGTGATTTCCACCTACTGCTCCTTCTTGCACCCTCTGAGGGCAAGAGGATAACTCTAATTTCTTTTCCATGTCACGTCTTCAAATATTTGAAGAAGGCTAATATACATATACATATTTCACCTGTGATTGTAATTTCTTAACCAAAACTCAAGATTTTAAGTTATTTTAAATGGTTCTTGTATGGTTCTAAACACCCCCCCCCCGATAATTCTCCTCTGGAAATTTTCTAATTGTCAATGCCCTTCCTAAAATGTGGCAGTCATATTTTTAAGTAGTCTCTATTTTATGAATTTTTTGGGGGGAGCGTCAATTGGGGTTAAGTGACTTCCCCAAGGGCACATGGCTAGTAAGTGCTAAGTGTCTGAGGTCGGATTTGAACTCAGGTCCTCCTGACTCCAGGGTCAGGGTTGTATTCACTGAACCACCTAGCCACCCCTCTCTTTTATGAAATTAAGAAGATCATATTGTGTTACATTTAGATACACATTAGCACGAGACTTTTTTTTTTTAATTTAACTGAATTTATATTAGAAACTATAATGGAAATTACTTATTCATCTTTCTACCATAGCTATCCCTACATCTCTCTTCACATTTCCCTAAATTTAATACCATCATATTACAGCCAGAAATGAATTATTACTGGAAGGATCAGTTGCATTCATGTGGAAGAGATAGGCCCTACATTTATTCACTGTGTGACCTGTCTGCATGGTTCGAGGGATACAGTCAGTGGATTAACCAGCTCTGCAAAGTTCCATTCAGCCTTTTAATGATAAGGACATAGTAGTTGCTCAGTAAGTTCTTGTTGGTTACTTAAAATAATTTTCTTTTTTTTTTTTTGGAGAGCAGTTAGGGTTAAGTGACTTGCCCAAGGTCACATGGCTATTTTTTTGAAACCAGATTTGAACTCAGATCCTCCTGACTCCAGGGCTGGTGCTCTATTCACTGCGCCACCTAGCCACCCCTAAAATAATCATTTTAAACCACAGTCAAGTTGCTTGCCAGTTTTATCTCTTTGCAGTTTTATACAAATAGACCTTGTGATTCATCTCATCTATTTAGGCAATATAAGTCAATTAAATCCATGTTAAGATGCTCTTTTCTATGGGGACACAATGCTACAAGACATTCAGCTTCCTGACTGAGCCATAGAAGTAGTCAGTGATGACTTCTAATATCTAATTCCAGAGCACTTGAGCCAAAACTAATGAGCTATCCCTTCTGAACTGCTAACACCCTCACTGCTTGCCAAGAATAGAAGAGCAAAGCATGATGAAACTGCTTTTGTCTCAGTCTGGGGGCAAGTAACTAATGCCAAATGACATACCAAAAAATAAATCATTAGCATTGCCCAGCAGCATGTACTTTCCTGGGACATCCAAATCCATCGTAACAAAGTAGAAACTGTGCCTTTTCACCTCTCTCATAATGTTTTTCTTTCCACATGAAGGTGCAAAATTTCTAACCTAGCACACAGGAAAATGGGGAAGATATTTGTTGGCATAATACCTTACATGAGGTATTATAAGATTTCCTTTTGGAGTCCTTTCCATTATTATTTACATGATATACATATTATATAATTATTATGTTAAGTATAATAATCATTACTCCAATAATTCAAAGATTCATGGACTCTCATCAGTAAGAGTATTCCTTCTCAGGGGAAAGTAAAGGAAGTGCCTGGTATATGTGCTAAGTGGTTTATAAATATTATTTCATTTGATCCTTACAACAACCCTTCAAGGTGGATACTATTTTTCATTTGAGGGAATTGAGGCAAATAGGGGTTAAGTGACTTGCCTGGGGTCACACAGTGAGTAAATAAATGAGACTGGATTTGAACTCATCTTCCTGACTCTAGTCCCAGCACTCTATCCACTGTGCAACCCAGCTGCCTTGGTACAGGCCACCCTCTTTTTTTTTTTTCTTTTTGGAGGGCAATTAGGGTTAAGTGACTTGCCCAGGGTCACATGGCTAGTTTTTGTGTTAAGTGTCTGAGGCCAGATTGGAACTCAGGTCCTCCTGACTCCAGGGCCAGTGCTCTATTCACTGTGCCACCTAACCGCCCCCTCAGGCCACACTCTTTATGCCTTGTTGATTGTATTCAAAAATTGCCATGACTAGAAAAAAAAAATTAACTGCTGGTGATCAACCTTCTGAAGATGAGCGTTTTCTATGTTAGCCAAGCTTATCACCAAGTGACATACACATAGCTGATCAATGGGTCCTTACTTTTGATGCTTCTGTCCTAAGAGAATTATCAGAACTTGAACTCCTTTGGCATAGTTCTCGAGAAACCATGATCACTCCATGCCTCAATGTGACATCCAGGGTATGATTTTAATGGAGGATAATACTTATTGACATTTATATAGTAATAGGGCTCACAACATAAGCAAATGTTTATAAAGAATGAGAAAAAATGTCTCTCTCCTTGCTGCACAAGTATATAGACAAGACAGACAGAGAGACAGATAGTTATATACACATTTGTTGAACACCATTCTCTCTCCCTTTAGGCCCATTGAACGAATTGACTATCTGATCTCTTTTTTGGCCACCTTCACATAACTTGGGGTACACCAGGTGACTGAGGGAATCTCCAAGTGCAAACCTAATTTTGCCAGGTGATTACGGAGAAGGGTAGTAAGGAAGGGAAGGATAAGAGTGGGCAACAACCATAGCTTTCCATAAAGGGAAAGCTTTTGTTGTTTTTGCTGCCTCTTACCCATTGAAGAAATGCAGTCTTTTTCTGAGTTATTGACCCATGACTAGTTTCCAAGTAGAACAAAGATTTTTAAAAAAAAGGAGTCTATGTGTTTATATAGTACATTTCTCTGCATGACTCATAGTGCTTGACTGATTTTGTCATTTATTACTTTAATAATCCACAGAGTAGTTGCCTCTTTAAGGCAAAGAAAAAGCGGTGATTATTATTTCCATGTTTGAGGTGAAAAAATGACAGACAGAATTGGAGTGATATGCCCATAGTTAGAAAGTATATTGATGGGAAAAGCAAACTTATTAGAAGGTTTGTCTCTGGACTCACTCTAGTGAGTTCACTAGACAATATAGACATATTTAGAGGCTGACATTCTCATCAATTCTAAAAGGGTTAGCATCAGAAAATGAGAGTGCATACATACTCTGTTGTTGGAACTACTAATTAGTTCAAGCAATCTTGAATAAAATTGAAATATATGGGAGAGGAGTGGCTAGGTGGTACAACGAATAGGGAAGCAGCCCTGGAGTCAGAAGGACCTGAGTTCAAATGTGACCTCAGACACTTAACACTTACTAGCCATGTGACCTTGGGCAAGTCACTTAACCCCAATTGCCCTGCCTTCTCCCTTCCAAAAAGCAAAATCAAACGAACAAAAAACAAATATATAGGAGAAATATCACTCAATTTATTTGTTATGAAGATAGGGTTCAATCAGAGGGGAGCAACAGGTTATAGAAATGATTGTAGTCATCCGTTACATTGTATTCATTAGAAGGTAAACTTTCTGAGAGCAGGGACTTTTTTTTTCTCAGCCCTAGAGCTCAGCATAGTGCCTGGCACATTGTTATTCTGTAGTTCAATTGAGTCTGACATTTCATGACCTTATATAGGGTTTTCTTGGCAAAGATACTAGAGTGGTTTGCTATTTCCTTCTCCAGTAGATTAAAGCAAATAGAGGTTAAGTGCCTTGTCCAGGATCACACAGCTATTGAATGTCTGAGGTCAGATTTGAACTCAGGTCTTCCTAACTTCAGGCCCATCAGTCTATCCACTGAGCCATCTAGCTGCCTCTGATAACACAGTAAGTACTTATTTAACATTGGTTGACTGGCGAAAAAATAATAGGCATCCAGTGAAATATCTTCGGAGAATTCAGGCACCAAGAAAGAGTTCTCAGCCCATTTCTACTATGGTGTTTAGTTCAGTGGTTCAGACATAGCAGTAGATGCTCAACATAAGTTATTTCCCATGTGCATTGAGAAGTAAACAGGATATGATGCTGTACAACAAGAAACTGTTTATTCTGGGTTTCCTAAGGGCTTATAGGAAAGGTCATACCCATTTGGAAGCAGTACAAGATTTCATGGTTGACAGCCCATGTTGCCTGCAGGAAAACTACATGAGAAAAATATATTGAGGAAATGAAGGAGTCTCACTCACATCAACTGTTTTAACACTTACAAATGAATGGTTGTATAATATTGGACAAATAAGAATCACCACCTCTCAGCGTATTGGAGACAAAAGAAAAGCTAAAACATTTAGAGATGAGTCATGACACTAAGTTCTTAATGTTTTACATGTAACCTTCATTACACAGGCCCTGCTCTCCTGGTCAGGAAGTCGAATTCCTGCTCATGTTTGCTGTAATTGACTTAAATCCACATCCTCAGTTTTCAGTCCTCCAACCCCACCAGATTCCTGGCAAGAACTGATGATTCTGTTTTCTACAAAGAACATAAATAAAGATCAACTACCTTCACACACCCCCAGAGTTTTTAAATAGATAATGCAAGCTCAATCCCATTCTCCCTCAAGAATATTTTAATCAGAATAAGGAAAAGTCCATGAGAAAAGTCTCATAGTATACCGAAACTATAGTGATTCTAAGTCATATTGTGGACTTGGAGTTGAAAGATCTGAACTTGAGTCCTGATTGTACCAGTGACTAATTTTGTGACCAGTCACAATTTTGACAAGTCACTTAGCTTTGGGCTAAGTCACTTAGTTGTGCCTCACTTTCCTCATCTGTAAAATAAGAATCATGATGTATGCATTAACTACTGTATAGAAGTGTTTTAAAGAAATCATCTGGTAAGCCTTAAAATGATATATCAATATGAATTATTATTATTATTTCTACTTGAAACTCCCAAAGGAGCTTCCATATAGTCGCAGTGATGCTTTTTGACAATACATCTAGTAATAGGCAGCTCAAATTGATTATGGTTTCCACAGTTCTAATACTCAACAAATGTCAGTAACTGCTTTCAATAAGCAATAAAAAATAGCTTTCATGGGTAGCAGATTTTTAGCAGTCTCCAATACCATTTCTGTTTTATTGTCTTTCATAGGACCCATGTTATCCTTAACGTTCTGAAATAGCATTGCAGGTATTCACAGGGTGGGTTATGCAATGTGACTCACAACACCAGCAGTAGATTAAGGGTAGAGTCCCTGCATAAGCCTCTCATTTACATGTCCATCAAAAATTCAATTAAATAAGTATGTATTAAGTACCTATTGGGTGAAACACTCTAAACTAGATTCTAGGGATTTTTTTTAATAGCCCTTGACCTCAAGGAACTTATATTTTCTATACATAAGTAAATAAAAAGTTTACACAAAGTAAATGGCAAATAATGTCAGAAGGAGAGGAGCATTAACAACTGGGAAGACCAGGGAAAAAGTGCTTTTCTAGGAGATGACTGAGGTGGCTAAGGATTCTAAAAGGCACAATGAGGAGGTAATACATTCTATTCCTGTGCAAGGCATGGAGATGGTGAGAAATAGAATGTTTTGTGAGAGGAACAGTGGGTAGGCCAGTCTGATTGAAATATAAGAGTGTATGAGGGGTAGTCATGTGAAATAAGGAGGAAAATTTAGACTAGAGCCAGATGGTAAGAGGCTTTAAATATATAATGGTACTTTATATTCACTGGGCTCCAGGAACTTCTTTAAAATCTTGATAGCTACATTAGGCAAATAAGCCTATTAATGACACTGTATCTGCAGACACCCAAAAGTTGGAAAGAAAGTTTGGAGAGGAATCAACAATAAATATGACAACATCTCACAATCATATAGCATTTTATGGTTAAAAGAGTGTTTTATAAACACAATCACATTTCAACCCTGCAACATTGAGGGACAAGTAACACAAATATGATTATCCTCAGTTTATAGAAGGACCAAAGAGGTGTAGTGAATCAGGAGAGTTGACTGAGCTAGTATATGGCAGAACTAGTTTCATTTCATAAATCCTAGCTCCATATGTCCAGTTATCTAAAAGCTTCCAAGAAGAGAAGTTAGGAGATTCTATCAATGACTCACCTTCGACATTGCCCAGGGGGAGGATATAGGTCACCAGAACATCCCTTGAGTCAAGATGAATTCACATGCTCCTTTTTAAGAGTAACTCGCAGGGGTTGCCACAATGAGCCCATCAGTCTCTTCTGGAAAAGTATATATATATATATATATATATATATATATATATATATATATGTATGTATGTATATATGTATATATGTATATGTATATATGTATATGTATATATATATATGCTTTTATTTCTTCTTCAAACTTTTTTGAAATTATGAGTTCCAAATTCTCTACCTCCCTCAAAGCCCTCCCCCACCACTGAGTAGGCAAGCAATGTGATATCAATTACACATAGAAATCATGCAAAACACAATTCTATAAAAACCATATCCATCCTCCCCCCAAAAAAAACTACAAGAACAATAAAGAAAATGAGAGGGTTATACTTCAATTTCCACTTAGAATTCATGAGTTTTGTTTCTGGGGGTGGATATTGTGAGTCATTTGGAATTGTCCTGGCTCATTGCATTGATAAGAGCAGCAAAGTTTTTCACAGTTGATCATCATTACAATATTTTTCTTACTATGTGCAATGACCTCCTAGTTCTGTTTGCTTCAACTTGCATTGGCTCATATAGATTTTCCCATTTTTTTTCTGAAACTATTCCTCTTTTCATTTCTTATAGCACTGTAGTAATCCATTGCAATCATATGCCACAATTTGTTCAGTCATTCCCTGGTTAATGGTTGTCCTCTTAAATTCCAGTTCTTTGCCAGCACAAAATGTTACTTTAAATAGTTTTTTTTGTACTTACAGATCCTTTTCCTTTGATCTATTTGGAGTAGAGACCTAGTAGTGGTATTGTTGGGTCAATGGCTATGCAGTTTCATAGCCCTTTGGGAGAGTTCCAAATTGTTCTGCAGAATGGTTGGATCAATTCACAATTTCATCAACAATTCATTAGTGAATCTATTTTCCTTGATCCCTTTCAGTATTTGTCATATCTGATAGGTGTAAAGTGGTACCTCAGAGTTGTTTTAATTTACATTTCTCTAGTCAATAGTGCTTTAGAATATTTTTTCATATGCCTATAGATTTCTTTAATTTCTTCTTTGGAAAACTGCTTCTTCACAGCCCTTGACAACTTATTAGTTGGGGAATGGCTTTTACTTATAAATTTGAGTCAGTGTCCTATATATTTCAAGGGGGGAGGCCTTTATTAGAATTTTTAAATTTCAATATTACTTATTCTATATGGTACATTATAACAAAATGTGATTTCCCTAATGATCTCCTTTAATTGGGTCTACTTTTGTTTTTGCTTTATTTGAGATCATACCCTACCTTTTTTACTTCAGTTGAAGCATATTGGATCATGCTCCATATCCTTATTTTAACTCTGTGTGTCTTTCTGTTTCAATTGTTTCTCTGGTAAATGACATATTGTTGGATTCTGGTTTCTAATCCATTTTGTTCACTGCTTCTGTTTTATGGGTGAATTCATTCTATTTACATATACATTTATAATTACCAATGGTGTATTTCCCTCTATTCTATTTTCTTCTGGTTATCCTTCTCTCTCTCTTTTTATCCTGTCCCTTCTGAAAAATTCTCCCCCACCCCATTTATCTGTAAGGTAAAATAGATTTATATGCCCAATTGTGTAGGTGTATATGTCTGTATATATATTTCTTCCCTCTCTAGAACAATTCCTGATAATGAGTTTCAAACATCACCCACCACTGACCTCATTTTCTCCTCTATTGTAAAAGTTGTTCATTATGTGCCTCTTATATGTGAGATTTTCTTATTTCTACCCCTCCCTTCCACCTTCTTCCAGTGCATTTGTCTTTATCACTCCATTTTTTAGAACATCTCAACATTATTGATTCATACTTGAACTATCTGTCTTTGTATACTGCTTCTAACTGTGCTAATAATGACAGAGTTCTTAGGAATGATGTGTATCATCTTCCCACGTGAGAATATAAATATTGTAACTTTATTGAGTTTCTTATGATTTCTCCTTCATGTTTACCTTGTCATGTTTTTCTTGAGTTTTGTGTTAGAATGTCAAATTTTATATTCTGCTCTGGTCTTTTCATCATGAGTGCTTGAAAATCCCCTATTTTGGTAAATTTTCATTTTTCCCCTGAGGGATTATAGTTCATTTTGCTGTGTAGTTTATCCTTGGTTGTAATCCTGGTTCCTTTTCCTATCAAAACATTATGTTCCAAGCCCTCCACTTTGTTATGTGGAAGCTACTGAATCTTGCGTGATTCTGACTGTGGTACCATACATTTTCAAATGGTATCTTTATATGGCTGCTTACAATATTTTCTCCTTGACCTGGAAGCTCTGGAATTGGGATGTAATATTCCTGGGAGTTTTTATTTTGGGATCTTTTTCAGGAGGTGATTGGTGGATTCTTTCCATTTCTATTTTGCCCTCTGAATCAAAGATTTTGGATGAGTTTTCCTTCATAATTTTTGGAATATGATGTCTAGGTTTTATTTTTAATCTTGGCTTTCATGTTATCCAATAATTCATAATTTTTTTCTCCTTCATCTATTTTGGAGGTCATTTTAAAGTGAAATTTCACATTTTTTTCTTTTATTTCCATTTTTGACTTTGTTTTATAGTTTCTGGATGTTCCATGCTTAGCTTCCATTTCCCTAACTCTATTTTTTTTTGCCTTTTGGCAGGCAATTGGAGTTAAGTAACTTGCCCAATGTTACATGGCTAGTTTTGTGTGTACATGTGTTTGGGGGAGGGAGGGGTGTTAAGTGTCTGAGGCCGGAACCAAACTCGGGTCCTCCTGACTCTGGCTCTGGCACTTTACTCACTATGCCACCTAGCCACCTCCCTAATTCTAATTTTTAAAGAATTATTTTCAGGGTGGTAGAGCCAAGATGGCAGCGTAGAAGCAGGAAAACTCTGTATTCTCCCTCCATAACCACCTCAATTACCTATAAAAAATGACTCTAAACAAACTTAAGGGCTACAAAACCCAGAAGGTGACAGAGATAAACAAACCTCCCTCTGAAGACAGCCTAGCAGGCCAGCAGGAAGTATCCATTGCAGCATGCTGAGAGCAGAGCCCAGACCTGACTGAGTCCATGGTTTTAGCTTCAGGGTGGCCACGACAAGGCCCGGCTGGAGCGACTTTGGGAGAGTAGATCACCAGCAGCTGTGGCAGTTTCCAGAATTATCAATCCACAAATGCCAAAGACAAAGTGAGAGGTCAGTGGACTTTGGGAACAGGGGGTCCAGGAGTGCGGTCTGGCCTTTGACGCTGGAGGGAGAAATGGCTGAGGCACAGCAACTGTGCAGCTGCCACCATATGACTTCTTTAGAGCTTGTGGCCTGCAGATTGTAGGGGGACCAATCAACCAAGATAAGGGATAAATCCTCTTGTTTAACTTGCTTGGGTCTGGATTGCTGTCTAGGGTGGAGGTCCAGGGGTGCATGACCAGTGTGCCAGAGCCAGTGGAGGTTTCTGAGAGGGCACCCAACTAATAGCTCCAGCAGCTGTGAAAACCCCAGCAATTTGGGACAAAGCTCTCCTCTCTGGCAGCAGAGTTCTACTGTGGCAAAAAGCTCAAAAGTCAAGTATTGAGTGGCAACATGAGCAAGTAAAGGAAGCAAAGCAAGTACAGCAATCTGAATATGGATTCTTTTTTGGGGGACAAATAGGATCAAAGCATGGAACAGGAGGAAGACAGTGAAGTCAGAACTCCTGCACCAAATGCTTTCAAGAAAAATATGAATTGGTTACAGGCCATAGAGGACCTTAAGAAGGATTTTGAAAACAAAATATGAGAAGTAGAGGAAAAATTGGGAAGAGGAATGAGAATGATGCAAGAAAATCATGAAAACAGAGTCAACAACCTGACTGAAGAAAATAACACCTTGAAAAATAGACCAATTCAAATGGCAAAAGAGGCCCAAAAAGGCAATGAGGAGAAGAATGCCTTAAAAAGCCGAATTTCTAAGATTGAAAAGGAATCTCAAAATCTCACTGAAGAGAATAATTCCTCCAGAATTAGATTGTAGCAAATGGAAGCTAGTGATTTTGTGAGAAATCAAGATACTATTAAACAGATACAAACAAATGAAAAAAAAAATAGAAGAAAATGTGCAATACCTCATTGGAAAAACCACTGATATGGAAAATAGATCCAGGAGAGATAATTTAAAAATTATTGGTATACCTAAAAGCCATGATCAAAAAAAGGAAAATTTCCCTGATATTTTAGAATGAGAGGGCAAAATAGAGGTTGAAAGAATCCATCTATCACCTCCTGAAAAAGATCCCCCCCCAAAATCTCCTAGGAATATTATAGCCAGGTTCCAGAGGTCCCAGATCAAGGAGAAAATATTACAAGCAGCCAAGAAGAAACAATTTGAATATTGTGGAAACACAATCAGGATAACACAGGATCTGGCATCTTCTACACTGAGGAATTGAAGGGCTTGGAAGAAGATATTCTTGAGGTCAATCACCTATGCAGCAAAACTGAGTATCATGTTTCAGGGGAAAATATGGTCATTCGATGAAATAGCAAAATTCCAAGCATTCTTGATGAAAAAACAAGAGTTGAATAGAAAATTTGACATTCACATACAAGAAACAATAAAAGCAAGAGAAGGTAAACAGGGAAAAGAAATCATAGGGAAGTTATCAAAGTTGAATTATTTACATTCCTACATGGAAAAATGATACTTGTAACTTATGAAATTTTTCTCAATATGAGAATGGTTGAAGGGAATATAAAGGAGTATATGTATATACATACATATATGTCTATATAGGAGGGTACATGGGTATATGAATACATATATGAGTGTGTGCATATATGTGTATAGGTATACATAGACAGAGGACACAGGACCAATTGAATAAGAAGGGATGATACTTAAATGGTTAAATTGAGAGGTAAGAGAGTAATATAATGAGAGGAGATGGGTAGAGACAGAATGGGGTAAATTATCTCATATGGAAGAGGCAATGGAAAACTGTTACAATGGAGGAGAAGAACAGGAAGGCAAAAAGGAAATGAGTCAACCTTACTCTCATTGAATTTGGCTTAGGGAGGGAATGACATACACACTAAATAGGTTATCTTGATCTACAGGAGAGTAGGGGGGAAGGGGATGAGGGGGGAATGATGGAAGGGAGGGAAATTTTAGGGGGAGAGCAGTTGGAAGTATACACTTTTAAAAAGGTACAGGGTCAAAGTGGAGAATAGAACAAGTGAGGCTTGGGATAGGACACAGGGAAATAGAGTCAGTCTTTCACAATATATACACTATGGAAATGTTTTGTGTAGCTACACATGTACAACCTATATTGAATTGCTTATCTTCCCAGCAAGGGTGTGTGATGAGGGAGGAAGGGGAAGAATCTGAAATTCAAATTTTAAAATCAAATGTTTAAAAATATATATTATTATTATTATTTTCACTTGCAACTGGGAAATAAGATATACAGGCATTGCAATATAGAGATCCATCTTGCCCTACTGGAAAGTCTGAGGGGGATGGGGAGGATATAGGGAACAGGTGATTGGGGAAAGTGATATACAGTGGGATCACTGTTTTAGGGTGGTGGGTAGGGGAAAGACTGGGAGAAAATTTGTAACTCCAAATCTTGTGGAAATTAATGATGTAAACTAAAAGTAAACATAAAATTTAATTTAAAAGATAAAATAGGAAAAAATATATTTTCTTCAGTAAGCTTTTGTATCTCTCTTTCCCCTTGACTTATTCTGCTTTTTAAAGAGTTCTTAAGTGAATTTCTTGTGCTTCTTTTACCATTAGGCCACTTCTGGGTTTTCAAGTGTTATTTTCTTCAGTATTTTATGCCTCCTTTACCAAGCTGTTATCATAATTTTCTTGCATCACTTTCATTTATTTCCCCAGTTTTTCTAGTACCTCTTTAATTGCTTTAACTCTTCTGGGAATTCTTATTGGACTTGTGTCCAATTAGCATTATTCTTTCAGGCTTTGCTTGTAGTTGTTTTCACATCTTCTGAGTTTGTTTCTTTGTGTTTCCTGATGCTATAGTAGCTTTTTGTGGTTAAGGTCTTTTGTTGTTGTTGTTTACTCATTTTTCCAACATTATTCTTGACTTTGAATTTTATGCTAAAGTTGGACTTTGCTCAGCTAGTAGTGGAGAGGCACTGACAAAGTTTTGGAACTTTTCTAGATGATGTTTTCAGAGCTAGTTCTGTGGGTTTGAAAGTTTTTTTGTTCTTCCAAAGTGGTGTGATTTGGGTAAAGGTGTGATCACCTCTCCTGGTCCATTCTCTGGTCTTCATCCACCCCTGCTCCCCTGCAGTCACAAGTGTTAATACTCTTCTTTGCCTTAGAACTGGGACCAGGGCGTCTCTTCCCTTGTTACGACCCATAAGCACTCCTTTCCACCTGAAACCTGTGACTCAGAAGTGCTTATGTGCAATAGAGTTACCAACCAGGAACAGCTGTACACAGTGCCAGAAAAGGGTCCCTTTTCATTTCTTTCAGAACAGTTGTTCAACTCCCCTTACTGTACCTAAGCTGATAGCTTCCAAAACTGCTGCTACTGCTGTTGTTGTAACTGTTGCAGTCACCTGCAATCCCACTGCTGCTGAAGCTGCTGCTGCCACACGTACTCCAGACCAACCTCTACCGTCATGTCACAGACTTCTCCTGCCAGCCTCCTAAATTGTACCAAGCAAGAAAAAAAATGTCTCACCTTCTGTTGACTCTGTCACTCTTTGGGAGATTTTTTTTTTATTCAGCATCCAAATAAGATGCAAACATGGAACTGTAACTGTGACCATGCATTGTACATAAATGTTCCATGTCTTTGTGCCTGGCATAATCCCATTTGGTCCTATCATCCATTAGCAGCCATGAGTATTTTTACACAAGCTGTTTACTACACATTATCATATGTAAAATGCAAAGTAAAATTAAAACACACAAAAACCAAACAGAGAAGATGGAGTGTGCATATGGAATAGGGCATTTGAAGCAACAATTACATACTGATATTTGGTGATTGTGACTAATGAGAATTTAAAAGAAAATCAGTTTAAACACTGCAGGCACAGCTGTTCTCAGCACTTAGAAGCTCATTTAAATCTATGGGAATAAAGAACAAGGAGACCTTTTCCTGGAGAGATGTAGTCTAATATAATTGCTATCCCCTGACATCAGATGGGGCCCCATGTATGCTTAGACTCGTGAGCTTCCCACATCACATTAATCGATGGCCCTAAGCCATGGGAATCCTTTTATTCCATTTTAAAAACAAACAAAACCCATCACTACAAAATATCCATTCATCTCACAGTAACCTTAGCGATATGTGTTTGTGTGTATATTTGTGAGATTTTGTGAATTTATTTTTAGTACTGAGTCAACATCTTGTAAACATAAAGACCATCTAATTTGACCTCCCTCATTTTACAGATGAAAAAGAAGAGGTCCATACAGTGACTTGCCACAGGGATACACAGGTAATACAAGGGAGAGATGGGGCTACAACCCAGCTTCTCTGACACCAGATCCAAGACGCTTTCCATTGTAGCAAATGGCCTCCCAATTAATTGATGGATCTCCAGGTTGTCATGTTTATTTACCTGGGGATCCTCTTATTTGTATAATCTATTACTACTGTACTTCAGGGCTTTTAACTTAAAACCATAGGAATATGATTTAACATAAGCAGAATCAGTAGACATGCCAATATCCTGTGGTCAATATTTTGGAATTTGAAAACTAGTTTTTCAAGCAAGACATTCCCCAGGAAAACATGAATTTCCACCAATTGCAGTCCTATGTTCTATTAACCTGGAAACCATTAGTGCCAAATGGTAGGCCTTGAGGGGATTCTCCTTATTCAGTGATGTAAATGGGTACAAATAGGCAAATCAGTATAGGCACACACAACTAGACAGAAATGATGATGGATGTAAACTCAAAATATAATTGCATTTAACACCAATCTGTTAGGACTAAATTACAGTCTTTATAATATTAAACACACATAAGTAAAAGACCCTGTTAAAAACAAGTTGTCTCTGATCAGTCAGTCATGGAATAATAAACTGCCTGCCTAGAAAGATTAGGCAATGAGTATGACATAGAAGAGTGTTAACCAAGCAATATGTTAGGAAAACATGATCATTTGGAACATTTGGGAGGAAAATATATAGCAAGTTCTCCTCTCTCTCTCTCTCTCTCTCTCTCTCTCTCTCTCTCTCTCTCTCTCCCTCTGTGTCTCTACCGTGTTTCCCCGATAATAAGACCTATCCCAAAAATAAGCCCTCCCCTTACTGTGTAAGATTCCTCTAAAATAAGCCCTCCCCCGAAAATAAGCCCTATTGATATTGCTACTGTAGTGAAGGTGATCCCCTGCGCTACACGCTACATTATGGTACCCTCTGTATGCACCGTCCCCCCCCCCCCGAAACGCATGCCGCGCTCCGAGCTGAATCCAATCAGAGCTGCAGCAGTGAGCGCGTCATCCTGTTCTTTATTGAATTCATTATTGAATAAAGTTACATTTTTTTGTTCACATTTACCTGTTTATTAAAATTGCTGTCAATGTTCATTAAAATAAGCCCTCCCCTGAAAATAAGCCCTCTGGTGTTTTTCTGTCCAAAAAATTTAATAAGACAGTGTCTTATTATCGGGGAAACATGGTATCTAGCTCTCTGTCTGTCTCTCTCTTTCTCTCTCTGTCTCTCAACAGTAAGCTCTTCATAGAGGAAGAAAGAATAGAGAATTTGAGGTAGAGGGAAAAGATGATTTGCAGCCTACACTGGCAATAGCAAGGTAGCTATATTTCAAGAGATGGCCTAGCTAATTAGTGAGAGATGAGGGAGGAAGCTGTGCCATCAATGACTCTTAATTAGCTCAAGCAGTAGGGAGGAGTACCATAAGGACTATGACTGCCTAAACTATAGAAAACTTCTTGGAAGTCTCTCATTTAGCCAAGGATAGAGTTTTGCTGTCCTTGGGAGTAGGTAAGAAAAAATAGAATATTTCCTGATTGTAGAACAGAAATCCAAAGATAAGTTAAGCAGTAATTGAAAAAAAGTAGAGGTTAGTTAGGCAAAGTATTTAACTCTATACTTACTATCATATATCTCTAAATGTTGCTCAGTATTATAACTTGATTATCATTGCCAAAATGAAAGTAGTGTTTCCATTAATGATTTATATTTTTATTTAAATAAAAACATATTTGTAGAAAAATAATAAAAGCTTTATTTTATCTCTCCCAGTCATCTAAGCCTAGAGTAAGTAAGCCTTACTGTCAGGCCTGAGCAGCCAAGCTTAAGACAGCTAATAGAATTCCAAACATAGTACCTAGGAGGAAATAATCATCCTCTATTGGGATGGCCTTGCATTTCCAAACCTATTAGGTGATAGAAAATGTCATAATGGGTCTTAAGAGGGAAAAATGTCCTATTTCTCATCTAATATCAGTATCTGAACTACAATTTTCTGGTGACTGAACCCCGCCTGGGATTAGGTGATCAAGCGGCTGCTACGGTGTTGACCTTTTCCCGTCCCTTCTCAGATCCATCTTGTCAGCTCTATCCCTCTTTTCACAAAGTGAGAGGAAAAAGGGGAAAAGAAGAACAAAGTAGAAGAGCACACAATGAATCACGTGGCTTGAGCCATCACTTTTAAGGTTACGGTGTGGATATATCCCCCCCGCATCCATTTAGAATGAAATAGAATCAAGTGCTTTGGGAGCCTTCCAGAATGTAAAACAATTCATAGCGCTGGTTCCACATACCCATAACCTCCTAAGTCATGATTCCTTACAGGACACTTTTCCCCTAAGGAACCCAAAGATTCTTGCATATCAAAAACAAACAAACAAACAAACAAAAAAACCCCAAATAGTCCTCAACCAAGAGCAGTATTTTTCATGATCCCAATGCCCGTCTCAACATTATTGGGTAACTCTTTTTAACTGTACCTTGTTGATAGTTAGTACTCACTGTACTTTCATTTATCTGGTCTTCAAAAAACCACATACAGAGATGAGAAATCATTTGATATAATCTTTTATTTTCAGTCAATTGCTTTGGTATATCAAAAGTTAACCTGAGGCATAACTGGGTTAGTAACAGTGCAAGTGTTCCCTAGAGGGAAGCCCAGAGCCAGGCATGGGTACAGAGCAGCTAATGAGGTATACAGGCCAGCTGTTAGAGCAAAGGACACTAGAATGGTTCATTTTCTCCCTGGAAATGAGTGTGTGCTTAGGACTAGCTTATTTAAACCAGAGAGAAGTACAGGGATATTGTCTTTTGGAAGAAAGTAAAGCCAATACACTAATATATAGACTGAGGAGAGCAATATTTCAATACTGAGGAGGGAGAGAAGTGATAGAATGCACAAGAAAATCTTATTTATTTTGAAAGGCAAGGGAAGAGGCTGTGACATGGTGAAAGGAGCACTGAGGCTTGAATTAGAAGCCATGAGTTCCTGTCCCAGCTCTGGCAAGTGCCTTTACCTGAACGTAGTTCCCTCATTTGCACATAAGGACAAAAATTCTTGCACTAACTACTTTATGAGGTAATTTTCAATCAAGAATATTGAAAACCTTAGACAATCACCCATAACAGAGAATTTTTATTTTTTTCCTAGACTCAAGAGTTGAAGAGGAAAGACATAATACTAGTTTGACTGTACTCTGCCTGTCTCTTGGGAGTTGAGTCTGGTGATCATAGCTAAAGACCTGTCAGCCTGCCCTCAGAAGGGAAAGATTCTAGAATCTAGCCACTAGAAGATTTAAACTGAAATGACCAGGGAAGCTCTGAAGAGATGATTCCTGAAGATAGAAACTATACTACACACCAAGCCTCTACCAGAACAGCAATAACTTGAGATGATTAAACCCATAAGGAGTAGCAAAAGATTCAGCAGGGAAGTACATGTATGGAAAAATCAAGGGACCCATAGAACAAGGTACCCCAACCCCATGAGACCAATAGGAAATACATACACAGCTGTCACCATGGGAACAAGGCCCAGCAATGGGCCCAGAAAGTATCATACACAGAAGAGACACTGAACCCAACAAGGAACAGAATTCATGATTTCACTGTGGTAACTTCACCAGGAGATATCCTCTAAGATCCCCACTCCCACTTTGAACCGCTTGAGGACTTTATGTATATTTACTCTTGCCATTGAAGATGTCTATGTTTGTGGGAGGGAAAATGTTCTATTGAAAATCTCTCTAAGCTATTTTATTAAATGCCTTTGCTTTGAACTAGCCATTAGCTCTGATTGACTAAAAATAAACACATTGATGGAGGCTCATGGACCAATATATTGAATGAATGTGTACCAAAAGAATAACTTAAACTTCAGATAGCTACTCTGATTCCTCCATATGAGAGAGCGGTACATTGACATCTACAATGCATTGAGAACTAGAATCAAAAAGAAAGACAAGTTGTGGTAGGCCCTAGGAGGTCACAGGAAACAAGTGACAGATAGATTTTTACCAGAACTGGCCTAATTCTTCTTTTTTTCAAAAGCAGCAGGAAGTTATAAAGTTGTCATCAGCATCAAAAAATACCTGGGTTCAAGTTCTTCCCTCAATATAGATTCATTATTTCTAAAGTATACATTTGATTATGTCATACATGCACACACACACACACACACTCCATTCAATAAACTCTGCTGACTTCCTATTACATTCACGATCAAATATAAAGTCCTTTCTCTGGCTTTTCAAATCCTTCACAATATGGTCCCTCCCGACTTTTCCAGTCTCCAAACACTTTACTCCCCTCCAGGTAGGCTATGGCCCAGGGGCACTAGACTCGGTTATTCTTGGAAAAAGAACTGTATCTCTCAACTCAAACTTTTCATTGGCTGTCTCCCATGCATTGAATGCCCTCTATTTTCCCCTCTGAATCCTGACTTCCCAGATTCCTTCAAGATTCAGTTCAAATTTGATCTTTTGCTGGAGACTTATTTTTGTCCCTTTACCTCTTTTTCTGCCACAAAGCTAATGCTTTTTCTTAGAGATTGCTTCCTTGTATACTATATATATCTCATATATGTGTAGTTGTGTGCAAGATATATTCTCCATTAGAATGTGAGCAGGGACCTTGTATTTGCTTTGCTTTGTATCCCTAGGGCTTAATAATTCCTGGTTCAAGTTAAGTGCTAAATAAATGTTTATAGATGATGATACTAGCTCTGGCCCTCAGCACATAATTATGCATGTCATAGGCACTGAGACACTTAAGACTGTAAGTTTAATTTAATTCAGTAAGCACTTATTAAGGAGCTACTATGTGCAACATACTATTTGATGTCAAGAATACAAAGATAAAATCAAGTCAGTCCTTGCCCTCAGAGAGTTTATATTCTATTGGAAAGGAACAAAATATGCATAGAAAATTAAATACAAATAATTTCTGGTTAGAGAACATTTGTAAATGGGGAGATCAGTATTCCTGTAAGAAATAGAACTTAACCCGGATTTTAAGGAAGCTAGGGCAATTAAGTGGTACAGTGGACCCTGGGTTTGGAGTCAGGAAGACTCAGCTTCCCAAGTTCAAGTCTGACATCAGACACTCATTAGTTCTGTGACCCTGGACAAGTCATTTAACCTTGTTTGCCTCAGTTCCTCATCTGTAAATGAACTAGAGAAGTAAATGGCAAACGACTCCAGTTTCTTTACCAAATAAATTCTAAATGAGGTCATATAAAGAGTAAGATATAACTGAACAACTAGGGATTCTATAAAGCAGAGGGTTAGAGTTAATTCCTAGGAACCAGAGATAACCTGGGTAAAGATAGAGAGACAGGAGGTGGAATGATATATATATCATTCCACCTCCTGTCTCTCTATCTTTCTCTATATGAGAAAGAAGGCAAGTCTTCCTGGACCATAGAATGCCAGAAATTATATGACCCTCAAGATGTCATAATGGCCCTCAAGATGGTAGTTTATTTCTACCATGATCAGCAACTCCCAAATGGGGGTTGGAAAAGGGACTAATGTGCAACATCTCAATAACTAAAACTAAATCCTCCTGAAATATAGCACAGAGAAAAACCTTCAGGAAGTAACATCTGACAGCTTAAACCAATAGTGCTTCTGCCCATAACTTCCCAGACTAATCTGCATGGTAAGAACAGTGAGAACAAGCTTGTAGGCTTTTAAGTAAAAGAGCAGCTTTAGTGATCCCTGCCTGATATTCCCTCCTGGTAGCAGTCACTTAACTTGCATTAGCACCACCATGGCCACCACCACCCCACAGCAGCCCTGATCTATAATAAATTATGGACTCTGGTTCTGCACAGCTAGGTTAGGGGCAGGGGGAGGGAAAGAATGACTCAAGCTCAGAGTCAGCTACAGTAGAGATGGCCAGATCATGAGAAAAAAGCTGCCAAACTCTCCAGTGCACTCTGAACAAGACAAATGTATTTTGTAAATGTTTAACAAAATAATGAATAATATAGCACAACATAAGTGATGTTAATTTGTGAGTTTTTATATCAATATGCCACCTCCAGGGAGCAGGGACCATTTCCACTTGAATCTAACACATCTAACATCTACAAGATAAAGGAATATTGGTATCTGAGGCAAAAGCGATGGAATCTTGGCCAGGGCTTCCTTTGAAGGTTGTTCTGAGAAGGGACCCAGAGCAAGCCAAGCACCATACACCTTAATGTGAGGGAATGGAAGACAACTAACTTGTTGTTCCAAGACCTCAAGGTCTCATAGTAGTTTGAGAGGAAGGGACCAGAGAGTGAGAAGGGAAAACAGAGGCAAGTGATTGGGAATATAAGAGAAAGTTTAAAAGACTAAAACTTGGAGAGAGAACATAAATAAAGACATAACTCACAAGTTAGTAGGCAAAAAAGGAGGATTTAAAAGGGAGAATGAATAAAACCTCAAAGAGTCTAAAACACTATGCACAAGCGTGAAGGAAAATGAGTCATTACCCAACAATAAAGAGAATCCTGCATACTCTCCAAAGGTCTTGGAACAATAGTAGGAAATAAAAAAAAAGATACAAAATAGGTATAAAACTTTTAAAAGAAAAAAAATTGGGAATGATCTTAGGTGCCAGATCAAAGTTCTCAATGAAGAAATTAAACATAAAGACATCACAGAAAGAATATTGAATAGATGATAGAGAATCTGTCCAAAGAAATGAAAGCTTTGAAAGAAAAATAACAGATTTGGCACACACACACACATATTCATAAATACAAAGTATGTAGAAGAAAACTGAAAAAGAAGAAAATTTGGCAGAAGTAACAAGATTATTTGATTTGCAAATTACACAAAACACCAGAAATTTTAAAAAGTATAATCATCAACAAGAGATTAAGGAAAACATTATCTTATGCTTACATGTTATTCTTTTTGTTTTATGTTATAGAGACTAATCGTGTGGTAAAAGAAAAGTAAAAATGTTTCTAAGATAGTGGCTCTCAAAATGGGTTCTGGGAGCCTCAGAGGTACCTGAAATACTTTCTGTGAGGTCAAAATCATTTTCATAGTAATATTAAGGTTTTTTTTAATTTCTAATATGGCAGATATTGACAGATATAAATGAAACCTCAAAAATAAGTTTTAACATTCTAAAGGGGTTTTAAGATTTCAAAAAAAAATTAAGATCCTCTGTCCTAAGGGAAATGTTTAAAAGAAATTTAAAGAATCAAGACAAAGATGGGGTAAATTGTTGAATGAATATTCCACAGATCAAATTCTCTGATTCTTGTGAGATGAATTATCTTCCATGAAAAGTTTAGTATTGAGGGAAAAGGAACTGAGGAAGAGAGGGAATGGATAATATATGCCTTCCAAGTTCATTCCTTTAATCTCTCAACAAGTATGGATGCTACGGAGCGATTGGATAAAAATAGTAGAGGGAAGCAACTAGTGAGGGAATAGTATAATGGATCAAACTATCAGAGTGAAATACAAAATGTGTTACTAAAGAGAATCCTCATGAAAGAGGCAGAATGCATCTTTAAGAATTTGGTTTTCAGTTGTTTTAGTCCTACACAACTCTTTGTGACCTCATTTGGGGTTTTCTTAGCATTTACTAAAGTGGTTGGCTATTTCTTTCTCCAACTCATTTTACATGTGAGGAAACTGAGGTAAACTGGGTTAAGTAACTTACCCAGGGTCACACAGCTAGTAAGTGTCCAAGGCCAGATTTGAACTCAGAAAGATATATCTTCTTGTAAATGGGTTTGGTTTGGAAAAGTTTAAAATTTGAGACCATCTACTCTAATAAAAGGTTGTGCTTTCCTACATATTGTCTCATCCACAAAGAGGGGAATATATGAGTACACAAGGCAACCAAACCCTGGAGAGGTAGATGGAATATTAAAATAATGATTTTAAAATCTGTAATTCAGACTAGGCATCATTTTTTTGTGTGTGATACAGAATGTGCTGCCACACAAAATTGCTTCTATATGAACTTCCTTCCTGAATTCATTTCTCTAAGCACAATGAGGACGAAATTAAATCTACCAAGGTCATACCACAGAATTGGAATAGAAGAGTGAACTCACCATTGGCACTTCAGACTTACCTTCACAAGGGAAGCAATGAAAATACAGCAAGTAAAGGCAAAGCCCTGATGAGAATCAGAAAAAAATAAAACGTTGAATAGAAGACAAGGCAAACAAAGGCAAGGTGAAAAGGAAACATAATTGAAAGAGACCCAGCAAAATAAGGAGAATTGGGGAGGGAATATTTTGAGGCATTCACTTAGGCATTCAGGGAAAGAGATAGGTCAAAACATGGGAAGAAATGGACAAATAAAATAATGGAAAATAAATCAACAATATGGCTAACTTAGATGATTTGGCATAGGGGAGGTAAATGGGAATGAGGAATGAGGGAGAGGACTGTTTTAATGGACTAATACCTAAGAAATAAACAAACTAATTAGAGGGATAAAGCACAATCTAAAAGAGCAAGGGAATATAAATCTATACAAAAGAAATAAATGGCAAAAAAGACCAAGTCTATTTTTTTTCTTTTAAAATATGACTATACTAAACAATTCAATAAAATGAAACTGGCATAAGGAATGAGAAAACAAAACCAAAACAAAACCAAATAATCTGTTATATACAAGAAACGCATCTAAAACATAAAGACAAATACATAATGAAAATAAGATGGTGAAAGAGAAAAAATAGCTTGCCTAAAATGATTCCCCCAAAACAGGAGTTGCAATCCTCCAACAGACAAGGGAAGATACCCCACCATATCATAAGAGGTAAACAGGGAAATTAGGTTATGCTTTAAAAAATGGACAATAAAGCAATTTTAATACTAAATTTGCATGGACCCAATGCCCTTGTATCGAAATTCATAAAGAGAAATTAACTGAATTGTAAAAAAGTCATGTAGCAATAATAATAATTATAATTTAATATTCCTCTCTCAGTACAAGATAAATCTAACAAAAAAGATAATCCAAATGGAAAATATAGAACCAAATGGTTACAGAAAGACTTATTACATCTTCTTAATGGCAACACTAAAGAATTGTGTATGTGATACAAACTACAAAAAAAAGATGTGTTAATCAAGAAATTATAAGTAAAAGTATAAAAGTGCTGCCTTATAGACAACAATGCAAATGCAATATATGATTGTGGGGTATCTCTGAATAGTAGACTGAAAGCAGTTCCAAAAGGAACACTTGTGGACAATCACATCTCTTCTTTCTTTCTCTCTCTCTCTCTCTGTCTGTCTCTCTCTCTCTCTCATTCTTCCTCTGTCTCTGTCTCTCTCCAATCTAGTGGGCATATTTTGGTTTATACTCAGAAATTAATGAAAAATTCAAGCCTCTCTCTTTGATTATTTGATTCAACAACTCACTGTTAATAGTCATGTGATTTATTAATTAAATCAGCATAAAAATATGCAAGTAAGCATTTAAAAGAAGCAATGCTTCAAATAAAAACATGCAATAATGTCTCAGATAGATTATTATAATTATTGTTATGATTGTGTGATTTTTGCTTTCTTCTTCATTCCTTCTCCCAACCAGTTTAAGGGAACAGAAAGAAAAGAGATTTTAAATATTGTTGAGAATTTCCCCAAGGAATCAGATAGAGAACAAATATGTAGGCTGAAGTTAGAACCTTACCTGGATTCAGCTTCATCCCTGGAGCAGGCCACTCCTCTTCCACCAGCTGTATTCAACATATTCCCAGTCCATTCAGAATATAAATTCCACTCAGCATTAAGTTCTCTCTATTCAAATCGATGACAGTAGCAAGTCCTTACTATCCTCCCTACCATATGACAAGATAATCATCAGTTTTGGGATCCACTATTCCTTCTTACTCCTTTAACGTCCAACCCATGAAAAAGTCCTAGGTGGAAGTCTTCAAAACCAAAAGAACCAGAAACTCAATTAATCTGGGAAATTCATATCTGACCAGGTTAGAGTCCAGAAGAAGTATTGCATCTTTCATTCTAGATACCGCAGTTCTCTTAATGCAGCTGAAGATCTCATTAGCTTTTTCTCTGTAGCTTTGACTCATTGAACATATGTCCCATTAAAATATTCATACTTTTCCCACCATGAACTTTTGTTACATGCATCTCTCCCATCTTGTACAAGAAACCAACAAGGGTTAGAAGGATCATTGAAATAAATACTGAAGTCACCAAGAGTAACCAATGACTCCACCCCCCTCAATGGACAAAAGTTGAAACTAAAGCCCAAAAGGCTAAGTGACTTGCCCAGAGTCACTGAATTAGTGATGTGATTGGGAGTGTGGAGGAAACCTATGAATCAGTGCTGAACTCAATAACAAATTGGAGGACTGACTTGAAGGTTAGCAGTGATAATAATAGTGTCAAAGACCCAGAAAAGCTGACATAATTAGAAGAACTTCAAAGGAAGAAAGGTTTTTGAGTGGTGGTTGATGGTAAGGCTTATACCATAACCATCAGCAGTTACACATGTGAACCAAATCACCCTTCATCAATTTCTCACAAACATCTTAAAATTATTCAGTGTCCTTGCTCTTAGATTAGACTGTAGGGAGACTTTCTTGATCGGTTTTCCACCTAAAGGGTTAGTAACAACAATACAAAGGGTGCTTCTCTAAGAAATGTCTCCAGCTTTGAGTAAAGTTTTCCATAAAATTCAAAGTATATTTTTCAACACTCTTTTTTATTGGTAACAATCTTACAGAAGAAACCCATATTCTTAATGAGCACTTATATTTTCATTTGCCAGTCCCATTATAAATTGGATAGTGGTAGAAATGGGACCTTGGAAAGGTTTAGAAACACACAGGAACCTCCTTCTGTTACCCCCTTTTTTGCCACAATTATGCAAATGAATGAATAATTCAAACATGGCTTAGCAGTTCTGAGATTTAGAAACTTCCTTCTAGTCTATGATCTTTGTTTCACCTTGCCCAGTGTTTTTCTCTAGTTTTTGCATCTCAGAAGTTTAAATCCAGGGTCTTCATATCCTTATAATAAAATAGAGAAAGTTAGTTTATAGAATCATGGATTTAGAGCTTGAAGAGATTTCCAGGTCAATGACTCCACCCCCCTCAATGGACAGAAGTTGAAACTAAAGCCCAAAAGGCTATAAGTGACTTGCCCAGAATCACTGAATTAGTGAGTATTACTCAAATGCAGGTCTTTCTGACTTTCCAAGTCCAGTCTCCAGATTTATTTTCTTTTCTAGGCTGTTGTAATTTGCAGGTATGTTTCTTTTTTTCATGTAAAAATAATTTTATTTTTAATTCATGTAACAAAACAAGCATTTCCATAACAGTACCATAAAAAAAGATGATTGTACATGAAATCACAAATCTACTATGTACAACTTGCTTTTTATTTCTTTCAAATATGCAACAAAATTATCTGGTATACACACATGAAAGTTATATTTTAATGCTCATTTATTATCTTTATTATACTGGGGGGGGGTGTTGGGAGGTGGATAAAGAAGTGAGGAGAACATAGTCATTTTACTTTGGAGATGTCATATAAAAATTCTATGGGAAATGCAAGGTCTTAAAAAAAGATATGGTACTTCCTTGTTAACACTGAGTAGGAACAAAAGTTGTGTCTATGATAGTATTATGGCATATATTTTCCCAGTGTAATAAAATGGTTCCTTGACATAGAACAAACAGAAACAAAAGCTGCCAGCATATTTATACTAGGAAGTAAACAGGAGCAAAAGCAGCATTTGCTTACTTTTGGAAGGATAAAAGAAAACTTTGTGAATAGACAAAGGAAAAACACTAATAAAATAGACTCAGAATGAAAACTACTTGGTTACAAGTCTTGATTTATAGGTCATATAAAATACATGCTGAAGCAAGTCTTGTTACTTGACATTAAAAACCAATGCTGAAAAATATCTATAGAATTTCATGGGTTTCTTTATTGAAAGCTGTAGATCTAGGTTCTTAGGGAAGCTGCCTTTTTTGTTGCCTTTATTAGTCTTTTAATGGGAAAACTGAGCAAGAAAGTCATTTATTACCCAGGTAATAGAGTCATCTCCTTCCATTCTAAATGGAAAGCAAGGTGGCTAGGTAATTTTCAGAAAAAAGGTGAGAAGTAGGTAGCTCACAGTCAAGATGTGATCCTGTCAAACTAAGATCAATAACTTCCAGCAAAGAATCATAGGTTTTTGCAGCTGAAGAGATCTTAAAGATTGTCTTCTAAAACTTCCTCATTTTACAGATGAAGAAACTGAGCCCTTGTAGTTAAAGGCAAAACCTAGACTAAGGCCCATGTCTCCTCTCTTTTGGTCCCAGTTTTCTATCTACAATGATGGATGGCATCCACTATATGCATGACAGTGTACCTTCAGACTGACCTTTGCTCCTACCACTTCAATGAAGTCACTATCCTTCTCATTTGTTTCATCCTCCCCTCAATAGCTAAGGGAGGCTCCATTATCAGACCAGCACTTTCCATGCTTACTCCCTATGCAGTGCATAGGGGTATTCAGTATCTATGAGTTAGTCATTTAGCAATATCTCTCAAGTACTTTTCTGGGCTAAGGACTGGAATGTTCATCATGAAGGGATACCAGAGGAGTGGATGTCGTAGAACTTGGGTTCTATGAGGTCAAAAGCTAGTTGCTGAAAGGAAGGGCATATACTGCACTGATAGGAAAAGACATTATGAGATAATTGAAAACAATTTTACTATCTCAAGTTATTTATGAAACAAAATAATAGTACAAATTAACATAATAAGAATATGAATCTTTATGAGGTCAGAGATTCTGTATTAAAAATCTTTTTTTTTTAATTTCCCTAGTGTCCATCACAGTGCTTTGAACATTGGGATAAGGATAGGGCATAGTCATTAGAATTCTAGTAAGAAAAGTGTCTTTGCCAATGCAGTTAGCAGGGTTCGATTATTAGTTGTTGACGACTTTATAATGATACCTTAATGAATCAGTGATCTTTTGATGTGGCTACTTTCTACACTAGTTCACATCCATAAAACCAAGATGCCAGTCTCATCTTGTGCTATTCTTGTTCATCTCCTTTCTTATATTCTCCATGGAAGATCTTAACCAAAGTGCTGGAGGCTATTATTTTAGGCTTTTAAATAATTCACAGATAACAAACAATACAACAGTTAGGCTGTCCACCCCTCACTCTGACTATGAGAATGACTTGCCTCCTTCCCCCAATTAGACATGCTTGAATAAATGAATGAGTATCATGATTCATATTAGTTGACATTTATGGAGTATTTTGTAGTTTACAAAGCACTTTATCAAGTCTCAGGATTGATAGTCTCCTAACTGTGTTAAGAAAAGGAAACAGAATGGCTGATGAAGTCAGCTAGCACTGACATACCAAGGAACTTCAGGAGCTGCCAAACAAAGGTCTTGCTTATCGTTGCCAAGTGAGTCTCCTCCAGACATCTATTTTCTGCCATTGGGACTTAGGGACTGGGGAGATGAGTGGAATCCTTTTCTTCTCACCATCCTACTTACTTCAGTCTTCTTTGGTGTCCAAGGGAGAAAGTGTGAAAAGAAAATAGGGTTTAAAAAGGTGGGGTTAATCTACAGGGCACTTTTACAGACTAAAAGAAGTGGTTCCCTAGAGAAGAAGCAGTTCTTTTGGGGTTCATTCACTCAATTAGCAGGGGGTAGCCCCAATCCCTGGAGACCATTTGGAAAATTTCACTGTGTCCTCTCCACAAGAGACTGGAGTATAAGTCAACCTCCATGGGAAGTGTCCCTTCTTGTAGTGGGAACTTATCCAAATTGATCAGAAGTTCTCCTGATCGGCCCTAGTTGTACTTATAAACTGGTTTGAAAACTTTAACGTACTCTATATGTGCCAAAGGAAAATTTGCAGAAGATCAATTGCCACATATTATTTCATCTATAGCATTTGTATTTTGTACAAAGCTTTTCAATCAAGCTTCTGAATTCTTCCTCAAAACTACAAGTCTGAATTCTTTGATGAGCTCTACCACTGACTTTCCAGGCATCTTTAATCACTCTCTCCTTTTATATTCTATATTATAAGGAGATGGAATTGGATTTGCTCTTGTCCTCTTTTCTAGAGAAGGTGTGAAGCTTGATTATCAAGATATCTTTGTGCTGTTCCAACAGAAGATTCGTTTGGCAATAACTTTTTTTTGTAATGCTTTATTAACTTCTGATTTACATCACTCATTTCAATCAGATTTTGAGTTACAAAATTTCTCCCTGTTTTTCCCCTACCCACTGCCGCAAAATAGCAGTCCCACTGGGCATCCCCTCCTCCAATCTGCTCTCTCACATTTTTTTTCCCATACCCCTTTTGATCTTTCCAGTAGGGCATGGTAGATCTCTATGCCCAAGTGCCTGTATATCTTATTTCCCAATCACATGTAAAATAGTATTAGTATATATATATATATATATATATATATATATATATATACACATACATATATGTATGTATACATATATATATATATACATATATTTAAACATTTGATTTTAAAACTTTGAGTTAAAGATTCATTCCCTTCCTCCCTTGTCACCCACCCTTACTGGGAAGATAAGCAGTTCAGTATAGGTCGTACATGTGTAGCTTATGCAAAACAAAAACATAGTGGATATACTGTAAAAGACTAACTATATTCCCCTCCCTCCTATCCCACCTCCCACTTGTTCCATTCTCTACCTTGCTTCCATCCATTTTCAAAATTGGATGCTTCCAACTTCCCTTTCCCCCAGCCTGCCCTCCCTTCCATCATGCCCCTTCTCATCCTCTCCCCCCCACTGTACTGGAGGGTGAGATACCCCATTCACTGTGTATTTCATTCCCTCCCCAAGCCAAATTCAATGAGAATAAGGCTGATCCATTCCCTTCTGCCTTCAGATTCTTCGCCTCCATTGTAACTATTCACCCTTGCTCCTTTTCTATGAGATAGTTCACCAAATTCTGTCTCTCCCCATCTACTCTCATTATATTCCTCTCTCACCTCTTAATTTTACCCGTTAAGTATCATTCTTTCCTGTTAAATTGGTCCTGTGCCCTCTATGTATATGTGTAAACATATATTCACCCATTCAAATATGTATTCATAGGCCCATATACCCTCATATATAGACATTATATATATATGTATATTTCTATTCCTTTCAACTATTTTCATACTGACAAAAATTTCATCAATTACAATTATTGTTTTTCCATGTAGGAATGTTAAAAATGCAACTTTGATAAGTTCCTTATGATTTCTTTTTCCTTCTCATGCTTCTATTGCTTCTTGTATCTGAATGTCAGATTTTCTATTCAACTCTGGTTTTTTCAGCAAGAATGCTTGAAAGTCCACTCTTCCAGTGAATGGTAATATTTTCCCCAGAAACATGATACTCAGTTTTTCTGGGTAGGTGATTCTTGGTTGAAATCCCAGCTCCTTTGGCCTCTGGAATATCATATTCCAAGCCCTTCGATCCCTCAGTGTACAAGCTGCCAGATCTTGGATTATCCGGATTGTGTTTCCACAATATTCAAATTGTTTCTTCCTGGCTGCTTTTAAAATTCTCTCCTTAATCTGGGAATTCCAGAACTTGGCTATAATATTCCTAGGAGTTTTCTTTTGGGGATCTTTTTCAGGAGGTGATCGGTGGATTCTTTCAACCTCTATTTTGCCCTCTGGTTCTAAAACATCAAGGCAGTTTTCTTTGAGAACTTCCTGGAGGATGATTTCTAGGTTCTTACTTTGATCATGGCTTTCAGGTAGTCCAATAAATTTTAAATTATCTCTCCTGGATCTATTTTCCAGGTCAGTGGTTTTTGCCATGAGGTATTTTACATTGCCTTCTATTCTTTCATTTGTTTGTATCTGTTTAACAGCATCTTGATTTCTCATAAAGTCATTAGCTTCCATTTGCTCCAATCTAATTCTGAAGCAATAATTCTCCTCAGTGAGCTTTTGAGATTCTTTTTTTCCATCTGGCATATTCGGATTTTTCAGGCAATCTCCTCCTCATTGCCTTTTTGAGCCTCTTTTGCCATTTGAGTTAGTTTATTTTTTAAGGTGTGATTTTCCTCAGTTAGGATGTTGACTCTCATTTCATAATTTTCTTGCATTGTTCTCATTTATCTTCCCAATTTTTCCTCCACTTCTCTTATCTGCTTCTAAAGGTCCTCTATGGCCTGTAACCTGCTCATGTTTTCCTTTGAAGTTTTTGGTGCAGGAGTTCTGACTTCACTGTCTTCCTCCTGTTCCATGCTTTGCTCCTTTTTGTACCCAAAATAGGAGTCTAATGTTGGAATCTTCTGTCTTCTCTGTTTCCTTTGCCTGGTGATGTCTTCTTTCAGTCACTTGACCCCTGGGCTTTTTGCCACAGTAGGATTCTGCCACCAAACAGGGGAGCTTTCATCCCAAACGCTGGCTTTTCTCAGCTTCTGGGGGTATTAGATGGGTGCCCTCTCTGAGGCCTCCACATGCTCTTTCAAGCTGGACACATGCCCCAGGACCTCTACCCCAGACTGCAATCCAGATCCAAGCAGTTTAAAGCAGGAGTGATTACCCGTCAGACTGGTCTCTTGGTCCTGCTACACTCTGCAGGCCAGGAGCTGAAGCTGCCACATGGCACTGGCTGGCTCTGCCGGCATCTCAGCGGCTTCTCACCCTGGGGGCAAAGGCCATGCTCTCCCACTTACTGGGTCCCAAAGTCCAAACTGCACTGATCTCTCACTTTGTAATTCACATCTAAGTGTTGATAATTCTGGAAATGGCCACAGCTGCTGCTGATCTGGAGTCCCTCCAAATTGTGGTTGTTCAGCCCTGCCCTGGCCTGAAACTTCTGGCTTGTGGGCCTGGTTTCTGATTCCAGAGCACTGTGCTGGACGATTCCTGGTGGCCTGCTGGGCTGTCCTCAGTGGGAGGTTAGCCTCTCTGTGGGTTGTGCAGCTCCAAAGTTTGTTCAGAGTCCCCTCTTTTCATCGATTGGGGAAGGTGGAAGTCAGAGCCACTCAGAGGTTTTCCTTCTACTCCACTATCTTGACTCCAGCCCCCTTGGCAATAACTTATACCAGCCTTCAAGACACTTGCAAATACTAATGCTTCCCCTAGAATAAAACTTTTTATTGCTAGCAATTCATATAATTATGGAACCAAAGAACCCTAGAATGTTTGAGCTGAGTAGTAGGTATCATTTGGGGCTTTATTGCTTAGTTATTTTTGATGATATTTGCAGTTGTTTGATAACTTGTTTCTTTCTAAGTTTTTCTTTTTTTTTAAGCTTCTTTGCATGGCCCCAAGTCCTACTACTCAAGATAGTATGATTGGCTTTAGAAAATATGGTTGAATTTACACTTAGGAGACAACTTTTTTTTGTTTATAGGAATAAACCTTCCCAGTTCCTTAGTGACCTGTCACTTAAAAGGGAACAACACCCCCTGATATTCAAATTAACAGTTTAAAATATAGCTGTGATTTTGCCCAAACTTTCAGAAGGAGCTGAGAGTAATCCGAAGATGCACTACCAAGAGAAGAGCTAATTCTATAATCACTTTAAGAAAGTAAGGGAGAAAATATAAAAAAAGACACATTCAGGTCTTTCTCTGTCCTCCAAACCCAATGTTGTTCATTTTCTGGGAAAGAGTCAGGAAACCAATTTATGCAAGAGTCAACAGAGGCAGGAAATTCTCCCTGGAGTAGTGTTGCTAACAAATATTCATGATTTGTCTAATGTCATATACTTATATAATAGTAGAGTTTTGTCTAGAATTTGTGACTTTCAGTTAGCTGCTCTTACATCACATAATGTAATCTCCTTGAAGACAAGGATTTTTTTCATTTTGTCTTCATATCCACAGGACCTATCAAAGCACCTGGGACATAATAGGCAATTAAAAAATGATTATTGATTTCTATATGTGTGTGTGTGTTTATTCCCTTGGTAGCGAAATAGTTGGTAAAATTCAATATTTGATTGACTTAAAAACTTCCCCAGTTAGCCCAAGAGAGAAAATTCATTTTTGTTATTTTACGAAGAATATTATCCATTCTTGGACCTATATGCAGAAAAGAATAGAAAAGAAGAAGATGGTTGCCAAGAGTGGAATGAACAGAAACTCCAGACATAGGCTTACCTGTACAAGCAAAGGTCATGTGGTCACCCCAATTTTTTGCCATGTAGTTCTCTAGGTGGACATGTTTTTGTTGGTGAAATTGGAGTTGGGAGGAAGTGAAGAAAAATTCCCCTGCCCCTTCCTTGCCATGATCTGTGTTCAAAATTCAAGGAAGAGAAAGTATACAAAAAAAAGGAGGGTTTTTTTTTTTTTTAAGTGGAGGAAAGATGAGTGCATGCAAGGAAATACAACCAAGTCTCAAATTTGAATCTCTCAAGTTGTTGCCTGGATAATGGGTGTGTGTGTGTGTGTGTGTGTGTGTGTGTGTGTGTGTGTGTGTGTAGGTGAAAGATCTTGAGTGGAGGTGGTGGGAGGAGATGAAGGTTTTTTTAACTGAGTCAGATTCTGATTCATACTTTAGTTCTAAAAAATTGCCTGAGTGTTATTGACTCAACCCCACCACCTCAGAGAAATCATAACAGTAAGCATTGTAACATGGAATTGTGGAAAGACAATGCTTTCCAAGATGAGTCAGGAAAAAATGTTTTTACCAGAGCACTAAATGTCTCTCTCCACAGATATAGCTATAAATATGGGACATGTGAACACAATTTGACAATAGAAAAACTTTATCGGCAGTATTTATTATCATCTGTAGTACTCACAAGTGTCAAAGCACCAGAGAGTGAAGAGCATGATGCAATATATATATATATATATATATATATATGTATGTATATATGTATACACACATACATATATATATGTATTCATAAAATATGCGCATCCTATTCACACCAGTGTGAAGTTACAGGTATGTTTTCTCATCTCCATGCACCTCAAAGTATAAGTATTTGCTTCAGATTTACCAATGTCCTTTTTCTAAGACATTATCCTTTCTTTAACTTGCTTTTCCATGGAGGGGGGCAATGGAGTCAATACACTTGGCCTCAATTCTCCTCCATGTGGTGTTGTGAGTTGAGAAAATAAGCATGAAAATTCCCATAAGCCCTAGGGTCCATGGTCCAGAAGAAATTAGTTTAAACCTATGAGAATTTGTGTGCTGTAAGAAAGAAAGAATGTCTTTCTTTAGTTGTTGTTTTTTAGTTACACTTGGACTGACGAATCAATCAAGTAATTATAAAGTCCCTAGTATTAAGTGACACCTCTTTGCCGGGGGCAGAATGACATAATGGTTAGAGATCAGGCCACAGATCCAGGAAGAGCCAAATTCTGAGTGCCGCTTCTGACATAGACCAGCTGTGGGATTTGGGGCACCTCATTTAACCTCTCTAGGCAATTGTTTAACAGAGACCATGTCAACTGATATTGGTAGAGGGAATTTCCTCATCCTAGTGTTCCCTATATCAATGAAATCAAAGATCCAGCCCTAATACAGATACTAAATGCTAATCACTGTGCTTGGAGTTACTAAGATATAAAATTTCTGTAACTGCCCTCAAGGAGCTTCCAGTCAATCAGAACATGAATTTACTGTTAGTGTGTAAAACGACTCCTCACTCTACCATGAGTTTTGTGTGACTCTGGGCCTTAATTAAAATGAAAAGGTTGAAATAGATGGTGTCTCCCAGCTTTAATGCCCTATAAGCCTATAAAGGTGTTTTTCTTTTCTTCTTCTTCAGTCTTCTGCTTTATCATCACTACGCTATTAATAAGTGTGGGAAAGGTTGACAGAGATGTTTCTGAATAGGGCTTATGTAATAAACTCTGAATAAAACAGTACATTTCCTTTAACTTTTTTCCACATCTATCAATGGCTTCGTTCTTCTTAGCTTCACTCAATATGGCTCCTAAGAAAGCCTTCTCTATTCTGTCCTTGCAGCCTTTAACAGCTAAGAATTCCCTACCAGAATCACCCCAATCACCTTACTCTTAACCTTTACTTTTGCTTGTTTTGAGTTGTTTCAGCCATGTCTGTCTCTCCATGATCCCATTTGAGGTTTTCTTGGCAAAGATACTGGAGTGGTTTGCCATTTCTTTCTTCACCTCATTTTACAGATGAACTAAGGCAAACATGGTTAAATGACTTTCCCAGGGTCACACAACTAGTAAGTGTCTGAGGACAGTTTTAAACCTAGGCTTGTGCTCAATCTACTGCACAACCTATATATCACTTTCCCCAACACATGAAACCTCTTCTGGTGTATTCCCAATTATTATGACTAGTTATAACTTTCTCTTACGGGTCTAATTCCTAAACAATACACAGACACCTAACACAATTCTTCTCTGTGCCCATATCCATACTACATCATGGTGCAGTGGAAAAATATTCTGCCTCTAGAATCAAACAATTTGGGTTGAAGTCTACCCTCGGATTCTCACTAGCTGTGTGACCTTGGGTATGTCAATTATTCTCTGCATCTTTCTTTGTAAAATATAGAAGGCAAGCTAGATGGCCTCTGAGGTTTCTTCTAGTTCTGTGTCTATGATTCATACCTGAACTTGGCTTAATATGTCTCTGAGAAGAAAATGGAATTTTCTACTCACTGCCTTCTGGTTTGCTATTACTTCTAGGTTAAAACACAAATTCCTCTGTTTGGTATTTGAAACCATGAACAACTTGACTTGGACTTATCTTTCCATGTTTATACATTAGTCCCCTTCACATACATTTCAAGTCACATAAAATGGTCTTCTTACTGTCAATTATAAAGGGCATTTAATTTCCCATCTCTATCTTTTCATAGACTGCCTCTTATCCACTGAATACCCCCAACCCAGCCAAAGCCATAATGTATTCCTTACTCACTTCTACATCATAGAATCTAGCACTCCCTTCAAAGCTCAGCTCAGATGTTACCTTCTGCTCGAGATTTTTCAGATCCTTCTAGTTACTAAGACACCACTTCAAGTCACTTATTATTTATTTTGTCTATACTTGTGTGTCTTGGTTGACTCCAACAGAACAGGAAGGAACAAGCATTTATTAAGTTTCTGTTATACAGTAGGCACTGTGCTAAGATCTTTATAAGTAGTACCTTGTTGGATCCTTATAACTATCCTGGTAACTAGGTGCTATCATTTTTTGTTTTAAAGTTGAATAAAATGAGGCAGAGAGATGTTAAGTTTGTTGCCCAGAGTCACACAATTAGGAAGCTATTTAAAAGTGATTTAAACTTCCTGACTCCAGTACTAGTACCCTATCCTTTGTACCACCCAGCTGACTATTGAATAATTAACTCTTTGAACTGATAAATAGAGGTATGAATAGAATGATCTTACACACACATACACACATATTTGTGTCTAATCACAACCATCTCTAAAGTAGGAGGAGAGGGAATTTTTTTTAAAGGGGGAAAAAGTTACATGATGTTATTATATATATATATATATATATATATTTTTTTTTTTTTAAAGCAATTGGGGTTAAGTAACTTGCTCAAGGTTACACGGCCAGTTATTATTTCTGGGTGTGGTGCTGAGTATCTGAGCCCAGATTTGATCCAGGTCATCCCAACACTGGAGCCGATGCTCTTACTCGCTGAGCCACCTGGCCGCCCCTAAGCAATTGGGGTTAAGTAACTTGCTCAAGGTTACACGGCCAGGTGTTTCTGGGTGGGTGCTAAGTGTCTGAGCCCGGGATTCGATCTCCAGGTGTTCTCAACACTGGAGCCGGTGCTCTTACTCGCTGTGCTACCTGGCCGCCCCTAGTTATTATATATTTAAAAGGAATAGCAAGATATGCATAATAGATTTACAGTTACATGTGCAATAATTTTTATTCTACTATGTTACTGAAATGTTTGCTTTATTTCATAAATTAAAAATAAAAAAATAAACTTAATGTAAGCTCTTTGAAGGGAAGGATTATTTCATTTTTGAATTCTGTCTCCAGTGGAAGAAAGTAATCAGAGGCAACATTAGATTCAAATTAAAAAAAAAAAAACATAGGGTTTATGGCTGGAAGGAACCTGAGGAAGCATCTAGTAAAATCTCCTTACTTTAGAGATAGGAAACTGAGGACCCAAGAAAGAAATGAATAACTTATTCAAAATTAACTTACCAGCAAAGTCAAGCCCAGTTCTGAGTTGGTTATTTATGTAATATTAACCCCCTATGATACACAACTTATTTTGTGAGGCATCAGGGACAAGTAAAATTAATAAAAACAACTTGACTTATAAGGAAAACAGGCAAATAAGCAAACAAATAAACCTCAGACTAAGGAGACAAAGAGTTTGATTCTAGTTTTAAGGTTTTTATCCTACATGGCAAAATAATCCTTTTGTTTCTATGACATGATTTCTCTGAGACTTCTCTTTTAAAAGTTAAAATCATAGAAGATTCCTGAAAGATGTACCAACAGAAATTACTTGTTAGATAATGCTTTGATTATAAATGTGAGGTAAGAATTAAAACTTGGAATAGTTGCAGCTATTATAGCTACCAGCAGAGTCTACATGGAATACATTCATAAATTCCCTATGTACACATCATGGTAACTTAGAGGGAGACCCTGAATATTTGATTTCACAGCTGTATCCAGTGCTCCTGAGATTCTCTAGGTGTGCAAAAGCATTAAGCAGGGAGGCCAAAACCAGTTTAAAGGGTTGTATTTGGATAAAGATCTACTGGACCATGGACCAAGGCAATTGGGATAGTTTGATATTGAATGACACTGGAATTTATAAAGGAGAAAACATGTGCAGTTGCTGTGTTTGTGACCTTAATGCTAGGAAAGACGAAGGTGACTTGTTTTAAACCTTCAACAATAAGCACATTGAGTTTGTAAGTGCCAACCAAGGTACCTTGCCCTTCTACCTTGAGACAATGCACTTCCTTGAGAATGATTGTGAGCAATGTTCCAGTAGACCTTCCTGAAACCAGCCAAATCTCCACCGAAGTGAGAAAAGTGGAGTTTAAACATTATACAAGCCCTAGACCCAGCAGGATACAGAGTCCAAGGTCTTACAATGTGATGCCTGCACCTAACCCAACAATAAATCATAGTAGAATCATCAAAAAAGAAGGTAAAAAAACTCATGAAGTAGGATAATGGATGACTATCAGCATTATCATATCATGAAGCACAAACAGTGTCATCTCATAAAGCAGAAAGAATCACTGGAGAGTGAAATCAATTTAAATAAATTTTGTCAAGCAAATGAGCTAAAGTCATTCCAAGTTATCTCAAGGTCATTAAAGGACAAAAATAAAAGGAAGAAAGGGAACAGGAGAAAAATGGAAAAGATTTGCCAAGATTACTAAAACAGGTTGTTTGTATTTTATTTTACCATCAAGTAAATCAAGTCACTATACTTAACCTTTAACATTACAAAAGTTGAAATGGAACTAAAAAGACCAAAGTAGCCAAGATTTTGTTCAGTCATTTCAGTCTATTTGTGACCCCATTTGGGCTTCTTTCAGCAAGGATACTGGAGTGGTTTGCCATTTTCTTCTCTAGCTTAATTTTACAGGTAAAGAAGCTATGGAATTGTGACTTCTCCAGTGTCACACAGATAGTTAGCATCTGAAGTCAGCTTTGAACTCAGGTCTTCCTGATCCCAGACCCAGTCCTCTATCCACTGTGCCACCTGGCTGTTTTGATGGATGAAGGAACTGCATATTGAAAAGATACCTAGAGGCAATAAAATTTGGAGAGAGATTTAAAAGGTATAAAAAAGAAGGCACAAAACAGAAAGGAAAAAAAAAACTAAAGATGTGAAAAAGAATTCTCAGAATTTATTAATACAAACAATATGACTTAGAGAACATCAATATCTACTGACTGATATTCCTCCTCTCCTATCTATATAAAAATTTTAGTCACCTTTACATAAAATGAAAGAATCCTTTCTGAGGGTGTCAGTACGAAACAAGTAGGTTTTTGGTAGTGATATTCAACAATGAACCATATATTTATCATCTTTTCTTAATCAACTGAAAGATATAAAGAATCTAAAGTTTCACTGTTCTTATCAAGTGTTGATTATGTAAATGAATTTGTTTTGATGTAAAAAAAATGCAATCTTAAAGTCTATTTTCGATGACAAGTTTCCTATCTTTGTATAAAAATCACTGGAGTCCTTGAGAGACATAATGAGCAAACTCCCCTTTCCCAGCTACACACACACACACACACACACACCTGTTCAGTGACCCTCTCATCATAAATATCAGTTGAAACATAAAAAGTGACATATATGAAGATTTTTTGTTCTCCTGTAGTGAAGGTGATGCAATGCGGAGTCCAAGATGCTAGAAGATGCTTTGTATGTTGATGGTGAAGTTCTTTAGATTTGTCTGGAATTCTGATTGAACCAGACCCTGGTATTTTTCAGAGTTTCCTGGAAGAGATCTATAACCTCTCAAAAGAGTTTGGGATAATCATTCACACATGAGAAAGCAAGTGTCCAGATTCTGAAGTAAAATTACATGAATAACCTAGGGAGTCAGATGGATGGAGAAAGCATTTATTACATATTTACTTAGGTGGCTCTGTGGATTGAGCATTGGGCCTGAAGACAGGAAGACCTGAGATCAAATCTAGCCTCAGATATTTACTACATGTGTGATCTTGGGGAAATCACTTAACCTCTGTCTCCCTTGGTTTTCTCAACTAATACAGTGAGGATAATAATGGAAATTAATTCCCAGGATTGGTGTGAGACTCAAATGAGAAAATATGTGTTAAGCATTTTGTGAATCCTTAAAACACTACCATAACTATCACCACCACCGCTACTATGTTCCAGTAACCGAGCTAAACTCTGAGGATACAAATATATGGAAAGAACAAAATCCTTCCTCTACAACGAACTTATATTCAAATGTACAATCCAACACATACAGAGATGCCAGAAAGCAAGTAGAGGAAAAAGGTAATGGGGAAAATGTGGCAGATGAGGAGAAAGAGAAGTATTAGGAGAACAGGTGACAGTGGCTGGAATCCTGCTAAAATGGTGGTCCTAAGATAGAGAATTCCCAATAAGAACAAGAGGCCCCAACATGGAGGTTTTTCAGGGGGGCAAGGTGGTAGGCAAAAAGAAGGAAGAAGAATCTAGAATGAGTCGACATTCAGGGGACTCTGTGTGGAGAAGTTTTGGGGAAAACAGTCACATAAGCTAGTTAAGAATGAAGTGGTGGTAATCTGCATTGTTGGGGGAGGTGGGGAGTACATGAAATCAATGAAATCACAGATCCATTTGAGTGAGTTTCCCCAGTAGCTAGAACAGTGCTTAGCACATTACAGATGCTTGATAACTGCTTGCTTTCTTGCTTACAGCAATTCTCCTATTCTCTGCCATTGTTGAATAACAGTTGCAAATTCAATGACTGGTGATATACAAAGCACAGGATTGTGATGGGGGTTTTTTTTGCTCATTTATTACCCTTTAAAGATGAAAATAGTAGACTGGAAATAGAGAAAGATGGTATTGCTATTAGCCCTTCCAAAACTCAATCACTTTATTGGGCACTTATTCTATGGTCATCTCTTTTGTGGTACATAGTACATTCTGCCTTGAAATACAAGGTATAGATAAAAAGACAGATACAGTTATACATGTGTATGTATATCTCTGTATGTATATGTGTGCATATGCATGCATCTATATGTATTTATATATGTATGTGCATGTGTGTGCATGTGCATGTATATACATATATGTGTATGTGTGTATATACATATATATATATGATTTGTCTCTCCTCCTAGGTTATAAACTTTCTATTTCCCTTGAAGCATTTCTGTAATACTAAATCCAAATACTAATTGTTTAATGAATGTTCTAAGAGAAGTATACAGAGTCAAATTTACAATAATATGAGTCATTCCTCAATAGATAAATGATCAGAAGATAAGAACAAGTAGTTTCTGGAAAAAAATAAATCAAAGCTATATAAAATCATGTGAAAAGGCTCTAAATAATTATTGATTATAGAAATTAAAATAATTGGTAAAGGGGGAGGCTCCTTAATGGCTATCCAGAGTCTCATCTAGTCAAATCACAACAACACTCTTCCAATGAATAAGCCCCAAAGCAAAATGCTAACCATGCTAACCTCAGCATATATATACCTTTTTTAGAGCCAGAGGGTATCACAACCCACCTCACTCAATATTTAAATAAAAATTAAGAAAAGTTATGAAAGTTTTCCCATAAGCAAGCCTCCCCTAAGCAAGCTTCCCTTAATGGTCTCCATGTGAAACCTACTAATGTGTGGGGAATATCTTATATCCCATTAACATTACACCAGTGTAAAGGGATTCTGGCTCATCACTCCACCAATTACCTTTCTTAGCTATACTTGGAATCAAGAAAAATAATTTGGATCTTGTCTCAAATACTTACTAGCCATTTAACTTCAGGTAAGTCATTTGATCTCTCTCAGAATCAGTTTCTCTACCTGAAAAATGAGGTGGGAGACTGGGTAATAATAGCATCTACCTTCCATGAGTATTGTGAGAATTAAATGAGATAACATGTGTAAAGTGTTTTGCAAATTTAAAAAACCCATATAAGTAGGGATAGTACTAAACCTATGATTTTATTTGCGTAAAGAGCTTACAATAAATAAATGTTCTACCAAGAAAGACTGGTACCTTATCTGCAATTTATAATCTCACAGAAGTGCCTGGAAGATTATTGAGAGAGTAAGAGTCTCATCCAGGATCATACAAATGTGACAAAGCCACATGAACCTGGGTGGTGGTGGTGGCCAGACCAGTGCTCTACTCATTAGGCATTTTGCATACTATGTAAAGGCTCTGATTAAGGAAATGTGTACTGATATCCATTACCTCAAACATTTTCTGAGCTGCCATTATGAGAAGAATATTACACCTTTTGAGGGAAATGAACTCTCTGACCTTCAGAAACCTATAGTCCTATTGAATATGATAGTGTGGCTACCTCCCTGAAAAGGATATTCCATTGTTCATGTACTGCCTGTCAAAGATGCTAATATATGCACAGAAACCCTCACTGTACTCTGCTCTCTTCCTAAACCTCTCCCTTTTCTTGTTCTCATCTTCTGATTTGAATCCCTCAAAATAGTATCTTCATTTGATAAGTTATAATTGTTTTTTTTTTTCCTTCAGAGTCCCTTCCTTGATGGTTGGTATGGTGCATGCATCACAGGGATGACTTCATTTTTATCATCTTTGAAATTTGTCATCCTTACTCTTGCCCAGGAGCCCTGCTGTCAGGTCCCAGACAATGTGCATTGTCGTTACAGTGAAGCAGTTACATACAATAACTTTCTCAACCAGATGACTTGAATGGATGATGGGAGCTACTGAGATCCTTGGAAATGTGTCTTCACCTTTTGACCCAAATCGACAATTTGATATCTGAAAAATAATATAAAATTGGCTAGATATTATTTCCTTTTTGCTCTTTGAGATGAGAAAAGATACCATTTGGAAAGTGGGAACAAGTATGAGCCTATTAATATCTCATCACAAAAGCACTTTGAACTTTTCCCCCTCAGGTAGAGACACCAGATTGAACTTTCAAGACAGCTTTTTTTTTTAAACTTCACGGAAAAAAATTAAATTTCTTCTGCCTGCTGAGCACTATGCTAGGCACCAATAGAGATTTTTTTAAATGAATGATAGGAAGTGGCATCTATATAATGCTGTATGGTTTGAAAAGCATTTTTATACAATGTCCCAAACATTTTAGTACAATCTTAAAGCAAGCTTAAAAGTATAATAAGACTTCTGAGATATCCGGTATGCATCATCTGATTTGAACTTCTCAATGACCTGGTAAGGTAGATGCTATGGATATTATTATCCCCATTTTATAGCTGATGAAACTGATGCTTAGAGAGGTTAAATGACTTGCCTATTGTAGTGTAGCTAACAAATAGCACCAGGATTTAAAACCAGATCTTTCAATTCCAGGTCTAGAACTCTATCAAATATGCCACACCGCACACACATAAATAATCACATTACAAAATATCACATGGTGAGTGATTAAGAGGGGTGAAAATCAAGTGGTACTTTAAGTCTATAAAGAGGGGGAATATAAAATGTATTTTAATCAGATTTAATAAATTTCAGCCACCCATGGTGACTGACTTACAAAGTGAGTCTCAAATATAGTTTGCTGCCTATGAAATATGGTGATACTGATATCCCACCTCCAGAAGGCATAATTCCAGGGGCAGGACTTAGGCAGGGCTGTTAAGTTCTCTTCAAAATGTCACACTTTTCTGGGACCAAATCAACCTTTCATTTTAACTTGGAAAATTGACAACATGTTTACATGCTTTCCAGTTATATTTGTAAGCTTTTTCTAGGAGAAAACTAATCTACAACTACAAAGAACAATTTCTGCTAACCAAATACAACCATTTATATGTTGGTATAAACAAATATAACCTTTACAACCATCGTTTAAACAGACATCAGTCTGACACAGTTGAAAGAGTTTTAGGGTGCTCTCTGTGGTGCTGAACCAGCTCAATGAGAACTTCTGTACAGCTGTGGCTGCAGGGTCATATGACTGTCAGTTATCCCCTGAGCCTATTTAGGAAAATAAGTCTCTGTTCTTGTCAGTTTTAGAGGTTAGAAACTGAGTTAGATATACTGAAAGGACAGAATGACAGTACTTGTGCTAAAAATGTTTGATTTGAGAGGGAATGTAATTTTGAAGGAAAAGTGAGAAGAGAGAGTCTGAGGATAATTAAATAACAATGATGGCTTTGGGGTTTTGTTTTTTTTTTTTGGCACCATCTGCTCAGGATGCCGCCTCCTTCTTCTCCTCCTCCTCAGCCTCCCTCATCTCCTCCTGGTGCCACTGCCACTGTCCCTGCATGCACAGCTCCGGCAGCTTGGTCCCTTTAGCAGCCGAGGATCTCAAATATTTAGAGGTCTTACAATATGGAAGACATTGATAACAAAGAAACTGAACTTGACCAACAAGATATGGAAGATGTTGAAGAAGTGGAAGAAACTAGTGAAGATGCAAACAGCAAAACTCATCGATTGACTGTTCAAATGATGCAGAATCCTCAGATTCTTGCAGTTCTTCAATAAATATTGGATGGTTTAGTGGGAATATCAACTGGATATATTGAAAGCCTGCCAAAAGTAGGTAATATGTGAATGCCCTCAAAAAGCTTCAGGTGAAATTTGCATAGATAGAAACCGAGTTGTATGAGGAAGTCCATGTTCTTGAAAGAAAGTATGTTGTTCTTTACCAGTCACTCTTTGCTAAAAAAGAAGTGAAATCATCAATGCAATTTGTGAACCTACAGAGGAAGAATATGAATGGAAACCAGGTGATGATGAAGAGATTTCAGAAAAGAAAGAGAAGGCTAAGCTTGAAGAGGAGAAAAAAGATGAAGAAAACAATACCCTAAAGGAATTCCTAAATTTTGATTGACTGTTTTTAAAAATGTTGACTTGCTCAGTGAAGTGGTTCAGGAACATGATGAACCTATTTTGAAGCACTTGAAAGATAGTGAAATGAAGTTCTCAGATGCTAGCCAACCTATGAGTTTTACATTAGAATTTCACTTTGAAACCAATGAATATTTCACAAATGAGGTGTGGACAAAGACATATCATATGCAATCAGAGCCAGATGATTCTAATCCCTTCTCCTTTGATGGACCAGAAATTATGAGCTGCACAGGGTATCAGATAGATTGGAAAAAAGGGGAAATGTCATTCTGAAAACTTAGAAGAAACAGAAACACAAGGGACATGGGACCATTTGAACAGTTAAAAAAACAGCTTCCAATTATTCCTTCTTCAATTTCTTTTCTTCTCCTGAATTTGCTGAGAGTGGAGACCTGGATGATGATGCAGAAGTTATCCTTGCCCCAGACTTTGAAATTGGTCAATTTTTACATGAGTGTATAGTCCCAAGATCAGTATTATACTTCAGAGGAGAAGCTATCAAAGATGATGATGATGAAGCTGAAGAGGCTGGTGATGAGGAAGGGGAAAAAGAAGCTGATGAGGAAAATGATGCAAAATATGATCTGAAGAAGGATCCGAACCCAGCCAATTACAAGCAGCAGTGAGCAATGATTGCTGTGGTCTTGAGGATTACAGCACTGTCCCAGCCTAAACACAACTAACAGTTACCTACAGCCTCATGTTTTGTATTTTCTGGGCAGAATCAATTAAACAATTTTTGTTAAAAAAAAGGAAAAAAGAAGAAAAAACATTAACATCTAAGAATTAAAGTATTAAATATATATATATATATATATATATATATATATATATATATATGAACCAATATCAAAATATAGGTTCACCCTACACAGAATTTTAGTAGTATAATTTCTGCTGGATATGTAGAATGCAGTGAATCCTGTAACACCTGTCCATTGTTACATAGTTTGGTTCTTGTCAAGTCTTTTGTTATGTAGCTATTAGACTGCAGCTGTGAAAACTATCCAAACTGCTATTTGAGACCAACATTGGTTTAGAAAAAAAAATCCTTCTGAAGAATCAAAGTATTTTTTTTCAGTCCAGTAGTTGAATGGGTTTAAGTTTGTTTGCACTGGCTCTGCCTTCATTACATTGTCAGAGAAATGTAGTGACTTGTACTGACTAGGAGACAAAGTATTTTGAAATTTGATTTGAGAAGAGACTTGTATACGGTTAAGAATTTCCAGTGACATCAAATCTAATGTTCATTAGCTGTGTTCTTGTTTATGCATTTTTGTATTTTAATGTGACAAAGTGTTCTACAAAGAATCTTAGTCATCCTATTAAGGTTCTTGTTTACCACTGGGGTGTTAATAAAACCTAGAATTTTCAGAAAAAAAATTTATGATGATGATGATAAAAATAAATGGCTAAACTTTGAATAGTACCTTAAGGTTTGTAAACCACTTTATAAATATTCTTTCAGTGAGGTAAGTACAATTATACTATTTTAGAGATAAGGAAACTGAGGCAAATAGGGAGGTTACATGACACGCCCAGGCTCATATATCTAATAAGCAACTGAAGTAGAATTTGAACTCAGATTTTCACACTCCATGTCCAGTGTTCTATCCATTGTACCACCTGGTGCCTTTGGGGAGTATGCAGAGAATCACATTAATAATAATAGAAAGAATTTGAATAGCACTTAAAAGTTTGCAAACCTCTTCATGCATATTATCTCATTTTATTCTTACTAACATTATCCCCTTTTACAGATGTGGAAACTAGGTAAGGTTGGGTTCAATACAAGTAAAGGGAACTCATAGAGAGTGAGTATAGGACACACACTGCCAGAGATCAGAAAGGGTCTTTAGGTGATGTAGTGGAAGCAGTGCTAGACTTGGAGACAAGAAGGTCAGAGTTTAAATCTTGCCTTATTTACTTGGCTAGCTTGAGTTGCACAGCAAATCACTAAACTCTCAGAATCAGTTTCTTTATCAATAAAAAAGGAGACAATACTAGCATCCAAGCTCAAAGAAGGTAATATATGTGAGTTGAATATGAAGGGATGATATCTAAAAAAATAAAATTAAGAGATGAGAGACGAATTTATTGGGAGAAGAAGAAAGGGAAAGATAGCATAGAGTAAATTATCTCATATAAAAGAGGCAAGAGAAAACTGTTACAATGGAGGGGAAGAGTAGAAAGTTGAAAGGGAATGGGATAACCTTATTCTCATTGAATTTGGCTTAAGGAGGGAATAACATACACACCCAATTTGGTATCATATCCTACAGGAAAATAGGGGGTAGGGGACAAGACGGGGGATGATAGAAGGGAGGGCAGATTGGGGGAGAGGGTAGTTAGAAGCAAACATTTTTGAAAAGGGATAGGGTCAAAGGAGAAAACATAATAAGTGGGGGCAGGATAGGATGGAGGGAAATATAGTTAGTCTTTCACAATATAACTACTATGGAAATTTTTTGGGTAACTACAAATGTACAACCTATATTGAATTGTTTATCTTCCCAGTGGGGGCGGGTGAGGAGGGAAGAAGGGAAAAAATCTGGAACTCAAAGTTTTAAAAACAAATGTTTATTTTTTTTACATGCAACTTGGAAATAAGATATACAGGCACTGGGGTATAGAAATCCTTCTTGCCCTACTATAAAGTCACAGGGGTGATGGGGCAGGATATAAAAGAGAACAGATTGGGGGAAGGGGTATTCACTAGGCTTGCTATTTTGGGGTGGGTAGAGGAAAGATGGGAAGAAAAATTTGTAACTCAAAATCTTGTGGAAATCAATGTTGAAAACTAAAACTAAATAAATTGAGAAAAGAAGCTAATATATGTAAAGTGTTTTTGCAAACCTTAACAATCTAGGTAATAATAATAATTACCACTACTATTATTAATATTATCATTACTGCCTCAACCTAGGTTTTCCATGTGGGAGTCTAAGTTTTTCGGACCATTGTGCAAATGCTCCTTCTGAGATGAGAGATCTGAACAATTCTTCTTTCTTCTTTTTGTTGATGTTTAGGTGATCAGTTATGTGCAACAAACTGTGACCCCATTTTTGGAGTTTCCTTGTCAAAGATACTGAAGTGATTTGCCATTCCCCCCTCCAGTTTATTTTACAGATGAGGAAAGTGAAGTAAACAGGGTTAAATGATTTCCCCAGGGTCATGCAGCTAGTAAATGTCTAAGGCCTAATTTGAACTCAGGTCTTCCTGACTCTAGGACCTTCACTTTATTCCCTGAGGCACCTAGTTGCCCCTATTTCTAGCTTAGGCCAAAAGAAGACTGAACTAAGATATTTTCTTTGACTTTTCAGTAAGAACTGGTATTATTACCTTGTTAAATTTTGTATTTATTCTATATGTATTCATTTATGCATATATTGTGCCTCTCCTCCCCCATATATTTAAGATCAAGATTTATTTCATTAATTTAATTAATATCACCAATATTTAGTACAATGTCTGGTATACAGTCAGTGTCTAATAAATGCTTATTGATGGATTTATTGAAGGTTCTGAAGGAGGGAAGATGCTTTACATGTAAATAGGGTATGAAGAAAGGATGAGGGCTAGACTGTAGCAAGACTCTTTTGTCCTTAGGAAGAGGCTTGGGGAGGTCTCACATCTGGACAGAAAGACACATACTCTGAATGGTCCCAGGAAAAAAAAAAAACAGATAACTGGAATGAATTGTATTGGCCTTCATTAGTCTCCTATGGGAAGGACAGCATGGAATCAAGATAACAGTAAGAAACTGTAGAGTGGGAGGGAGGAAGGAAGCAAAAATGGTAGAACTCGAAAGCATTTAAACTATCACCTTCTCCCTCTCACAGCCAGCAAGAAATCATAAAAAAAAGTATGTGTCAATTATTAATTGAGGTTTTATGACTACAATAGAGAAATGTAACCTGCCTTAGAGGATTTTGTGTTCTGCTTGGAATGGGATGAAGGTTAGGGAGGTTAGAAAAACCTGATCACAATTTGAGGTCTCTTCAAGCCTGTCCTCAGAGCTATAGTCTTGTTATACTCTAGCCCTTCCCTTGCTTCACACCTTTCGGCGTGAAGCAGCTTCCCTCATTCAGAACCTTGAATCAATCCACCAATAAGTATCTATTAAAAACAGACTGTATACCAGATACTATATTAGATCTTGGGAATACATACAAATACAATAAAAAATATTCACTCTCTATAATAGATGATTTCCCCAGTTTCCAAGAAGCTGAGGAAGATGGGCTGTAGAGGATGTTATTAGAGGTACAGAATGCTATGGAAATAAGCTCAAGTACATAACTACTCTCCTTTTCCATTTAGACCAGTAGTGCCCTGGATCTTTGACACTGCTATTTTCAAACTTTAATAGTATCAGTTAGACTTGTTCTCATACCACTTACACAAATCTTGCATTTTTTGAGCTCTTCTTACCCCTGCTTTGGGAAGGTATATTATATGTTGTGTCTATTTTAAAACCAATCCTAAATGACTTTTGTAACCATCACATTCTTTTTTTTTTTTTTTTTTGCTTTTTGGAGGGCAATTGGGATTAAGTGAATTGCCCAAGGTCACAAAGCTAGTTTTTGCTTTGTGTCTGAAGCCAGATGCTAATGCAGGTCCTTCTGAAGCCAGGGCCAGTGCTCTATTCCCTGCGCCACCTAGCCGCCCCCACATTCTTTTTCTAAGGTCCTGTTTGTGACCCTGTCAGGGATCCACTGCCTTCATGTGGACCCTATATGCTGCAAATGCCCCATTTAAACTCTCTCCAGACCTTCAGTTCCCCAATAAGTCAACAAGCATTAATTCAGTGTTTCCGATGTTTTAGGCTTTATGATAAATTCTGGAGAAACAAAGAAAAACAAAAAGACCATCCTTGCCCCCAGGGAGTTCCTACTCTAATGTGGGAGATAATATGTAAGATAGTGTACATACAAGATCTTCTACTTACAATACTTTTAAATATATAAATGAGAGGCAATCTAAAAGGGAAGGTACTGGAGGTGAGGAGAAATGGGAAAGGCCTCCAACAAAAGGAAGGATTTAAGCTGTGTCTTGAAGGAAGCCAGGGAAGCCAGGTTGTAGAGAAGGGAGAACATTCTAAGCATAGGGGGAAGCCAATGAAAAGGGAGCAGAGAGATGGAGTGTCACATGCAAAGAACCATAGGAAGGCCAGTGTCCTGGATCATAACTTGTGAGGGACCAAAGGTTCAATGTTCCTAATTTTTCCTTACCTGTGCCTCATCTAAACATTGCCTGCCTTAATATCTGTTAAATAGCAGCTAGTGAATGTAAATATGAATGAGAAGTGAATCCATGATACTGCATTTACTGGTTCTCAAATCTTCAATCTTTCCAGATAATAGTTGAATAAAGTTCTTCCAGGAGCCTTAACCTAAATCGCTGTTGACTCTAGTAATAGAAATTTTAGGCATTGTGGCAAAAATATTTTAGATAAGAGTCCTGGATTCATCCTGTGTGGGTAGTTCTCTATTTTATCTCTATGTAGAGTTGGCCTCTTCCTATTGTCTAAAAGAATATTGCGTTGCTAAGCCACATCCTCCACTTCTATTCTCTGTTTCCTGTCTTTTGTAAGACTGTCAAGGACCAAAATTAGGGTTGCTGTATGGGCACATTATTAAACAACTTTCCTCACTTTGAGAACATCTCTTCATAAATGTCATGGACTGTATTATTTTTTTTTTCATATCTAAGAAGATTCAAAATTAGTACACCTTTAAACCTTTCATTATACATGACAGAAGAATATTCATGTTGCTCAGGCCAATCCTCTCAAAGTACAAAAGGAAAAAAATGCACATGCAAATGCATTTGAAACTGTAATACTAATATTAATATCCGCATTAACACTAATAACATAAGAGGAAAGGTGCCATGGTAGATGGGGAGGCGACCTCAAAACTAGGAAATAATGAGATTAAGTCCTTCCTCTGACATGTTCTGCCTGTGTTGCTCCTGGAAAATCACTTAATTTCCCAGAGCTCTAATCAACTAAGACTCTAAGCTGACCAACTTGTGTTGGTCAATGGGGTTTCCTTACTTGGAAATTCCGTATATCAATTAAATCAAAAGTGTCAGCCCTATCCCTAGCCTAGAATAAATATACCAATAAAAGCATAAAGCCAGTGTAGTATAGCAGAAAGACTATTGGACTGGAGTGAGAAAGAACCAGATTAAAATTGGCTTTCAGTCAAGAACTGGGTTCAAATTTTGTGTATGACATATAGTAGCTCTGTCACTCTTGGCAAGTCACTCAATCACTGCTATAATTCAGGCAATTCTCTAGTTCTTATCTGCTAAATCATACCAAGGATATGAACTTCATTGATGAAGGGAATTTCCATAGCAGGAGTTTCCTATTTTGATGAAATCATAAATCAAAGGATTATTGTTTATTTTGATGTCATTATTGACTTTACATATGTATTTCTCTGCCATATTTAAGGTTTACTAACCAATTTCCTCAATACAACTATTTGAGGGGGGCAGTCCATGTATTGTTATTTCTCTTTCCTTTCCTCCCTCCCTCACCAAGGTTTCTACAGTCATCTTTTTCTGATCTGTGACAGCATTTAGTTCAGATACCTGGACTCTATGGATGCTCAAGAAATATATACTGGTGATAGAAATGATGATGGTTATGAAATTATTTTGACCATCTCTATATCAGTAAGCAACTTAGTCAGTACATGTTCACCAGAGGATGATAAATCTCAGCATGGTTTGTATTTCTCATATAATTCTCTGAGTTGCCATCTTAGACAAAGGACTCTTTTTCCCATGGCTGTAATGAGACCTAAAAACCTAAGACAACACTTACTTTTAGCAATCCATTCCATCATTTTCATGTGATAGAGTCCTTAGTTGCACCTATGTTCTCTGTTCTCTACCAGCACTTACAGAAATATGAATGAACCAAGTACAAGAAATGAAAGCCCAGTGAGAAAGGTGCCATCCTCACCCTTCCCTGGAGATTATGGTCTAAACTTCTGTTCATCCTATCTGCCATAGACCTATCTTCCATTCTTCAAATTTATCCAAATACCATAGACCATATAAAATTGAACTATCAAGCCAAAGCAGAGCAGAGGTAAAAACCATGCCAGGATAGAAGTGATACATTTTGCATTGTATTCATGGTAGATAAAAAAAAAGCAAAAGATGAAAGCCCAATGAATGCAATAGGCCTGGCCCACCAGTCACACAAGAAGCCACTTAATACATGTGATCTTTGGTTTATGTAATCCTACTCACCAACATCTTTTATGTTCATATCTATATCTTTTACATATAAATGCCTAAAGGTGCCTAAATGATTCCACAAACTTCTGCACCTACTTTATCCCCATTTCAACTCAGTCTCATCCTTTGTGTGCCTTGTCTCCTTATCATATCCTCACTTAGCTGGCTTGTTCTGCCTTTTGTGTTTGTGTGTGTGTGTGTGTGTGTGTATGTGTGTATATGTATGTATATATATATATATATATATATATATATATATATATATATATATATATATATATATCTGTGTGTCTCTCTCTCTGTCTCTGTCTCTCTCTGACTGTCTCTCTCTGTCTCTTTCTGTCTCCATCTTTCTGTCTCTGTCTGTCTATCTCTGTCTCTGTGTATCTCTCTCTCTCTCTCTCTCTCTCTCTCTCTCTCTCTCTCTCTCTCTCTCAGGAGAAGAACTATTCATAAAATGCCTGGAAACATGACTTTCTTCTGAAGTGTATGTAATCCTTCATTTCTTGGTTTATAGATGACCCCTTCTTAAGAGAATTGGCTATAACAGTGAAGTGGGAGAATCTGAGTTTAGGAATACATACATTCCTTAAACTGGGGTGGTAGGGGAGTCCCTTTAGGAAAAATATATTTCTTTCAAAAAAACACACAGCCACTTTTTTTTAAACAGTTGGGGTTAAGTAACTTGCTCAAGGTTACACGGACAGTTATTTCTGGGTGTGGTGCTAAGTATCTGAGCCCGGATTCGATCCCCAGGTCATCCCGACACTAGAGCCGGTGCTCATTGAGCCACCTGGCCGCCCCTAAGCAATTGGGGTTAAGTAACTTGCTCAAGGTTACATGGCCAAGTATTTCTGGGTGGGTGCTAAGTGTCTGAGCCCGGGATTTGATCCCCAGGTCATCCCAACACTGGAGCCAGTGCTCTTACTCGCTGTGCTACCTGGACGCCCCCTCTTTACCTTCTTTGACCAATACACTTCCTACTTCCCCTTTGATGAATGAGAGGAATTTCAAGTCCATCTTCTGATACTCCTCACACCCCCATCCCACAAAAATCAAGGCCTGCAAGTAGAAGGCTATGATTTTTTTAATGCTAACTAGTGTTTTTGTGCTACTTGATTTGGACCTAGGAGCCATTAGCTGATTAGAGAATTTCATAAATAATACAAATCTCTTAGATATTCATACCCCAGACTCCTTAGGAACCCAGAGAGAGACTTAATGAGGAAATGAATTAGTAGGAGTTAGAAGAAGAGATTTATATATTTGTTCAGATAATCAATACTATACACAAATCACCCAGACAATTATGATCTAGCTACCTACAAATACTCACCGTTAGTACCAAATATGATTTTGTCTTATGCTACAGGGTTCAAGTAGAAAAATATCTTTTTTTTCTTCTCTAAGACTAGAGAAACACCAGTGCTCACATCCTGTGTGTTTTAAATCTAAGAGCCCAGTATTGTAAGAAGAATGAGACAGCTAACGGTATTGCCCCCAGGATAACTTCTGGCAAAGTCACCAGGGGGATGAATGGATTCTGTCTCCATGGATACCACATCTGGCTGAGAGAAGCAATTTCCTCTCCTGTCTTCTAGTCTGTCCCCTGTCAATGAAATTCTTGGGGCCCTTTTCAGGCTCACAATTCCCAACAGAAAGGAGGTGCACAGAACTACATCTCCCCTTCCTCCATCTAGCTATGATCATATCCCATCCCCACACTATCCCATATTGTTTCCTATGCTATCACTGAACAATTAGCCTCCTCCCTCTCCAGTGGTTTTTGCCTCAGGTTAAAAAATTCCTACCCATGTCTTCCTGTGATCTTCAGTCTCTTCGTGTATGAAATGAAGGTGATGGACTTCATTATCTTTAAATTTTAAGGTTCTAAGATTCTATGATTCTGAAAGAATATTTCCCACGTATTCATGAGAAGCAAGTGGAAAATTCAGGAATGCCATAAAAAGTACCTAGTAACCCATGAAAAAATTACACATGAGTATATATTCCTGGTTTCCAAAAAATAAATTGTGAGGAAATGTAAATTTTGATGTTAAATATACAAGATTTTATGCTCTATAACCCCAAAAGAGTATATCTTCCCTGACCCTTCTTTCTTTTTAAAAAGTTTTTGTTTAGTATTTTATTTCCCCCCACCTACATGTAAAAAAATTTTTAACATTCATTTTTAAAAACTTTGAGCTCCAAATTCTCTCCCTTCACCCCTCCCATCCCCCTGCTACTGAGAAGGCAAGAAATGTGTGTGTTTGTGTGTGTGTGTGGTCATGCAAAATTTCCATAATAATCATGTTGTGAAAGACACCTATATTTCCCTCCACCCTTCCCCCCCATTTATTCTCTTCTCTCTCTCTTTTTACTCTGTCCATCCTCAAAAATATTTTGCTTCTGACTACTCCCTTCTCCAATCTGCCCTCCCTTCTATCACTCCCCCTTCTCTCATCCAATCCCCCCCCCATTTTCCTGTGGGTTAAGATAGATTTCTATGACCAACTATGAGTGTATGTTATTCCCCCTTTGAGCTAATTCTAGTGAGAGTAAGGTTCATTCATTCCCTCTCACTTTCCTTCTGTTCCCCTCCATTGTAAAAGCTTTTCTTGACCCCATTCAACCTCTCCCTTTCTCTTCCTCTGAATATATTCCTCTCACCCCTTTAATTTTATTTTTTAGATATCATCCCTTCATATTCAACTCACTTCTGTGTCCTGTATATATATGTGTGTGTGTGTGTGTGTGTGTGTGTGTGTGTGTGTACTCCTTCTAACTACCTTAATAAGGAAAAAGGTCTTATGAGTTACAGTAATGTTAATGAAATAGGAAAATCTTCCCCTCCCATTAATAGGCATATGTGCCCAACTGTGATACATCCTGAATCACATAGAACCCATTGGGGGAGGAACTTGCTTAAAGAGAAGCTTTCTTAGGGGATGCTTACTTGTAGGAAAGCTTTCATACCTTTTAGTACTAAGCTAATTAGGCATTGAGTCACAAGGGTTGTGATACCTTCTGGCTCTGAGAAGTATATATATATATATATATATATATATATATATATATATATATATATATATA
>NW_027187347.1:6148287-6174186 GCF_028583685.1 Petaurus breviceps papuanus
ATATATATATATATATATATATATATATATATATATATATATATATACTACTCTGAGCTGGTATTTTGCTTTGGGGTTTCACTTATGAGAAAGACCATTTGATTTTCTTGTGAAGACTCTGAGTATCCACATGTTCAGAGCCCCAGTATTACCAGATGTTGTCTGTGCTCGTTTGATCTAGTAATGTATGTAAAGTGTATAGTAATACTGCTTTACTCAGACAGCTGAAGCCCTGCTTGTTGGTCTTTATGCTAATCACTCTGATTGTACTTTCTCTGTATTTTCTTTGCTTCTATTTTCTCTGATGTTCAGGATGCTGACATTTTCCCTGAACTTGTGAATGTGATTAAAATTAGGATTGTTAACCCCTTTTTGAGTAGTCTTTCCTAGAAAAGCAGATCAAAGAAACTCTTCTAGCAGACCATCCTAGGTTTGCTAAGGTGCTTTCTATAACAGTTAAAAATACTGTCTTTCCATGTAGGGAGGTCAACCATTTAACTTTAATAAATTCCTTATGATTTCTCTTTCTTGTTTACATTTTCATGCTTCTCTAAAGTCTTGTTTTTCAAAGTTAAGTTTTGTACTGGACTTTTCTCAAGAATGCATGGAATTCCTCTATGTCCCTGAAAGTTTACTTTTACCCCTCATGTACTATATACTCAGTTTTTCCGGGGAGCTGATTCTTGGTTTTATTCTGAACTGCTTTGAACTCCAGAATATCATATTCCAGGCCCTCCAATACTTTAATGTAGTAGCTGCTGGAACTTGTCTTATCTTGATTGTGTTTCCACGATACTTAAATTGTTTCTTTCTGGCTACTTTCAATATTTTCTCTTTGACCCAGGAATTCCTGAATTTGCCTATAATATTCCTGGGAGTTTTCATTTTGTGATGTCTTTCAGGAGGTGATTGGTGAATCCTTTCAATTTATGTTTTACTCTCTAGTTCTAGAATATCAGGACAGTTTTCCTTGATAATTTCTTGAAAGATGATGTCTAGGCTCTTTTTTTGATTATGGCTTTCAGGTAGTCCAATAATTTTTAAATTATCTCTCCTGGATCTATTTTCCAGGTCAGTTATTTTTCCAAAGATATATTTCATAGTGTTTTCTATTTTTTCCATTCTTTTGGCTTATTTTATGATTTCTTGATTTTTCATAAAGTCATTAGCTTCCATTTGTTGCATTCTAATTTTTAAGTATTTTTTTTTCTTCAGTGAGCTTTTGGACCTCCTTTTCCAAGTGATCAAATCTGCTTTTTAAGACATTCTTCTCCACATTGACTTTTTGGACCTCTTTTTCCATTTGGCCTATTCTGTTTTTAAGGGGTTATTTTCTTCAATATGTGTGTGTGTGTGTGTGTGTGTGTGTGTGTGTGTGTGTGTGTGTACTCTATGAAGCTGTTGACTCATTTTTCATGATTTTTTTGAATCTTTCTCATTTTTCTTCCCAATTTTTGCTGTATTTCTCTTACTTGATGTTCAAAAATTTTTTTGAGCTCTTCCATGGTCTGAGACCAATTACTATTTTTCTTGGAGATTGGATGTAGGAGCCTTGACTTTGTGATCTTCTTCTGAGTGTGTGTTTTTATCTTCCTTGTCACCAAAGTAAGTTTCTGTAGTCAAATAATTTTCTGTTGTTTGCTCATTTTCCTAGCCTATTACTGACTTTTTAATTCTTTGTTAAGGTAGGGCTCTTCTTCCAGTGTGGAGAGCAAACTGTCTCAAGTTTCAGGGGTCTCATACAGCTATTTTCAGAGATACTTCTATGGATCTATAAGTCTTCAGTTCTTACAAGGTGGTATTATCAAAGGAGAGGTGTTTACTACTCTCCTGGCCTGTGCTGTGGTCTGTCAGTGACCACAAGCATTCTTTTCTGCCTTGGAAGTGTGAGGAAGGGCCCCTCTCTATGGCTGCCACAATTTCTGCTATGATAGTTCTATTCCTCACCCAAGGACTAACAGTCAGGACTGTGACCCAGACCCAAGTATGTGAAAAGCAAAAGAGTCCTTACTCAGCCTCAGCAAAGAGACCCCTGTTATCTCCTTCTGACTAGTTGTTCAGTCCCCTTACCTTTTTTGGGATGAGAGCTCGAGAAACAGCCACTGCCACTGCCACTGCTGCTGCTGATTCAGTTACTCCTAATGCCTGTTCTTCCCTTATCCTTCTTTTCTTTTCTGAAACTATAACACTTCTTGAAAAACACTTCAATCTCTTATAGTAAGGAGAAGTTCCATATCATATCAAGAAGTCAGTAAGTGATCAGCTCTCAAGCCTGAGTAGCAATGCACTCTATTTTCCTTTCACCGTGTCTGGAGTTGTTTTTTTTTTTTTGGTAAGTGTTAGAGTAGCATTTAACACTAAATAAGGAAAATTCATTCCCATGACCAACATTTTGACACTTCAGAAATTGCCACATTTACTATTATGATGAAAACGGATCTTCAAAAAAAAAAAGAAAATTCATTGTGTTATTTGAGATTTTCAAAGCAGTGTGTCGTTAATAGAATTCTGTAATTTCTAAAAACCACTCTTCTGTTAAATGCTACTCCTTCTATACTATCTATAAATGATAGAAGATAGATAGATAGATAGATAGATAGATAGATAGATAGATAGATAGATAGATAGATAGATAGAGATTAAAATTGATTTGCTCTACAGGTTATCTATCTGTGTATAACCCTAAGTTAGATGATGGATCTTTGTCATCCGCTTGGTTTGTCCAGTGTGGACAGAGGTAAGCTAAACTTTTTTAAGCCATTCTATTTTTTTTGGAGGGGGAAGGCAAGGCAAATGGGGTTAAGTGACTTGCCCAAGGTCACACAGCTAGGTAAGCATCAAATGTCTGAGGCAGTGCTCTATTCATTGTGCCACCTTGTTTCCCCAGTTAAGTCATTTTAAATGACTTCCAGGAAGCTCTTTCATATTCTGTGGCTTGATGCAACCAGTACAATGGACTGACAGTCCACTGCAACCAGTACAATGGACTGACAGTCCACTGAAAAATTATGTGATCTAATATCAACCAAGCCCTCATTAAAGCAGGACAATTATTCTACTCCTCCACCTGTAGTTAATTTACTAGGAATTCTTTGCACAGTGGGTGTTTCAGAGTTCTCATCTCTTGTCAAAGCTCCCATAGCATCCCCTCTCCTCACCCTATCTTCTTAGCAATTCACCTTATACTTCACCAAAATGTTGAGGCCATTCACCCAGTTTTCTCCTCTCTCTTCTTTCTCATCTCTTATCACTCAGACATCTTCTACTATCAACTTTTCTTAAATTTCAATATCAAATAAAGAGGTGGCTCTTCTCCCTTTTAAGGGAGATACTAGAACCTCACCCCCACTATCTTCTCCAGCAGATTGCCATACTGTCAACCCCACTCTTTCACTTTTAATCACTGACTACCTATAAGCTCATTCTCAGATGTCCAAAAGGATACATGTGAATCTGACCATTCAAAAACAAAAGAAAAAATTTGCTTGATCCTGATTAAATGTCATCCTTTATTTTTCTTACCCTTCTCAGCTTAACTCATTAAGAAATCTAGATAGATTTCTTAGATAGAAGTATATCTAGATAGATCTACTTTTCTCTTCTCACCCTCTTCTAAACCTTCTCCAATCTGGTTTCCAAACTCAAATTCAACTTCTCCTGCTTTCTCGACTTAATAATGATCCCTACTTTGCCAAATCTAACATATTTTTCTTACTCTTCATCCTACTTGAACTTTCTATTTCCTTCAACACTGCTGACACTGTCTTCTCCTGTACACTCTCTTCATAAGATTTTCATGACACATATTCTCTTCCTACTGGCCTGGTTGCTCCGCCATAGTTCCCTTTATTGCATCTTCATTCATTTCAAAGTATGTCACCATCAGGTTTTCCAAGACTTTGTCCTGAGCCTTCTTCTCTTCTCTCTCTATTCGATTTTATTGGTGATCTTCTAGGATCAACTATAAATATATCTCTTTGTTATTAAAAGCTTTTTGTCACTTTTACTCTTCTGCTTTTCTCACAAACATTCTAGGATGCAGGCCTAATCCTTTTTTTTTTTAAGACAATTGGCATTAAGTGACTTTCACAGAGTCATGCAGTAAGTGTCTGAGGTCAAATTTGAACTCATGTCCTCCTGACTCGAGGGCCAGTACTAAATCCATGAAGTCACCTAGCTTCTCCTGCTAATCCTTATGTATACCAGTAGGATCTGGGTTTTTTTCGTTGTTTTTTTTTAACCTTTTTGTGTGTATCCTCAGCTTTTATCACAGTGCCTGGTATATAATAAATATTTAATAATGGCCCATTATTTGATTGATTGATGCATAAATAGGAACATCTGAACAACCTTATGATCAATACAGAATTCCTCTTCAATTAAAACCTTGTGCTACCTGTCCTCTATCATAGTGGCAAATATCTTTGCTAAATGTATCTTTGTCTTGTATGCCTTCCTTGATGCTTATGATCGGAGGGTCATTGAATAAAATTTTGTCTGTTATATCTATCAAAGAATAATGAATAATTTTGAAATATGAACAGGTTACTTTATTAGAAGAAAACCTTCTGGATCTCAAAAAAATCAGCTTTTCCCAGAAGATACTGCATTCTAGCCACTCTTTCCATTACTAGCTACACAAAGGAACAGGAGGAGAAATAGACACATTCCTTGCACCTCACTGAAACTCCCAGTTTTCTCTTCTCCTGTTAACCAATCTCACCTACCCCCTGTCCACTGACCATTCCTATAATTCAAGAATCTATGTGATCATGTGCAAGTAACTTAAACTCTTTGAGTCTCAAGTTCTTTATCTATAGAATGAAAGGGTTCGATTAGGTGACCACTAACATCCCAACATATTTTCTAGCTCTAAATCTACAGTGTGATTCTATGAACTTCTCCTTGATTCAAATGTAAAACCTTAAGCATATTCAAGTTCCAAATATGTACTAGTGCCAGACAATTTTCTCTCTTTTCTTAAAGAATTCAATGCCTGGTTAAGTTTTCCTCTCTGCCCCAATCCCTCCCTTCAAACTTGAGGACTTTAATATACATATTATTGTTATTTTAGTCATTTTAAATTATGTCTAACTCCTTGTGACGCCATTTGGTGTTCTCTTGGCAAAGATACTGGAGAGGTTTACCATTTGCTTCTCCAGCTTGTCTTACTGATGGGGAAACTGAGGTAAACAGAGTTAAGGGACTAGTCTGGGGTAACAGATAGTGTCTAAAACCAGATTTGAACTCACGTCTTTCTGACAAGCCTGGAAGCTCAATTCATTTTACCACCTAGCTGCCCCAAAATACACATATTGAGGTCACCTCAAATACTCTAGCCTCTTGAATTAACCTATTCAACTGCCATAATTTCCTTCACTGCCCTTCAGATACCCACAGGAATTATAATAATATTTGTTTCTACCATCAATCACAACAATTCCAATGGAATGTTCTGGATCACTAATATTTCTCTCTGACATCAATTTCTCACCCCATCCATCTCTTCCTCTGAGTCCTATGTCTATTCTTTATCTTCATCAAAATCTATTGTTACTTTAACCCACTCTCATCTCTCAGTTCATTCATCATGCCTTCTGTCACTTTGCTTTCCTTCCTTTACAATCTCAACCCTATAGTTGTTCAATCCAACTATAAACTCCTTTTACCTTTACACTACTGCTACTCATGCACTTTCAGTCTCTAACCCTAGGTCACTACTATTATGTACCTCCACCATTTTTTTTTGCATGCTACTGAAAGGAAGTCAAGATGCTTACCAGTTCCACAACAACTTTGTGTAATCTAGCCTCAACTGGACTCAATGTGAAATGATAATCTTTTTATTCTTCTGGATATATCGTTTATTGCGTTCCCCATAGTAGTAATGGAAAAAAAAAAAACTAATCTCCTCTCAATTTATTTACACCATACCATTCCCACTTCTTTTGAGCAAAGTACCTGTCTTCTTTATTAGTAAAATCTATCTGTCATGACATGCCTTTACTTCCCTGTTTTACACATTAAAACCCCATGATATTATTCACTATTCTTTCCTTCCAATATTTGACAAAGATATGGCCAATGTAAATTCTTGTATTCTTGACCTTAATTCCTCTAAGACCTCGTCCAGTCAATCTTACCCATTATTTAGTTAACCTTCAATCTCCTGGCTGCTTCCCAAGTACTTACAAACATTTCCAGATCTACCCTATTGTTAAAAAAAAATAGAGGAAACAACACTTATGATATCATCTTATCTCTCTACTCCCTTTCATAGTCAAATTCCTTTAAAAAATGTACCAATAGTCCTTGCTTCTGCTGCCTCACCTCTGATTCATTTCTTCTGATCCTAAGACTCAACTAAAACTCTTTTCTACAAGGTTATCAATAATTTCTAACTTGTAAATACAATGTTCCTTTTCAGTTCTCACCCTTCTTTACCTCTTTGTCGATAATACTACTTCCCATTACTCCTCCTAGATACTTTCTTCTATCTCAGTCTTTGTGATATTCTTCTTTCCTATCTACCTGATCACTACTCAGTCTCTTTTATGGAGAAATATCCCAGTTATAGCAATTCTTTTGATTTTCTCTTCAACTAGAAATTATCAGTCTCCTTTTTTTCTTTTTGCTTCCTTTATTCCTTCCTTCTTTCCTTCCACCCTTCTTCCCTTCCTTCCCTCCTTGATTTTATTTTTCAACTTTTTCTCTCTTAGACTCATGCTCTTGCTTTTATTTTCTTCCTTGCTTTCCTGATTACACAAAATATTTAATTGGGCAAAATCATGGATATGTTTTTAAAGATACAGAACAAGAAGATCTTTATAGTCAAAATTGCTATTTTATTTAATAAAAAGTTCTTGCTATACAACAATTAGTCTGCAATACTTCACTTATGAATTACATATTTAACTGAAAATGGGAATTGATCCATGGGTAAAATGATTTTAATATGCATGTATCAATTTAACTTTACTATAAATAGAGCTTACATATATATCAGTTTAAGAAAAATATAAGAATTCATATTTATTTTCCTTAAAGACAAAGACTTTCAATGTCTAGTGCAGGAATGGGGAACCTGTGGCCTCAAGGCCATGTATGGCACTCTAGGTCCTCAAGTGTGACCTTTTGACTGAATCAAAATTTCACAGAAAAAAAATCCCCTTGATAAAATGATTTGTTCCCTAAACCTTGGACTCAGTTAAAAAGCCACACCAAAGGACCTAGAAAGCCACATGTGGCCTCATGGCCACAGGTTCACCATTCCTGGTTTAGTACAACAAAAGTGATCTTAGAATTAATGTACAGCTCAGTGATAACATTTGATATAAATTATAGACTTTTGTTTTACTCACTCAAATTGAAATGAAAAATATACTAGAAAACTACCAAAAATTATTTCATAGTGCTATAAAAATATTAAAATTCATCTGGAACAACAAAAGGTTCAAAACATCAAGGGAATTAATGAAAAGAAATGCTAGGTAAGATGGCCTAGCCATACTAGATTTTAAATTATAAAATAAAGCAGCAACCACCAAAACTACTTGGTACTGGCTAAGAACTATATAGGTCAGTGGAATAGATTAGGTACACAGGATACAGCAATCAATGGTTTTAACAATCTACTGTTTGATGTACTCAAAGACCCCAGATTCTGGGATAAGAACTCAATATTTGAGAAAAACTGCTGGGAAAGTTGGAAAACAATATGGTAGAAACTGGTCATAGACCAATGTCTGACACTATATACCAAAATAAAGTTCAAATGGGTACACAATTCAGATATAAAGACTGATACTATTAAAATATTAGGAGATCAAGGAATAGTTTATTTGTCAGATTTCTGGAAAGTGGAGGACTTTATGACCAAACAAGAGATAGAGAACATTATGAAGTAATAATAAGATATAATAATGAGATAATTTTGATTATATTAAATTGAAAAGGTTTTACACAAAGTCAATGAAAGCAAGATTAAGAGGGAAGCAGAAAACTGGGAAAGAATTTTTACAACTAGTATCTCTGATGAAGGCCTCATTTCTAAAACATAAATAACTGAGTCAAATTTACAAGAATACAAATCATCCCCCTACTGATAAATTTTCAAAGGATATGAATAGGCAGTTTTCAAAGAAAGTCATATGAAACAGAGGAAGAAATTAAAGCTATCTATAATCATATGAAAAAATGCTCTAAATTACTATTAATCAGAGAAATGCAAATCAAAACAACTCTGAGGTACCACATCACACCTATCAGATTAGCTAACATGACAAAATAGGAAAATAGTAAATGTTGAAGAGGATATGGGACAATCGGAACTCTGATTTATTTTTGGTGGAGTTGTGAGTTGATCCAACCTATCTGGAGAGCAATTAGGAACTATGCCCAAAGGGCTATAAAAATGTGTATACCCTTTGACTCAGCAATACCACTTCTAGGGCCATATCCCAAAGAGAGCATAAAAATGGGGAAAGGACCCGCATGTACAAAAATATTTATAGCAATTCTTTTGTGGTGGTCAAGAACTGGGAATTGAGGGGATGCGCATCAATTTGGGAATGACTGAACAAATTGTGGTATATGAATGTAATGGAATACTACTGTGCTATAAGAAATGATGAAGAGGCAGAAAAACCTGTAAATACTAATATGATCTGATGATAAGTGAAGTGAGCAGAACCAGAAGAACATTGTGCACAGTAACAGCCACAGTGTGTGATGACTGACTTTGATAGACTTATCCCTTCTCAGCAATGAAAGATCCTAAAACAATTCCAAAGACTCATGATGGAAAATGCCATCCACATCCAGGAAAGAACTATGGGGTCTGAATACAGAGTGAAGCAGACTATTTTCTCTTTATTTTGTTTTTCTTTCTCATGGTTCCTCCCATTTGTTCTAACAACGACTAATCTAACAACATGACTAATGTAAAAATATGCTTAATAAAAAATGTTTATATAGGGCCTATATCAAATTGCATACTTTCTTGGGGAGGAGAGTGGGGAGAGAAGGGCAGAAAATTTAAGATTTATGGAAGTGAATGTTGAAAATTGAAATAAATTAATTAACTTTAAAAAGTATAGTCCCCGGAATGTATTTGATACCTAATAAATTCTTGCCAAGTTAAAAAGAAAAAGGAAAAAGGAAAATACACTGGATGTAAAGTTCTATGCAAAAATAAAAACTATTGGCAATATTAGAAAAGTTAGGGAGTAAAAATTTATTGACGATTTAGTTTAGTAAAAAGAGAAATCGATACAGAGGCAGAGTAGGTAGCAGTACATAGGATTTTACAGGGCATATAGCAATATTTTACTGGCTAAATTCTTCTTTGGTAATATATTTGAAAGAAATTGAAAGAGTTCTGCCTTTCCTGCACAATTTGATAAATCACTGTCAATTATCTTTTTCATTGTCATGTTTATGGGAAAGGGTGGCTAGGTTCTGATAAAATGCATGAGCACTAGCACATCCTGATTGATGGGGGACACTTCCGGGGAGTTCTCCATGATCACTCAGATTCTGGACAAAGGCAGCAAGTTCATTTCCTGAACTTCTCTTTGCTGCCAAGTCTGTCCATCATTTTGCCATCTCTTCTCCTGATGAAATCCTAAGGTTGGCTCCTGTCCGTAGCATACTTCCCACCTTTTCAGTGGCACATCTCCTTCAGACTCTGAGAGTCACAAAGCAAAAATACTCTATAGTATGACCACATCTATGTAAACTTGATAGCAGCTAGTTGGCACAGAGGATGGAATGCTGGGCCTGGAGTCAAAAAGGTTTGTCTTCCTGAGTTAAATATGGCCTCAGCTGTGTGATCCTTGGCAAGTCACTTAAGCCTGTTTACCTCAGTTTCTCAGCTGGAGAAGGAAATGGCAAACCACTCTATTGTCTCTGCCAATGGGGTCACAAAAGGTTGGGTAAGAATTAAAAACTAGGGAATAAGCTTGATAGAATATGGAAGTTTTTTCTTTTTTGTGTGACTTAAGAAAATTTTCTGCTTATATCTTCCTTGTCTGGTTTTTCCCCTACATCAATTAATCAATAAATCAATCAAAGAATAATGTAAAGTTTTAAATGTATTGACAGGGCAGTTTACATCTTATGATCTCTTTATTAATTGTGAATCTCTTTGCATAAATAAAGAAAGCAAGTTGGTTGATCATACCCCCTGAGCTTATATGTCCGCATAGTGATATAGTTTAATGATGGAAGAAGCTAGCTTGAGCCTCACCCCTAAAAATATAACTCTTATGAGTGGGAAAAGGTTTCATAGTTTTTTAGTCTCCCCCCCCCCCCACACAATCATGCTGTTAGGGATACTGAACTAGTAAGTGACATTTCTAAACCAATAATAGAGATACACATCATGGACATAGAAAGATTCAGAAACATATCCAAGTGAGGAAGCTGTTTCAAGGAATGTGACTCCTTAAGCCAGAAAGGAAGGCTGACTATAGACTCTATAAAGGTTTTCTGGTTACCAGGATGGAGGGAAATAAATATTTATTAAGTACCTAACATGTACTGGGCACTGTAGTAAGCATTTACAAGTATTTCATTTGATCCTCACAACAACCTTAGAGATAGGTACTATTAGGATTATGGAAACTGAAGCAGAAAGAAGTTAAGTGACTTTCCTAGGGTTATGTGAGAAATCAGGTATTCCTGCCACCTAGGCAAGCACTCTTTTTATTTGTCTACCTAATTGCCTTACCACTAGCGGCTGTGAGTCTATGCTTTGGCTATATCTATTATTGATATGTCCCTCACTACCATTGTAGTCTAAATCAAAGCCCATTATTCCCCTAGACCAGGGGCAGGGACCCTGTAGGTCCTTGGGTATGGCCTTTTGACTGAGTCAAAGTTTTACAGAAAAAAAAAATCCTTTTATTAAGGGGATTTGTTCTGTGAAGTTTGGACACAGTCAAAGGACTGCACTGGAGGGCCATATGAGGCCTCTAGGCCTCAGGTTCCCCACCCCTGCCCTAGAATCTGTATGTACTTGTGGTAGAGTGTGCTTTAGGCTTGGAGTAGATGTATTTTGTGCCAATTGTTCTGACTATAAAGATATCCATTCGAAAAATGTAATTATATCCAGCTGATAACCCATGGGACGTATACTAGATCTGAGTTTGTAAGCATGAAATGCTTAGGGTTGCCCCTAGAGTACTCAAGGGAAGAAGTATTCAGATGACCTCTGGGAACCCAAATCGCCAGTGCTATTTGGAGTTGGGAATGTAGACCTGGGAGGATGGGGTAGTGTTACACTTGGTTCAAAGATAAGAGTTGATACTACTGTTTCTAGATAACACATTTTGATAGAAATAAATGAAAAATAATGTGGTTTATAACCCTATCTTATTTAAAATATATATTTATGTAGGGGATAGATGCTCAAATATTTTGGTGTATATTATTCTGACAAATATGAACAGGAACAAAATTGCCTGTATACTCTATCTTTCTTTATCTTTCACTTTTTCTGAAACCCCAAATCATATATGATGAAGAGGCAGGAAGTTCAGCATTTCAGAGTAAGAACAAATCTCTCTTTGGGAAGGTGGTATGGGTTATATAGCTTGACACCTCAGACCCAGTCATTGATCTAAGGGCTTTTGTTAACTAGTTCTCAAGACATCAGAATCTCTCCCATGAGAGCCAATGAAAGGACTAAGACTAATTCCTACTGAAAAAAGAGAAGGGAGGGTGGTGGGAATTCTGAAAAAAAAAAGTCGATTAAGACTTACTGGGGAAGCATAAAAGCAGAACTAAAAACTAACAGTTAATAATTATCTGCCAAATTGATTGAAAGAAAGTATTTTGTAAATATTACATCTTAAAAGTAAAAAAAAATCCATTAAAAATGAGACACCACTCAAATGAGACAGAAAACTGAATGATATCCTTGAAACATAAATGACTCTAATACTGAAAAAAAATGTTAGAAAAGGGAAAAAATGTTGGGTATATAGGTAATTGAGAGACTTAAAATAATGTTTTAAAAGGTATTGATAAAATAAGGCAGCAGACTACTTTGTAAAGTTCAATATTGTCTGTAGCTCAAAATGGTTTGTGTTGCAGAGAGCTAGAGAAAGAGAAAAACAGAAAGATTAAGAGGTGTAAAATATATAGCACTTCTTGAGAGAAAGCAAAGAAAGGGCTTCACTTATTGTCCATAAATATTTGAAGAGAAGAGAAACAAAAGAATGTTTTCTAAACTTAGAATGTAGTCCCTGTACCAGGTTCCAGGCTTTGTAACAAACTCTAGCCTTCTATTGTTTGAATTAATTTATTACTGGTAAAAGATGATGATTCTGTTTCTTCAAAATTAAAATGCTCTTTGAAAGAACAATATTTTTATAAATAAATTAACCATGTGCAGACTTTAAAATTGTTGAAAGGCTTAAAAACAAAGTAAAAATGGCAAGCAAAGAGACAAGTGGATGTTATTGAAACAGAGGATAGCGAATATGAATACAAAAATGCAGAAATTAAAATGTATCCTGATTGAGTTCTTGCTAACATATGGGTCATTTTATTTCCACTTCAATTATGTTGTGCCTCTGCCTCTATGAGAGTGGGGATGTGTCCAGTTTTCACTGATGACCAAATGATTAACTATTAAGAGAGACTCAAGAAGGACATTCCACTCCCAACCCCCTCCTTTTTAGAGCTGGGAGGTCCACAATGTTGCACATATTTTCTGGCCTTTCCAAAGTATTGTTCGGTTGTATTGTTTTTTCTTTTCCTTTTCTTTTTGTTGTTGAATTTTAAAAATGTTTTTTGTTTTATGAGATAGCTCACAGGAAGGGGAATGGGAGGGAAAGTCGAAAAAATTATGGTTATGCAAAAAAATCAATAAAAATTAATTTTAATAATAGAGTTAGGAAACCAATGGAAATGGAGGTTGAGGTAGAATGGAATGATTCAAACATATAGAAAACAAAAAAACCCCAGGTTAATACACTCTTTGGGCTAGGCAAGAAGACAAGTCTAAGTTAAAGAAGTAAAAAAATCTAGAGAATTTCATCAGAGATTGGTAGTAAAACAAAGGAGTCAGTCTGGATCAGGTTCAGAAAAACACCACAGAAAAAAGGATCAAAACTTCAGTTAATGGTAATTGTCTATATTCAGAAAGTCAGTCCACAGCTGTATTCTTAAATAGCATTCCTTTAGCCTCTTCTCTATGTCTGTCTTCTAGTGGGATCTCATTTTTAATGAATAATTTTCATTTTTCTAATGGAAAATTTATAAAATATCTAATTTTGTTTCAATTCATTAGGCAGATATTAACTGAATTAACTGTTAGTTTTTAGTTCTACCTTTATGTTTCCCTGGTAAGCCCGAATAGACATCTTTTTTCCAAAGTCTTTTTTCTCTCTCTCCATATTCAATAAGGTTTAGTTTTAGTTTTTTTTTTTTTACATTGACTCACAGGGGAGAGACTCAGATGTGTTCAGAACTAATTCACAAAAGCATTTAGATCAGTGTGACTGGATGTAGGGTGTCAAGGCCTATGGCTTCTGACCTACTGTTTCAAACAAAACAAAACAATTCAGCTAAAGGTAATGAAGCTATGGGCTTAGATAGATTTGATGTGATCAGTGTTTCAAAAGAATGCCCTTCCCCCCTTTTTTTGCATCTTCTCTTTAATCAAACTTGTATATTAGTCCTTATTACATGGACTACCTAACTAATTAATGAATGCATGCCCTGGAAAGAGAGTTCTTTGCCTCCATGGTATATGCTTCCTAGGCTTCCACTCCCAACTCCAGCTTCCATTAGGAAGTCAAATTCCCAGAGGAAGTTAAATAGAAGAGGTAACATCTAAGATGATTCTTCAAAATAGGCTGAGCAGTTAGGTGGCACTGGGGATAAAATGCCAGCCCCAGAGTAAGGGGAACCTGAGTTCAAATCCAGCCTCAGAGACTTACTAGTTGTGTGACCCTGGGCAAGTTATTTAACTCCAATTGCCTCAAAGAAAATAAAAAAGAGAGTGCATGCATCAACCTTCTCCAAGACTCAGTGGAGAGACCACCAGGTATCCCCTCCAGTGAGCCAGAGGCCAGACTCTACCACAGGCCTCGTGCCTCCCAGTACCTCCGCATGTTTTCCTTTATGGTCCTCGGCACACAGTATGATCATTAGGTGTTCAGTTTCCCAGCAACTTTCTATGGAAAATCAAGGGAAGTGGGCCATCGTTGCCATGAGCAACTTTAAAGAGTGGGACATCTTTAGAGAAGCTTGATCAAGGTGCCATCATTGTGAGATCCTCCAGATCAAGACTCTGTCAGAGTTCCTCTGTCTCATCTTGCTCAATCAGTGGAGGCTATCTTTCCATTTTCCCTCTGCCTCCTGGGAAGCAGCAGAAAGCCAACATGGAGTCATGGTTGAGTTTAATAAACCTACAGATGTGCCCCTGTAAAGTTCCTTGGCACCACTGCCTGCATCATTGACCTCATCACCTTCTCCCTGAATACAGCCAAATCCAAATGCAGCTGCAGATTCAAGGAGAGAGCCAGGGGGCCATCCAAGCTTCCTTTAACACTGCCCAGTGCTGGCACGTCATGGGCACCATTCTGACCATTGTGAAGACTGAGAGACCTGGCTGTCTGTACAATAGTCTGGTGGCTGGGTTGCATCACCAAATGCAAGGGACCTGAGCATTCAGGCACTGGGAATCCCCTTGTGGCAGGCTGCGCCACAGGGGCACTGACAGTGGGCATAGCCCAACCCACAGATATGGTGAAGGTACATTTCCAGACTCAGGCTCCTGCAAGTGTCAACAGGAGATACCAGGGTAGAGTGGATGACTATAAGACTATTGCCTGAGAGGAAGGCCTTCAGGGCTTATGGAAAGGAAATTTACCCAGTGCTGCTTGTGATGCTGTTGTCAACTATGCTGAGCTGGTAACCTATGATCTCATCAAAGATACCCTCCTGAAGGACCTCCTCATGACTGATGACCTTCCATGCACTTCACATCAGCCTTTGAGGCTGGCTTCTGCACCACCATTATTGCTTCCCCTGTGGTCAAGACGAGATACATGAACTCTGCCACAGGCCAGTACGCCAGTGTTGGCCACTGTGCCTTCACCATGTTTCAGAAGGAGGGACCCCAAACCTTCTACAAAGTGTTCATGCCTTCCTTCCTCTGCTTGGGTTCCTGGAATGTAGTGATGTTTGTCACCTACAAATAACTGAAATGGGCCCCAATGGTCACTCACAATTCCCTGGAAGCTCCCTTCTGTGCCCTCTCCTGCTAGCTTTCTGCCTTACTCCCCACCTTTGAGTCCAGACCCCATCCTGCCTCTCCTATCTCTCATTTTCCTCTCCTCACATGCTTTAGCATTGAAGGAATTCCCCAAAATCCCCCTTAGAGTTAGCCCCATTTCAACCTTCTCCATCCAGCCCACTTCTGCCTTTGTAGCCTCACTCAGTTCTTAAGCTCTTTACTTGTAATAAAGTCATACCAGAACAACAACAACAACAAAAAAAAAAGACAGGTATTCTGCCAGACAGAGATGAGGAAAGACTAAATGAAGAGGGATAATAATTTCACCTACCTCACAGGGCTGTTTTGAGGCTCAAATGAGTTATCATACTTAAAGCAGTTTGCCAACCTTAAAGCCCTATACAAATGCTGGTTATTATTATTAACAATTTGTTATTTGTAAAGCTGCTTCCAGAACTGAAAGCACAGCTGTGGAGGCTAAGCACTAAAAATAAACAAACAAGTCAGGATTGAACCAGGAAACAAGGTCCTTGGAAGACAGGGAGTCATGACACCAGGATTGTAGTATTGACCCTGTCACTAACTTTGTCATTTTGGGCAAGAACATTTACCCTTTTTAGGTCACAATAGACTGTAGGAACTCGATGGATCCTCTCAACTCTAACCCCATATGGAATTTACACTGTTAATTCTCTGTCTCTACATTCCAGCTGGGCAAACATTCTTGTGTATCACTTGTCCTCCGGGGTTTCTGGGACTAAAAAGTACACATACCAGTACAAAAATTATAGTCCAAATTGTTTCTATTTATTAACATTTCTACATATCAATAATTTAAAACTGCATCTTGGGACAATTTCTAAACAAAATCATGCAGATAATAACTGTATTTTAAATAATCACCAAAATGATAAAGTTTACCAAGACCCTTCAGCTACACTGTTTCTCTGTGAGTTCATAGAAGTCAAAAGCATAACATTTAGTTATCTCCTGATAGTTGATAGACACATGGTTCAGAGACACATTTTTGAATGTAGCCACTGTGTGCATTCATCTTGCTTGACAATATTTATTGATTATAATATTGTTCCTTCCTCTCTCCCCCAGTTCTTTCTTCTCTTGCTTCCTTCTTTTGTCTCTTTCTCCTTTGTCCTGGTTTTTAAGGAAGTGAACAAAGAAAACCTAGCAAAAGGAGAGAGAGAGAGAGAGAGAGAGAGAAAGCATCGTAACATATTTTAATATGCCCAGAATAGAATGGAATGAAATCCAGACAAACAAGACAGTTGTGAAAATAAAGTGTAGGATTTATTATATACTTCAAAAAGTGAAGATTTACGATTTTATATAAAATAATTTTTTTTTACATTCTCATGTGTGGATGGAAATGTTCTTTCTTGATGTTTAAGTTCAAAATAAAGAAAATAAGATTTCCAAACAAACTAAGGCTACTGAATTGCACATAGAAGTTTTTTCATCTGAAGGTATAAGGGTGAAAGGGCCTGGACAACTCAACTTATACTCCTCTTCTTCCTCTCCATCCTCCTCCTGAAAGTCTGGGAGGCAATAAGGATACTCAAACCCAGGGCATTGTAGTAGAACAGATCCTGGATTTGAAGACTAGGTTTTGCATCTCTGCTTTGTGACTGATTGTTTACCTGTGTGACATAGGTCAAGTGATTTTCCCTCTTCAGACCTATCTTCTTTCATCTTTAAAATAATATCATTGCATAACTTGATGTTCAATATCCTTTACAAATAGAAATCCTCTTAATCTGCAGCTACATCATAGGTATGTGCCTAGGGATATGTTGGAGAAAGTCAAATCTTTACACTAAGAACACAAACCACCCAAAAAATGTAAAAGCCATGAAGACTTAGGCTTGTGATCACTCCCTTCCACTCTGTTACTAAGGCCACAAAGTGTCTGTTCATGTCATTTCTCTGTCCTAACTATTCTAACTTTGTTATCTGCCAAGCCAACCCTTTGCCCCCTTAAAAACACAATTTAAGAGATACACACCTATCTCATGAGTCAATCCAGCCATATCCATTGTCACTTGAGTGACAACAGAAAAGGACTAAGGTTGAAGAAAATTCGAGTTTTAATAAGATAGGAGAGAAAATGACAAGATGACAGAATTATAGAATCATAGATTCAGAGATAGAAGAGAACTTGGAATTCATTAAATTCACCCCTTCCTTTTTTTAAGTGAGGAAACTGAGGCCAAGAGAAGTTAAATGGCTTACCAGTTAGTTTCTAAAGTAACATTTGAACTTAGGTCTTTTTTTTTTTGCTTTTTTTGTAGGGCAATTGGGGTTAAGTGATTTGCCCAAGGTCACACGGCTAGTTTTTGTGTTAAGTGTCTGAGGTCGGATTTGAACTCAGGTCCTTCTGACTCCAGGGTTGGCGCTCTATTCTCTGTGCTACCTAGCCGCCCCTGAACTCAGGTCTTCTTGACATAAAGCCTAGTATTTTGTCCACTACAGCAGTCTGTAGAGTATAGTATCAGACAACCTGGTTCTGTCACTTGATGGCTATGTGGCTTTGGATAAGTCACATAACTATCCTCATCTAGAAGAGTGAGATGACATAAAGTGAGGTACTCATTATCTTTCTCCTAGTCTTGTTACAAGGGTCAGGGGAGATAATGAATATTAATAGATTTGTTACTGTAAATGAACCATTATTCCATATGGACTTAGTGGAGAGCTATGCTTGAAGCCAGGGCTGCATCTAACACAGGCTTGCTATGCAATCCTGGACAGGTTACTTAATCTCACAATGACCTCGGCAATTCTCAGACTAGAAGGTGCACAAAAGGCGACAATCTGTAGTGGTGGTTGGTGTTTACTCAACCAAGGCTTCCCTTGAATTGTAAACCCACAGATCTAGTCATTATCTGAATATGACTTTTAAAGGATGTGAGACAGAGGCAGGTCAGAGTAAGGATGGAGATTTTGGTTTTTGTCCTTTGCTCTTGAAGAGGACCAAAGTGACATCAAGTTACAACGTGCCTGACTGTGGCTAATCAGATTAATATAAGCTCAGAAGGCTTCACCACAGGGCAGGCACAAATATTCCATGGGAATATTCGGGGCGAATTCTTTAAATTTGCATATCTCATGTTTCTTTTGAGCTAATTCAATTTTGCTTTGCTCATAGAGCACAGCACCTTCTCTGATGTGGACACTCCATGCTGTGTGGTCCTGTGCCAGTGTCTCCCATGGCACACAATCAATTCAAAAGTTCTTAAGAGAGACCTTGAGAGTGTCTTTGTATCACTTCTTCTGATCACCCCGTAAACACTTGCCCTATTTGAGTTCTACATAATATAGTCTTTTTGGCAAGTGTATGTTTGGCATTTGAATAATGTGGTCAGCCCATCAGAGTTTCATTGTCTGCACTGGAATTGGAATGCTTGGCAGTTTAGTTCAAGAAAGTACCTCAATGTCTGGCATTTTATCCTGCCAAGTGATCTTCAAAATCTTCCTAAGACAATTCAAATGGAAGTGGTTCAGCTTCCCGGAATGGCACTGGTAGACTATCCAGGTTTCACAGGCATACAACAATGAGTTCAGCACAATGGCTCTGTAGACTTTCAGTTTTGTAGTCAGTCTAAGACCTCCTATTCCACACTTTCCTTTGGAGCCTCCCAAACTCTGAGCTAGATTTGCCAATGTGTTTCTCAACTTTATTATCAATAGTTACATCCCTGGAAAGTATATTGGCCAAGGTAAGTGAATTTATCCATAGCATTCAGAACTTCTCCTTTTGCTGTAACTAATGGTTCCACAGATGGATGTTGTCATGGTGGCTGATGGAGCACCTGTGTTTTCCTAGTGTTAATTTTTAGGCCAAAATTAGCACAAGCAGCAGAAAATTGATCCACCTCCGTTCAATCTCAGTTTTACAGGTTGCATTGAGTGCAAAACCATCTATAAACAGAAAAGCTTGCATCAATACTCCGTCCACTTTGGTCTTGGCTTGTAGCCTTTTCAAGTTGAAGAATTTACCATCAGTGTGGTAACTGACCTTGATGCCATGTCTGTCCTCATTGAAGACATTTGACAATATGAATAAAAATGCCATACTAAACATTATGGGAGAAAGTACACAGCCTTTGTCCATTCCTCTGGTGACTAGGAAAGTACAAGAGCACCATTCATTATCCAGAACCTGGGCAAGCATGTTGTCATAAAATTTATGTATAATGCTAACAAACTTCTCCAGGCAACCAAATTTTGACATGATTTTCCATAAGCCCTCATAATTTTCCATAAGCCCTCATAATTCCAAAAGGCCCTGGTCAGTTCTACAGACATTTCTGTACACATCTACTCCTGGCATTTTTCCTGGAATTGTTGGCAGCAAATACCATATCAAACATTCCTTGGCCCTTTCTGAAGCTGCACTGGCTTTTAGGTAGATGACCATCTTTCAGGTGAAGGAACAGCCTATTAAGGAAGAAAGAATCTTTCCAGCAATGACTGAGAGAGAACCCCTCCCTGTGATTGGAGTAAGAAAATCTATTTCCTTTACAATTATAGAGATGGGCAGTGGAGGCATCTTTGAACTCCTGAGGAATAACCTTCTTTTGAGATATAACTCAAAAAATTTCAGTCAGATTTTGTATGAGCAATGGGGCCCCCACCCTGTAAATCTCAGACAGAATAGAATCAGTGCCAGTTGGTACATAAAAGGAACCTAATGGCATTCAAAATCTCTTCTTCAATTGGAACTTCAGGAAGGGAGGAATTGCCTAAAACCTTAGGTAAACAATCAAGGGCTTCAGCATTGATTAATGATGGTCTGTTTAGAACACTATGGAAGTGCTCAGCCCACTTCTCTAGGATAGCATGCTTATCACTAATCAACATGGCTCCATCAGCATTGAGTAGTTGAGATGCACCATAGGTCTTTGGTCCATAAGTAGCCTTCAGAGCATCATAAAAGTGCTTTGGACTGTCATTATCAGCATGAAAAAGAATTTCCTCTGCCTTCTCACAGAGCCCAGAATCCTCCATCTCTCTAAACTTCACTTGTACTTTACTTTTGATGGCATGAAATGCTGCCTTCTTAGAGATGGATGAACTATCCTGCTGGTAAACTTTGTGGAGTTCTCGTTTTCCATTTAGTAACTTCTGAATTTCCCCATCATTTCCATCAAACCAGTCCTGATATTTGTGAGTGTTCTGACCTAGGTGAGCAAATGCACTGCTATACACCCAGTCTCTGAAAGCTGCCCACTTCTTTTCTACTCCACTGTTGCCAGCTGTGTGTTGGCTTAGCTTTCCCTTCAAGTTAGCAGCACACTTCCTGCTCAGAGAAGCATTCTAATCAGTTGACATTGATTCTTCTGGTAGTCACTTTGCCTTGGGAATGCAGCTTTTGTTGAATGTGAATATTTAGCTTGGAGAGGATAAAGTTATGATCAGTCCAGCACTCTATGCTGTATATTATCTTCATCACTCTCACATCTTAATTCTTCTCTGTACAATCACATAGTCTATAAAATGCCAATGTTTGCTGTGAGAGTGCATCCATGAAGTTTTGTTGTGTTCAGGTAAAGAGAAGACAATATTGGTGGTGAAAAATCATAAGATTCACAGGTCTTCAGTAGTAAGCGACCATTGCTGTTGCTCTAACTCCATTCCTCCCTAGGACTCCCTGTCATATCTGGTGGTCTGACCATACTCTAGCATTAAAGTCAACCATAATTATAAGCTTGTCTTCTTTTGGCACATCTATGATTAGGGTCTCCAAGTCTTCATAAAATTTTTCTCTTTGATCTCATCAGGATTTGTTATGGTAGAGGCATAGACGCTGATAATGGTGGCATGGTGTTTTTCTTACAAGTGAAAATTGTATTGTCATGAACCTGTCATTCCCTTCTTTTGGTAAGCATACACACATGTTTCCTAGATTAGTTTTGATTGCAAAACTTACACCAGTTTCATGGTGGTCTCATTCACTGTGGCCACTGCAGAAAAATGTGTATCCAGCACCAATTTCAGTAAACTGACCTTCATTTGCCAGCCTTGTTTGACTCAGACTGCTATTTGTATGTGATACCTGCTATTTGTCTTTCAGGTCTACTTGATTTTGTGTTATCTATAAGTGCATTCACATTCCATGTACCCAATGGTGAGTGGAATCATCTTTGCAGAGGTTTTGTATATTTTTTGTGTGTTTTGACCACAGGGTGGGACCCCCACCTGCTGAGGTAATCAGGCCAGCATTGGGTAAGCAGACAATTTTCAGGTCACCTTTTCTAGCCCCTTCTTCACACCAGGAGATGAGCGGTATGATCCTTAAAAGGCTGCTCAGACACAGAAGGGGGGCTGCCAAATCCCACTGTTCCTTCCAGTGAGAAGACAGCCCTATGTCCTGGGTTACCTGCATGCAGGCTTGTGACTACAGCTCCCAGTGTATCTGTACTTACTGTTTTGTCTCTTGCCTGTCATCACAGGACTTTCAGATAAAATGGCAAAATGGTATCAGTGATGTCTTTTGATTCATGTGTGAACTGGATTTAAGTGAGGCAGAGTTGTTGGCATCACTCTCTCTTCCAGAGTCAGAGCAGTCCAATGGCAGAATGGAGTCAAGATGGCTGAAGATGCAGTGGATTACCTTGGCTTCTGTGATGACTAACCAAGCACTAAGACAGGGATGGGGAAGCTGCAGCCTCAAGGCCACCTGTGGCCCTCTAGTTCTTCAAGTGCAGCTCTTTGATTGAATCCAAACTTCACACAACAAATCGCCTTAATAAAAGGATTTATTCTGTAAAACTTGGACTCAGTAACAAGGCCACAGCCAGGGACCTAGAAGACCACATGGCCTCTGGGCCTCAAGTTACCCACCCCTGCTCTAAGCACTCCACAATGCCTGCTTCAGCTGCCTTCATGACTGTTGGAAGAAAGTGTTCTCATCCACCAATTCCACCAGGGGAAGTCTTCATGTACTTGGGGTAGACAGCCCCTCAAATCACCAACGGGTTTGAAACATCTTGTTTACCCTCAACCTGGTTTAGCCCATCTGCCAGGAATTATTACTGGGGTGTGACCACTGCACATGCTATAGCTTCTTGGAACCATAGGTGACAGTTAGATGGAACAGGTGGACACCAAAGTTGGAAAGCAGCCCTGAAAAGGGCTTGGTAGCCCTCCACACAAGAGGTGTTATATATCCTATACCTGAGAAAGGAGTAAGCAAGTGCCATAGATCCAGGACAATCAAGTGGATAAAGAATTGGAAATCCAACCTAAGAAACCAGGAACTAACAGGTCAAGGGGGTAAATAGGTGACCTGGGTAACAAGAGGAAAGAAATCTTGGCCAGGAGAAAAAAAGGCCAAAATCTAAGATAAGGCATATGCTGATAGAGGATAGCAGCAGCAAGAAAGGGGTTAGAGACAGTGTGTCATTATGTAATAGGCCCTAGACAAAGAATCAACATTTTATTCCAGTTTTATTTACCTGGTTTGCATCTCCAGATTGGATGCACTTGAAGGCATGACAGAGAGAAGATTATTGATTGTGAGTAGCCTTTTAAAGATAAAGGATGGGAGCAGAAATGGCACCCTGTTATCAGAGCCTGGCATTCACTGTTTCTAGCAGTTTATCCCCTGTAAGAAATGGTTCTTAAGCTTCCTGTGGATATCATAGACCACTGATAAAGACTGTGGACTCCTCAGAAGAAGATTTTTACATATATAAAATAAAATACATAGTATTAGAAAGAAAGCAACTATATTGAAATATAGTTGTTTAATTTTAAAAAAATATACCCACACACATACACACCTATTGGAAATAATCTATACTACCACCTTTCTCAGCCTATATCCTTACAGGATGTGAAAAAGAGAATCAGTTGAAAGCACCTGAAAATCACTGGGACCATGGCTTCCTAGATACAAAATTAGTGCCAAGTACAATGTACCTGTAGAGTCTGTGCCACCTCAGGAAAAACTACCAGAATAACTATCTCAATTACTAAGTCACCTCAATAGACTGAGCACTAACCTTTTGAGAGACATTTATTTTTCCATGAGTGAAATAAACTTTTCTATGGGGGGAGGGATGGTGAGAATGGGGATAAAGAGGCATAGAGAATGAATGAATTGTGCTTTTATCCTGTGAGGGGATGGAGGAAATGGAGTAGCTGTCTATTCTAAGGAGGATCATATGGGCTGAGAGTGCTGGCAGAGGGTTCTTTAAGTCAGGTAAGCCTTAGTTTGAATCCTTCTTCAGACTCTTAGTAACTATATGACCTTGGGAAAGTCCTTTAACCTCTAAGTTTCCTTGTATGTAAAATGGCAATTATAATTGCACCTACCTCCTAAAGTTGTAAGGATTAAAGAAAATGTTATATGTAAAGATTTTTGAAACCAGAAGTTCTATATAAATGCCAACTTGTATTATGACTTAGTTCATTTCTTTTTTTTTTTTTTTGGATGGGGGAAAGTAGGGCAATTGGGTTAAGTTACTTGCCCAAGGTCACATGCCTAGTTTTGTGTTAAGTGTCTGAGGCCGGATTTGAACTCAGGTCCTCCTGACTTCAAGGCCTGTGGTCTATTCACTGTGGCACTTAGTTATCCCACTTCATTCATTCTAATATTCTTATCAGAATGCTATATAATATGTTTTAAGACTCTGTTGTTGTTTTGAAAGCACACTAGTAGAGATGTGATGAATAGGAGGAGCCAAAATGAGGACTAAAATTTATATCTGAATCAGTAATTCACATACACCCAGTAAACATGATGAGCTGAGGGGAAAGATACGAGTTCTGCAAAGGTCAGAGAAGGCTGCTTGGTAGGTGTCCAGCACCCCATCTAGTGATAGGTGATACACATAACAAGTGGAGGTAAATATCTAATGGACAGATCCTGGTTCTTAATACTAAATAAAATCAGGCACCAGCCACAACTTGCTTACTACACTAATAGATAGAATTCTTGTTCCTGCCCAGATGTGGTTTCAAGGTGTGAAAGGACTAGAAACATAATTGAAATTAATTTCCCACCTGAATAAAACAAAGGAGTCATAAGATAGGGAACCATGAAGTTCCTAACATTTGGTAACCAGATCCTATCCCTAAATCCCTCAGTATTTCCTATAGAATTATCTTCTGCTATTTTAGCTTCCATTTCTTCATGTCTTTTTTTTATTTTTATATTTTTTTTCCTTTACATTAATCCTGACTGCCTTAATAGAATTCAAGCTCCTCAAAAATAAATCTCAGCTACTTTTTTTTTCTAGGCTATTTTATCTTTGTCCCTTTCTCTCTCTTCTTTCCATCCCATCTCATTATTTTCAAAGCTCATTTTATCCTACTTCCTTTCAAGTCTTGTACTAGGGGAAAGAGTTTTTCAATTCACACTAAGATGTAAATAACTGACCAAGGGAGAACAGGTATCATACACAGAAAAAATCAAATTCCAAGTCCTATTTCTATTACTTAACCAGCTATATAACCTTGAAAAAATTAATTTTTTCTGACCTTCAATTTCCTGGTCTAGAAAATGGGAATAATAACACTTGTGCTGCCTGCCTCAGAGTAAGAAATCCTTGCTGAGATGAATGTAGGAAGAATGAATTTTAAGAAAAGAAAAAGTTTTAAGACAAAGTACTAAATGTTCAATCGTAGAGTGGTTTTTTTTTTGAGTCATTAACAAGCCAGTGGGAAAAGTTCTTTGCAGAACAAGGGGTTCTTCTGGAAGTCACTGAAGGGTCATTGAAATAATGCTCTATAGGAAGCTGCCTAGTGCATCTATTAGGCACTTTCCAAAAGCATAAGTTTTACTTTATTATTTCTCAAGTACCTCTATTTACAATTTAAAACATTCACTCCTACAATTGGAGCAGTAGTTCTCTCTTGAATGTAGTTACCTCATATAAATGAGAATGTTCTACAATAAAGAGGCAAGGTTTATAACACCCATAGCCAGCAGGGAAGGTCCCTTTAAACACCTCTTAAAATCCAGATCTATTTATCTTCTCACTCAATATAACTTTTACCAAAAGGAGACAGCCTAGCAAAAACAGTAGAGGTTCACTCCCTTATTTTTAGATACCCTCTTTCTCAAGATAATGAGATAATGGCATTTCTTGCTATTCTCTTCCCAGCAGGATCTAGGTCATTCCATGTTAAAATGGAATTCGCAGACTGGTAGGCATTTTAAAATATCTGTACAGTGTAATTGTTCAAACATTAATGCAAGATCAAGGAAAAAGTGTAGAGATTGATTGAACTAGGCACAGCTCTATTTAAAACACAGATTTTCTAATTTAGTTAAATTCAGCAGGCATGTATTAAACTCCCACTCTGTTCAAGGCCCTGAGTTTAAAGATACAAAGACTAAAACAGAGCTTGCTCTTAGGGAGCTTATATTCTACTGAGTAGAATATCTCTTTAAACACAGAATTAATGATTTATAGTGAATAATTATGTATCAGTGAGTCAATAACCATTTATTAAGCATCTGTTATGTGAAGGTACTGTGTTAAGGGGTACAAAAAAAGCAAAAAATAGTCCCTGCCTTTGAGGGGCTCACAATCTAATAAGAGAATTAAATCTTCCTTCTCTTTTGTTCTCATTCTCTCTCTCTCTCTCTCTCTCTCTCTCTCTCTCTCTCTCTCTCT